>NC_059132.1:25657763-25960793 GCF_020740605.2 Lemur catta | reverse complement strand
CTCTTTACTACTGACCTCTAAATGTCAGATTCCAGTTTATCTACATTTCTAGCCTTCCCTGGTAATGCTACATCAACTCACATAATTCTAAAAGCATTACTCTTTCTTTTGATTTATGACTTTTATCAAGGGAGTCAGTGATTTCCCCCACAAATCATGTTTCATGTTTTGAAAATGCAATGGGAAAAGTATACTGGAATAGCATTGGTTTTGTTTTGATGGAAACATTTTTTTGAAGCAAAAAAATAATAATTAGAAATATGATTTTGGTATATTCTCCTAAGTTCACTTCTTATAAAGTTACCTAGGCTTTTTTAGTTTATTTGAATGACAGTTCAAATTACATTGATCAGCTAAATGTCAAAAAGAATAGCTATTACTTTTAAAATCTGATATTTCTAGAATTTCTATTCCTAAGAAGAATAACTTTGTTATACCAAGCCACATTCTTTTACTGCATAAGCTATTGCCGTTGCAGAGGTCTTTACAAAGCCATGTTTAATCCTAAGCAATTATTATCTAAATGCATACCTTCACATTTGATTGGCAATTAAGCTTTTTTATTATTTCCTTCATCATTTCCCTAATAAGTTTTACATATAGATTGAAACTGATGAATTTTCCCTTTTTCTCTGTTCCTTGTTAGGGGAGGAGCGTGGGTGTTGTTCCATGAGATCTTTCAGAAGTGGCTTTTCCAGGAGCACCCAGAGAAACTCACCATGTATTTCACTGGCCTGACTGGAGTCCCATGTCTGTGACTATACCAGTAATTGTGACGAGGGAATGCGAGTATGATCACTAGCTTGGGCCTGAGTCGCAAGTCCCATGCCTAATTCCCAAGGCCTATGTATGGACTCTGCAGGGAGGTATGAGGAGCAGAATGAAAACAAATGAGTCTTCCCAGGTGAGGGAGAAGGGCATATAGGAAAGGCAGTCAGAGGCCCGTCACAGAGCTGAGGGGACTGAGGTATACTGGCATTGTAACAGCAGAAGCCTGAGCAACCTCTTGATTTGAGAGTGACTTTTGCCTTAAGATGGTCAGTGTATGTGAATTTTCAATCTGCAAAGTGTTCTTCCTGGCTGTATTTCTCCAAGGTTCATTAACAACCAGTATTATAGAATCAATTCAAAAGGAACATGTTTTTGGTGCCTATCTTATTATTAGCTTCCGGGCTACATTTTTCAAAATGCATAATGAAATCCATGGAATATTTAGAAGGACTGTGGCACTTGGAAAAATTGGCTTTGGAGGCAGTACATGGCTTACAGTTGGAAGGAAAAGTATTTGACAGTTGCACGCATTGAAAAACGTTGGCTCCTTTTCTAGGCTGCAGTTACCTGTAAACAGTTGAAGAAGGAGAAATCCAGTATGTGTGTGACTTTCAAAGGATCTGTAATGGTTCACTACCTTTTTAGTCTTGTACAAAGACGATAGGAAGGTTACTTTCCCCTATGCGGGTGAGGTTGGCATCCCTCCCTTTGTGGGATTTTTGCTCATTTCAGAAGATAAGAAATGGGGACTGGCTATTGTTAGTGACAGGGCAGTGCTTCAAGAATAATGAGAGTCACTCCTCCTTTTCCCTAAAGATGGGTAAAACAAAAGTACACACGACTTGGTAGATTTTTCCAGATGGCTGTTATTACCATTTTCTTTCTGTAACCGTGTAGCACCTATCACAAGGAAAGTCGGGACGCTTGACTTATGGTCTGGGCTTTATCACAAGCTGTGGGACACTGGGCACGTTACCCATTCCCTCTGGGCGTCACAGTGTGCACGCTGATAAAATGGAGAGTTGCAAGGACGTACAGAACCAGGTGGCATCTCAAATGGCTTTTATCTCTAACGTGGCACACATCTGCAATGGGGAGATGTAAAAAGGAGACTTCTGATTTTAAAAGTGGCAGTTGTAGCAATGGGCAAGAGATTTGCATGGACATTTCTCCAGAGAAGATGAACAAATGGTCAACAAACACATGCAAAGACGCTGGACCTCAGAATCATTAGAGATATGCAAATAAAAACCACAGTGAGACATTTCTTCACACCCACTTCCTCGGCCTCTCTTAACTGTTTGCTAATGTGTCTAAAGATGAAACCGAGAATGAGGAATTATTTCATCATCAAAAACTAGGAATGGTAATCAGTCTTTTGCCAGACTCTGGGAGGGATTTTCATCAAGCTGATGAAGGTGATTTCCTTTACAAATCAGGAGAAAGATTTAGAAACCAGGCCAGGCAGTGGTAGGACGGGTAATGGTCACTGTGATTTCTCCATGGCAAGAGAATGCAAATTTGTAAGGATAGGTCAGGGAGACACAAGGAGGTTTTAAAATCAAGGGAAATCACCTAGGAAACAAGGGTACTGGAAAGATGATAGAAAAATTAAAAGCCACTTTGGAATCAGCAAGAAACTCATACTGAGGAAAAAGTAAATCGGCTAAGTGAAGAATAAAAATGAGGTGCTTTCCCAGAACCAATAAGGAAGCAAAATGGTAAAACAAAAGACAATAAATATGGTTAATATGGAGGACAGAGAATAAGTTACAGAAATTCCCGAGAACAGTATAATAAATTTCTGAGGAAGAGGCGAGACCTGGGGCTAACATGGCAAAGATACAATGAAGAACATTTTTCTGAGCCAGACCTCCTGAGAGTTTTCATTGAGAGCCAGATGCGATGAATGAAGAGACAACCATAGCCAGATACATCCTGGGAAAGCATATGTTACAAGGGTGAAAAAAAAAAAAAACATTACAAACAAAAGTCATGCTTATCCAAGTATTCGCCTTTAGAAGAAAGCAGAAAACAATAATAAATCTAGAGATTTTTGAAGGGAAAAACCAATTCCAAGAATGTGTTAGTCACAGAAGTTGTTTATCTTACATGAAGAAAACTAAGATGCTTTCTCATGTACTTGAAGCCGCAAAGAACATTAATTTTTACTCTGACAGTTTGCTCGAGCCAATTAACTACTAAATACAAAGTAAGAACCCCAAAGTGAGAGGGTTGTGCTATAAAATGAATGGGGGGGGGTAAGCTTTGGAACCATTAACATATGAAAGATTTCTAAACATTTTGTGCAAACTATACAATGCAGTTATAAGCAGTTGGAAAAAAGATAAATGTTAAATTATCTAAAATTCAGTGTCTAAAGTGCTAGATTTGCATCCACAAAGACCAGAAAGAGGTAGAGAAAGGATATAGGATAGGGCGTGGAGCTGTGAATCTGTGTAAAATTATATGTATTATGTGACAGTAATTTAAAAACTAACATGTCTGTCTTCACTTTGATAGTGAAATATAGATTGAAGAATTAGAAATAAACATTTTAAGATTTTTTTTTAACAATCCTTGGAGGGAGGGAGGGAGGGATGGGAAATTGTAATTCAGCAGCAATAGGTAGAAAGCACCAAATAGACAGTCAAAGAAGCTTGAACTGTATTCCGATTAATTTAAAAGACTTAGTCTATTTGTTAATTCTAACATGGAAACAATCATGTAGTTTCATGGCATATTTGAACATGCAGAATGACATGTAGTCGTAGACCTTTGACAAGGAAGGTACGTTTAGACAGACTGTACCATTCCCTCTTGCGACACGGAAAGTCCCCTGTGGAATGTGTCATGCAGCCGCCTTGTGGACTGGTCCTAACCACAACTAACTAGGCGGGAAGTGGCAGCAGACCCAGCTGTGGCCCAGCCCCTCTGGTGACCGTGGAGGGCCTTCCACTCTGGCATGGTTGCTGTCGTAAGCTACATAGTTTTGGGTGGTGCCACACAGGCTTGGTGACGCAGCATGAGCATCATGCCAGGGATAAATCGCATGGTTTATCTTAGCTAAATTTGACCTTCAAAAATGTTGAGAAATCTGTGCCCTTATGTGGAAACCATTGTTCGTAGTTCTTTGGCACTTTAAATACTTTTTAGATGAGGCGCTTCCCCCCAAAATGCTAAAACCCATTCTAGCCTATCCCCACCCTTCGCGAGACGAGAGTTCCTCTCCAGTTATCTTCAGCCTACATAGCCCATAATGTATGCTCTAACACAGAATCATGTTTATTATTTGCTCTCTTATGATGTGAAATGTCCCTTCTAGAAAAGACCTCTGCCCTAGAAATCAAGAAAACAAGATTTTTTGTTACTTACAATAAATTTCTCATTCTTTCAAGGTCTGTGTAGCTTCATGTTTTAAAAATGGCAACACTATATGTGCCTAAAGGCAGTGAGGTAGACCAGATGATTCCCTGTAATTCCTTCCAGCCCTAAGATTTATAAGAGTGTGTGGAAGGCTGTGTGTATGAGAAAGAGGACTTAGGTTTAACAGAAAAAGTAACAGATAATTAACCTCTTCAGGCCAAAGGCCATAAATTCATGATTTTTCCACTCATCCCCATGGTTTAGAACTGAGTTGTGAACATAGTTGATACTGCATAGAGCCTTGTGTTTGTGTTGTATTTCCTTCTGTCACCAAAGGATACAGGAACAAGCTGAAGAGGATATTGGGGGCTTTGGGTTAGGAGTCAAGAGATCCCACTGGCAGATCTACATCTTATGTGCCCCAAAATAATCCATCTAGAGCTCCCTGGGTTAAATTTTCTCATTTGTAAAATGAAAGGTTTTGGATTAGCTTGAGGCGTCTAGACTAGTAGTTGGCCAAACAGAAGTGTGTTATTAGACAATGTCTTTGTTTTTGTTGTTAATTTGAAAGCCATCAGAGGAGGTGCTCTGCATTTCATAGTAGTCCTGACCACTCACTATTGCATAATCCCAGCCTATTCCACTCATTTAGGTTTCCTTTATTAACCTTTCTAGGCATTTGATAGTAATCAAGGAAAACAGATGGAGGACGGAGTTAGATTTTAAATCTAGAGTTACCTCTTCTGCTCTGTGCACTCCAGACCATGTGCAAAGTTTTTGGTTTTGTTTTGTTTTTTTTTTTAATAGATATTGGAGGTTAAAAACTATTGGACTAAATAGAACGATTGATGTGGGGAAAAGTGTCAACCTAGGAAGGGACACCGGAGAAATTCCGAATGCGTTTTAAAATGGAAATAGAAAAGTTGAATCAGGGGCCTTCTCTTCACAGTCGTTAGCTTGGCCTGAACTACATCAAAATGGTTAATGACCCCAGTCACAAGAGCTATTACAGGTTGTCTAACTTGGTTAAATTCTTTTCTGCTCTAAATTGTGAATGATTCAGCATTTCATGGCTTGAGTCAGGTGCTCTCAGAGGGCACGATCCTTAAAGGTCAGTCACTCTCCAGATATCAGCCTCCAAGTTGAAGATTGCAGATTGCGCTCAGTGACCTTGGGGGAATAATTACTTATTAGACACGGGCTCGGAAGGCACGGTTTTACGCAGGGAGATTGATGGTTGGCAGTGCCAGGAAAAGCATAGAGGCTAGGGGAACACCAGAGTGCCGAGAGCGGTGGGGCCCATGGGATTGGGGACAGCCCCCCTACAGGGGGTGCATGGTGCAATTGAAGAGGGAGAATTCCCTGTATGCCACACACAGCTAAGAGCATCACATGCCCAGTCTCCCCAGGAGATTGGAGGCCCAGGAAGCAAGAGCTGTTATCACAGGATCACAGATGAGGAAAGTGAGGCTTGGAGAGGTGAGGGAACTGCCCTTGTCAGAGCATTTCCAGAGTCGGCATGACATTCCACGAAGGGCACATCACTATTCTCTGCACACTGGGGCCTGATGAATGATGTATGCATTTTATTCATTTATTTTGATGTTACGATGTCTGAAAATAAGTTTCCAGTAAATGTTGACATGAGAAACCTTTTGTCACCTGCATGGAATTGTCAGTATGAAACTTACAAGGCTGAAACATACACATTCCGAGAGTGAGTAAGGTGGAAGCATGACAAGATTTTATGGAGTTGTTAAAGAGAGATCATTTCATGACATTAATAGGAAGAAAAAAAAGGAGGGGGGAGATTGTGTGAACAAACAGATGAATGATAAATAAGTAGAATATTAAGACAGTCAGTGAAGCAATATTTAAAAATAATTGGCCTCTAATTCCCTAAGATTCTATGGGAGGCAGATGGAGAATTTATTGTGTTGTTTCCCATTTGCAAACCAGTAAGTAGATGATTTGTATACTGGAGGGAAAAAAACAATGACTTTTTTTTTCCCCCTCATGACATGCAGTTACCAGCTTAGGTTTCTGTTTTTACTCTATCCTGGTCCCCGAGCATGTTTTTCCCTTATTTAGGAAACCTGCAACTGCAAATGTGTTGAATTCATTTTCTTACCTTTCTGCTAAATATAGAAAACAATGCTTATATTTTCATGCCTAGGGATTATTTTAAGCAGAATTGAGAGCAATTTAAACAGGCAGTTCTCTGGTGTTTGCATCAGGCAAAACCAGTTGTTTTGGGTTTTTGTTTCTATTTGTTTTTTAACCCACTCTAGAAGATGCTTATCTTTAGGAATAATTATTTATATCATAAGTTGACGGATAAAATAATCATTAATTAAGGTTATTTTCTACTAAGACAAATGGTTTTAGGATCGATGTAGGGAACTCCGCTAATTCTTTTCGTGATACTTGCAAGGAATAAAAAAGAAGGACAAAAGCCCTAAGTCTAGGACTTGGATAGCAGAAGTTAAGGTTTCCTTTTGGAGACACTGTCTAACCAGGATGGGATCTACAGGCAGGGACGAAGGGAAGAGAGACTAAGCGTCAGATGCTCACCACCCTGTTGTTGAGACTGTTCCTTCAGAGAAGTGGGAGGTTGAGCCTAGGATCAAAATGTGTGTCTCTTCCTTAATCTCTAGCAGACTGCCTACAGAACCCAGGTTTGCAATACTGACTCTGAGTCAGCCTTTTGTCTTTGACGGCAGTGGGGACATTTATCTTCTTTTATATGTTTCTCCTGTCTGTCTTTCCTTCCTCGTCCATTTTCATAGTCCCCACTGTGATTCAAGCCTTCTATATCTCATTTAATTCCCACTGGTTCCTGCAGGTCATGCCCTGCCCAGCTAATCTTTCTCAAATGCTACTTTTTTTTTTTTTTTTTTTTTTTTTTGAGACAGAGTCTCGCTTTGTTGCCCAGGCTAGAGTGAGTGCCGTGGCGTCAGCCTAGCTCACGGCAACTTCAAACTCCTGGGCTTAAGCGATCCTACTGCCTCAGCCTCCCGAGTAGCTGGGACTACAGGCATGCGCCACCATGCCCGGCTAATTTTTTCTATATATATTTTAGTTGGCCAGATAATTTCTTTCTATTTTTTTAGTAGAGACGGGGTCTCGCTCTTGCTCAGGCTGGTCTTGAACTCCTGACTTTGAACGATCCACCCACCTTGGCCTCCCAGAGCGCTAGGATTACAGGCGTGAGCCACTGTGCCTGGCCTCAAATGCTACTTTCATGGGTCACTTCCCTCCTGAGAAATGCTCATCAGTTTGCAATTGCCAACAGCATAAAAACAAAATTGCTCTAATTTGGGGGGCACCTTGATTAGGGAGCCTTCCAATTGTGCACTGGACTTTTCACATTCTCCAATTAATGTCTCCCCACTCCCTTTAGAGTGATTCAGTCACCGTCCCGTGGCATGTTCCTTCCTATCTCCATGCCTTTGGGCCTGATGTTTACAGCACATCTTTGACTTCTGGGTAACAAAAGACACAAGACATGTTGACTGTACTAACGTGCCTTTCACATGTTGAATTTGGACATTTGTGTGGCAACTGACATTTCATGCTACTGTATGGTGACTGCCAGCTCCTTGTCTCCATCAGGGTCTCTGCCATCCTTCTAGGAAGGCACTGAATTTCCCTTAATCCTCTTATTTTAAAAATTGGAAAATGAAACAATGAGTGATGGAAAGCAAAGGTCTGAAGAGTTGACAGTGGTGAACTTGTATTCTCCACGGGGTCCTCCTTGAACCTAAGCCAGGTGATTGTGTGAGATTATAATGGAAAAGAGAAAAATTGAAGAACATGGCAAAAGGCAGGAAAGGCATTGTTGAAGATGGTCCGAGAGGTGTGCCACAATGGGATTGATATTTTGTAGCACCTTGATGGGAGTTAACCTATTATTTGACTTGCATACTTCACTTTGGCATACCTTTGTACAGATACGAGATGCAATAAGAGGACATGGTTCAGTAGCCATCAGCAATGAGGTGCTGTAATCTCTCAGCTGCCTTCAGTCTATTAAGAAGCCATCAGTCAGGGCTCATTGGGATTTACTTCCTCCAAGAAGCCATCCTCTGTTGTGATTAGATTTCCCCTCATCCTCCCCTTGGGCTGCTTCGAAATTTTAGTAACATGCGTCATCACACCTAACATTTACTTGTAGATGATTTTATACAAACATCTTTCCTCATCAACTAACGTATGAGTTCCTTGAAGGCAGGAGTTGCAATTTATCCGGAATACTTCGTGGGGGAATATAAGGCCTTTTAGCTGGTTACCTTGGAACTGTGAGACATAGTTTTGCCTCTTATGAAGTAGATATTTCGAAGCTTTTAAAGCTACATTCAGCTTTTTTTTCAGGGCACTGAATCCCTGAAGTTTGCTACCCATTGGGTGCTAAACTTTTGTTTCATACGTTCTAAACGTATGTCTTTCAAGTTCAAAGAACTCTCCATAAGGGTTTTATATTTCCCTTTCTATTCCCTTCAGGTCCTTCTAGGTGACAGTCCTGTACTCTCTTGCCCTTGTGTGTTCAGTCTGAGATGCCCTAATGAAGATGACATTTTATAAAGCGTAGAGAAATGTAATGATTTGCATTTGCTTTTGTACCGCCCCAGAGGGATGAAATAGCGATTCTTGCTCATGAGAGGTGTTGGGTATTAACAGTAGCTCATAATTTAGCTGTCCAGACATCAGATAGGTTTCATTTGTGTTGGTGTTAGCATTCATGTCTTTTAGATAATTTACAGGAGACGAGTATAATTTCCTCTAAAAGATATCTATAAGGGAGGACACTTGCCAATCCAATTACATTTTCAACTTCTCATTTCTTTTTCTATGCTCTCTAATAATTGTGGTAGATTTTTAAAGAAAACCAGGCTCACATATTATTTTTGTATCTATCCTCCGTCAGTGCTAATGTTAGCTTTAATGTTCCCTCTTTGGTATCTCCTCTTCTATTGATTTGGTAAGAGTTACCTTTAATCACTTAAAAGTAAGTAATGCATTAAGACCGCTCAAGGTTAACCTATATTTGGAAAAATCACTCCATTTAAGAATTAATTTAACAAGAGTATATTACACATTTTACCTTGGAAATTCACCAGGGTTCTTTCCATCTCTTTGAAAGCATTTATTATCCAGAAGAAATTAGGCCTAATTTTAGAGAATGCCACAGCAAGCAAAACATCCTTACATTTCCAGAAATCTCCCTGACTCTGACTTCAATAATAATGTTTAAGATTCACACAATTTCAGTGCTTGAAAGAAAGTGAATGGATAGCAGTTGTGATTAGAATACTACTGCCCAGCTTCAGATATTTTATAGCCATTTAAACAGTAAAGTAAGTCCCGGAAAGGGGGCTGTTGTAAACTGAGGCCAAGAGGGTGTCATATTCCCATGGATATTTTTGTTTGGATTTATATTGTCCTGGTGACCATGTCACCCAGTGGTCAGCAGGGAGGGCTGAGAATGGAAGGACCACCCAGACTGTGTTGCTTTGGTGGGGAAGTGGGAACAAAGTGAATGCTGCTGGAGAAGAGGGAGCCTTAGGAGAGGAGAAAGGTTTAAAACACGAAAGTGCAGGACAGTATCCTCGGTGTTGAGATTGCTCATTTTACTCTAGCCCAAAATAGATTTTATTTGGGGGCTTTTCTTACCCAAAATCTGTATCACAGAAGATGGCTGCGACACAGGTTCACCCATACCTGAATTGAGAACAGTGGGAGTTTTGGACCTTCAAAGCTCTGGAGAAAAGTAGCATGTGGCCAGCTATAGCATAACACTAAAGTAATCTCTGGGGTTCCCACCGCCAGGTAGGGGAGGGAGAGAGACAGGAGGAGAGATCTGTGCATCTTGGAGGAGGAGCTGCTGAAGATCCTCTACCAAGAGCCAAGATTCACCAGTTACTTACATTTTACTTCATTTGCTTCTCATTGTCCCCTCTTCTTCCCTTCCTTTCTCTTTCTTTGTGTTTATCAATCTCTTCCTTTTCCTCTGCTTCTGTTTTTTTCTCTGCTCCCTGATACATGCTTTTAAAAAAACTCTCTGAGAGTAATTTAGATATGGTATGGCCGTTTGCTCGTAAATAGTTCAGTGTACATTTCCTAAGAAAAAATAACATTCTCTGACATAAACATAGTACAATAATTAAACCTCAGGACACTTGAAATTGCTACAATGTTACTATCTAATCCATAGGCCACGTTCAAGTTTTATCACTTGTCCCAGTAATGCCCTTCATAGCTTTTTTTTTTTTTCTCTAGCGCTTGTTAAAGCACTAGCAATGTTACCTGTGGTACCAAAGATAATATTAATCTCAAGATAATAGGTATGAACTAAAATAAAATACTAACCCCCCTGCCTACTGAACAGACCTCGTCTTGGCCAAGGGTACCTCAGGAGAACCTTAAAACAAGAGTTCCTGGCCATGAAGGGAAGGGAGGTGAGACAAGTGCCTCCCTTTTAGAGTTTAGATACAACCACTGACCAGCATTAGTGTTAAAACAAAGACCCTAAGACTGACAAAACTGACTCTTTGTGACAATAAGGCACTAAATTATTAATAAGCCGTAAGACCAAAGGATAAATCATCTGCAGGCCATCAATTTGCTTAACAAATCATTTGAGTCTATAATTGTGGCTTGTCTCTGATTAACAGACTTCCTTATCTTAAAACATTCCAAGCCTTTAGACAAAGCTTTATTTCTTTAACCAGTTACAAATCAGAGAATCATTGAACCCAGCTATAACCTGTAACACCTTCATCCCCTTGGAGATGCCCCACCTTTTTAGGCCAAACCAATGTTTACCTTCCATGTACTGATTTATGATTTTACTTACAATTCTTGTCTTTCTAAAATGTAGAAAACCAAATTGTAACCCAACATTGGTTCACAATGAACCCGATTCAATTATTTTACACAGTTGGGAGCTTTTTTCTATTAACAATAGGCTTGCTATGGGAGCATTTCCCAAAGTGTGCTCCAAAAAATGCTTGTTTCAGGAAATTTTGTGGAAAATAGATTTTACGTTCTAAGTAGAGGAAAAACTTAATTCTTGCTCCACCCGTACTCCATTCACTCCTTGGAGATTTGCAATGTGCACTGGTTTGCAAAAGCATATGAGTACTGACATACGTATCCTAGAATTTCTCTAACTTAGCTGACCGTAGATCGACCATCTCATGCTACTTACATGGTTTAATTTGAAAACGATGTTCTATATTTTCACTGTATTTATTTCACTTTAAAAATAGATTTCTCTTTTGATTATTTCCTGTAAAATGGTGAGCTAGCCAACCTTCTTTTGGAACACTGAAAATGACTGTGACATTTTGTAATGAAAGCATGTAAGATCTGTGCTTAAAATATGCTTGATTTCTCCTATAGATATAATTATAGATATAAGATCCATGACTTCATAGCAGTGCCTTCCTGTACGAGACAAACACTAGATTGTGTAGCAGGTAATTCCGTATCAGTGGCTTAATAAAATCATGTGTTGCTGACTTACTTGGAACACAGTGGCAGGCGGGGTGGGCTCTGCTGCTCACAGTTGCGTCCAGGACCCAGGCTGAAGGAGTTGTTGCCATTTTTATTGCAAGGGCTCCTCAGATCATCTTGAGTGTTAACCCAGATAGCAAAAGGTGAGTGAGTGAGAGGATACAGAGAACTGTGGGGACGTTTGCATGGAACTGGCCAATATCATTTACACACACATCTGTTGACAAGAATTCAGCCGCATGGTGGATGGAAGAAGGATGGAGAATGCTGTTTCTGGTTGGTAGCTGCTTCTGAGTAGCAGCTTCAAAATACGAAAGGTGAACGTAGATCTTTGATGAACTAGTCTCTAGAAATCCATATCACACATGTATAATTTACAAGTTGGATTTTGTTATTTTTCATTGATCATATGTTAATTATTGCATTAACTCTATTGAGATTGGGAGGCCAGGTATAAATACACCCGTTCATAAATGGAGTAACTGAGTCTTAAGTATTAGAATGGAATAAAATGAAAATGATTTATGTATGTCAGATATTTTTGGTTTGTTTTCGGTTACTAATCATGGTTTTTTTTTGTCTTTTTCATGTTTTTAGCCTGAATTATACTTTCTAGGAAAAGTATACACTATTAGGAAAAATTGATTGAACTTACCACATTCTCCTGATTTATTGAGGAATTAATATCAAAAGTGACCCACAGTGCTCTTTATTAAAATAGTTTAATAAAAATAGAATTTACAAATATATGTAATTTCCATTTAGTGACAGACAATGGTGAAAGTAGGAAGTTTGTGGCCTTTGAATCCTGGTTTTCACTTTGAGCACGCATAGCTAATTAACAGATGAGAGCCCAAACTAATCACCATTGACAATGATCAAAAAGATAAAACTCACCTCTCCAACAGTTTCCCATAAGATATACATTTCTTGAAGCCACTAAAACAGAAAATAAAACAGTGTGGAGGAGAAGAATTTGTGTAAAATCCCAAGCCTCCATTTTAAAAATAAACCAGTATTATAGGGATAATGAACTTAATACCTACTACTTAATTAAACTTTAAGCTAATTAATTAATTCATCTGATGAGCATCTTAATATTACCAACATGATTCTGAATCTTCTGGAGTGTGGTTTTAAATTTGGAGGGAGTAGTTCAATGATGCTTAGCGTTTGTTGTTTACATTGTAAAATAAATTTGATATCTTAATGGATGCCTAACTCCCATTACATTATAAAATTTACCCTGATTCTTGCTGCTTCTACGCTGCAGTCTAGTGTATTCAGTATTCTCATAGCACACTGTGTTTTCTCATTAAAGCAAACACCACAGCCAAAAAAGTAAAGATTTGGTATGATTTATGCATTATCTGTCTTCTCTAAATAATGGTAAGCGCCATGCAAGCAAGGACTGCTTTTGTCTTGGTCAATGCTAAATTCCCAGAGCCTAGTGCATGACAGGCATTCAGGGGACAGTGGGCTACATAAGTGGATGTCCTTGCTGAAAATAAAGCCAGCTGTGCACTTTGGGGTGGGAATGGTGTGTACTGGTGTGTGTTCTAGTGTTCAAGCCCAGAAAAGTGTAGGCGTAAGCATCCACTCTCTACCAATAATGTCCTCAGGTACCCCTATTCTTTGTTATAATTTTTTTTAAATGGTAAAGTTAACTGTGTTGTTTCTGGTGTTATATTTTCCATTAATTGTGAATTCATTCATGAATGTGAAGTCCCTGTGGTGTAAGAAAAACTCTCAAGTTCTGTGGGCTGTGCTCTTGATCTATTGCTATGTAACTTAGTGGCTTGAGACAACAATGAACACTTATTGTGTCTCACACACACAAATATTTCTAATTACCATTGATTCAGCAATTCCACGTCTGGGTACATACCCAAAAGAAGTGAAATCGGGGACTCAAACAGGTATTTGTACACCTGTGTTCATAGCAGCCTTTTCCATAAGAGCCAAAAGGTAGAAGCAAGTCACATGGCCACTGGTGGATGAATGGATAAACCAAGTGTGGCTTAGACATACAATGGCATATTATTCATCCTTAGAAAAGAAGTACATTCTCACCTGTGCTGCAGCGTGGATGAGCCTTGACTACTTTATGCTCAATGAAATAGGCCAGTCACAAAGGCAGATACTGTTTGAGTCCACTCATGTGAAGTATTTAGAGTAGTCACATTCCTGGGGAAGCAAAGTAGAATGGTGGCTGGCAGGGGCTAGGGGGGAGGTGGAGAGACGGGCGTTATTGTTTAACAGGTAGAGAGTTTTGGTGATGGAAAGTTCTGGAGATGGATGGTGGTGATGGTTCCACAATATTGTGAAAGTTCTCAATATGACTGAACTATACACTTAAAAAAATTAAGATGGTCAATTTTGTTTCTGTATTTTTACCACAATTTAAAATAATCAGTTTATTCTCAATTTTTTTTCCAGGTTTATGTAAATCCACCCACTTATCCAGACCCATGCAATGTCATTTACCATCAACATACTCTCAGTGTGTCGAAATTCTGATATAAGCCAACTTCCATCCCTTTATGTAAACAAAACAATCAGTTCTTTCTTATTTTTCCACTTTTGTCACTAGCAGCGAGTTCGTGGATAATTAGTTTGTTTTCTCGTGGCCTCAGTTCTTCACCTGTAAAGAGGGAAAATAATTCTATTCGATATACCACCACAGGATAAAATAAGATGTGGTATGTGGAAAAAATTCATAAACCATAAAGTTCTATGCAGATGAAAAATAATTTTAAAAATGTCATCCTATATGAAGTATGATAAAATATAGATAATCCTAAAGTATAAAATAAAATCACAAGTATTACCACCATCCCAAATACTACCATTTTATGATTGATCCATTTTTCATCCATTCAGTCATTGAGTGTCGACTATGTACCAAATCTTTGTATCTATTTCCATTCCCTCTACTTCTCCACCCAAAAACCTATATATTAATTACTTTATTCAGCTATTCTTTTAATAGTCATTTGGAGTGCCTGTCACGTGCCAGGCACTATTCTAGGTTCTGAAGATGCAAAAGAAAATAAACAAAAAATATCTGCTATAAATAAAGTTTGCCTTCTAATGTGGAATCTGACATTAAATAAGATAAACAGAGAAATACATATATTTTAAATACTGATAGTTGCTAAGAAGGAAAAATAAGTGACAAATAGAGATTACAATATGTCATTGGTGGATTGGAGTTAAAAGTTTAGCTAGTACAAGGAAAGCCTCGTTTAGGTGACTTAAAGACCTGCGAGCAGTAGGGGAATCATACAGATGTCTGGGCAGAGAACCTAAGAGGGACTGGCATGTGCAAAGGCCCTGAGGTGTAAGGGTGGCTGGCACATTCAAGAAACAGAAGTATCCTGCATGGTCGAAGCAGTTATAATAATGACAGGGAGTAGTAGAGACAAGATCAGAGAGTTAGCAGGAAACAAATCATGGAGTGTCTGTATATATATCAGAACAAAGTTTGTGATTTTATTCAGAGGAACAAAAGAAGCCACTTCTTAAGCAGAAGAGTAATGATCAGATTTTTGATTTAAAGCATCTCTCTGGCTGCTGTAATGAGAATAGACTTGGGAAGGGCAGAGGGAGAAAGGGGGCATGAGACAGAGTGCTGTTACAATGAGCTGAGCTCAAAAAGAGAGTGGCTTGGGCCAGGGTGATGGTGAAGGAGGGACGGAGATATTTTTAAAGAAGAGTTGGTAGGATTTTCTGCTGGGTAGGATGCTGATGGTGAGAAGAAAAAGAAAGAGAAATCCAAGATGACACCACTGATGTTACTTTGAAGATTCCTTCAGGATAGTTCAGAAAATATCTTAGGAGAAAAGGAGAAAGTCAAACCTGACTACAAATGAAATTTAAATGTCCCACTGTTAAGAACTTGTTTTAGACTTGGTGTGTCTATTGTTTAGCATTATTTTCCTGTGTTTGAACTAGAACAAAGAGTTCAGTCTAGAGTCCATCCATTCAAGGCACTGCCTTTGTGGCCGTGGGTGTTACCTAAAGCTCTTGGTGGCTGAGCCTCGAACCCTACCCTTTAATTTTCTGTTCTCAGTGGAAACTACCATGACAGAATCTGCTTTAGATTATTCTGGGGCTCATCTGTGTTCCCTCTGGGTCTCCAAGAGAATTGCTGTGGTAACAAGGAAGTTAATGTACTACAAATCTTGCCAAAGCCAAATCAGGCTTCAACAATGCTATACTACTTAACCAAATCTTAGGGAACTGTAATTTGATTAGCACATAATTTGTATTTTGTATTTCTTATTTTAAAAATGTAAACACAGCCTTCGTGTTCAAGCGTACAACAGAAGAGGTTGACCAGGCTAAATCTGCAAAAGCTAGAGAAGCATGCTTACCCTCGTTAGTTCATTCAAATAAAATCTTACCAAATAACTTGTGTGAGGTATGGTGACTGAAAAGGCTAGAAGGTTTATTTTTTACTTGTTTTTAGGTATAACGATGCCTGAGTAGCAGATACATAGAACATGGCTGGGAGGTTAAGACTGGTGTGGATTAGATACCATTTCAGCTACTTCCTACCCATGCTGTATTAAATATGTCTCTAAACCTTGGTTTCCTCATCCGTAAAATGGGGATAGTAGTACTAATCTCTTGAGTTTTGGGGTATGAAGCAAAGGAATTAATACAAAATGTATAGTACAGAGTCCAGAACTGTATATAGGCAGGTTGAGGTTTGCATTTTAATCTTAAATTATGAGGAAGTACCTGAGGGTAAAGCCAAAGGAAAGGTGGTGGCGATGCATCTTTTTCTCTCAAGTTGGATAGGAGTGAGGTGCATTTCCAGAGGCGTTGTGTGCACTGTGGTATCGCTAGACTTTGAGATACCATTTCAATAACTTAGGTAACAATAAATTGAGAATAAATAATGAAATTCTCCCAATAGTCTCTCCCCTTCCTCTCCTGTGACATCTGCTAAAAAGAATGGCAATTGAGAAATCAAAGACCCAAACATCTCAGGAAGAACTGAGTTGGAGCTATCACCAGAACCCAGGGTAGAGACCAAGGTCATCAGGATTGTGAGTTGCCTGCAACATGGTAGCAGTCCTGAGGCCCCTTAAATAAAAGTAATGAGGGCTATGAATTGAGAAGATGGCCCTGCTGCAAAGCAAAGCTGGCTTGAGCACTCCTCATCACCATGTGATGGGCTCGAGAAAAAGAAAAAAAACCTCATGGTAAAAGGAAACCTAAGGCTGCAGATGCAGAGAATGGGTATCCTCTGTGAATCCTAATCAAGCTGTCAGTATCATTTTTTACTCCAGGCAGGAAAAATCAAATTGGTCTTCAGCTTTTACACAGAATATGAATATCCATCTGTACTCTGGGGATGGTGGTTTGGGAGGCTGGGCACAGGGGCATGGCACAATTTTTGTTTTAGAATTGATTCATAAGCCCTAGGTTCCAGTAGGAATGTAGTACTTTGCTCAGACAGCTATAAGCCCTCATGTAAACATACACGTATGTATTTGTAAGTTAAAGAATTTTTATTTTAGCATTTTGTACTGCTGTGTGGCACAACTAGTTGAATCATCTGTGTCTGTGTTAAAAGGCGCACATTGATGTAGAAGTCGTAGATGTGTATAGCATTTTGGAGCTGAAAGTGATCTATAAAGGTTTGGTGCACAGCAATAAGAAAGGTCAGGGCAGTAGTTTGACTGGAAGCTCCAGGGGCAGTCTGCTCAGGGGTGGATTCCAGCTCTACCATTTAAGCCTCCGTGACTTTGGGTAAGTTACTTAAGCCCTCCTTACCTTAGTTTTCTCATCCATAAAATGGGAGAATGATAGTATATTCCTCCCATGGTTGTTAGAAGGATTGAATGACTAATCTGTGTAAAACACTTAGCACCTGGTGGTCAATGTATGTTTTTATTATCATCATTATTTTTATATTATCTCCTTTAATTCCCACAAGTTGTTAAAGTATGTATGGTTTTATCTTTATTTGATGGCCGTTAAACCGAAGGCTCAGGAATGTTAAATTACATAAGTAATAATAGTGCGAGCAGGAATCAAGCCCAGGTGTGTCTCGTTCCAAAACCCAAGCTCTTTGGCTACATGGTGCTCATTGGTCCCTCTCCAAATATTTAATCAGTGTTTCTTAGATGGTCTTGTGGCGCATTGCCATGCCCTTCTTTGCCCTCAATTTTTCCCTTCCAAGAGAAGCCAGCAAAAAGATGGCAAAATTGTTTTGTGGGCTTCAAAGACTTGTAGAAGCTCACTCATGTTACTATGCATAAGAAATAAAAGTAAAAAAATACATCAAGAGTACACAAACGTAAGTTCCAAGAAAATGCTGAAGAGCAGCTTTAGTGGAGTGATGGACAGGGCATTTTTGTGTCTGGATTCACTTGCAAATCAAGGCTAAATTTTGCTAAGGGTTTCTCTCTCGTTTTTGCTCAAATGCCAATAGGTTGTTAGTCAAAACCTAAACCAAAAAATTGTGATTTTCAAAAGCTATGATGAGTTTAAAACAAAAAGTAGTGAAAATCAGGAACATACAGTTTGTCTTGTTGTAATAATATTAGTAGGAATAGAACATGTTCTAAATTCAGTAGAGGATGTATTTATGTTGGGATTGAGTTTGTCAGCTTTCCAAACTCTGTTCACTGAAATATGTAAACAAAAGCAAATTTTCCCTCATCTAATTTGAGGTTATTAGAACTGGTGACTTAGGTAAGGAACTTTATGGACTTTCAAAGATAGTAGTATAATTTTAGGAAAAAGAATTCTTAGATTTTAATCTGGTTGATAAGGGCATTCTGGTGACTAAAACTAAGGTATTCCATTTATGATAAATAGCTATATTTAGTATAATTGATTGCATCCTTGGCAGTAGCCAAGCTCATCCCTGCGTGTAACAAGCCCTCCAGCCAATGTCAGTGAGGGTTGTTACAGAGTAGACAGACATTCACGAATACCACCTGGTTCAAAAGACTGATATTATAGTAAAAAAGGAGAGATGGAGTCTGGGAGGTTAACCATGACACTGTCATGAATCCTGGACCGAGTGCTGTGTGGGGCATCTGTGCTCATCACCAGGGTTCACCCACGTGGAAAACTTGATGCCTGGAGGTAGAGTTATGCACTGGGAAGACAGGAGTCCTGGGGCTGCTCTGCCTCTGGCCACTGTGGAGCCAGGGCGAGTCATTGTTCTGCTTAGCAAACTTGATTCTCTTGGCTACAAAATGGAACCTTTCATTGGAGTCTAAAGCGAAGTCTACCCAGTGCCCATAATGCAAAACACAGATGTGTTCCAAATGGCCTTGGGCTATCCCTTCCCATTAGCAATGACGTGTCATCTCTTCAGAGTCTGAAACAGCTGCTTCATTTCTCCAGTTTTGGAGCAGATCATGGTTTCTTCCATTAAGCACCATATGCCAGATGTAGTAATTGGCTTATTCTTAGGGGAAATATATATGTATGTATAATTAAATGCCAGAATCATTTGAATATGGCAAGAGACTGGGTAAGATATATGTGAGGACTGTCAAGATTGCCTGAGTGTCAAATCTCTCTCTCGTGCTCATCCTACAGCCCATGCTGTTTATATCGTGTGTGTGTACAGTTATGTGCATGTCTGTGTGTACGTGTTTTGTGGCTGAGTTTGGGTTATTTGGGTCAAGTATATGCTGTTGGATCCACAGCTGCAGTGGCTGTGAGAAGGAGCTGAGGAAGAGGGACTGGAAGGGGTGGATACTTTGCATTGCTGCAACGGACTGTGTTCTTTCTTCCCTCCAGGTCTCTGAGTATATGGTTCTCTCTTCCTGGTTCACTGGTCTTCTTGACTCTTTCTTTGCTTCCTTAGCTCCTGTTCTTCTACAAGCTCTTAATAGAAGTTCTTCATTCTACATTACATGCTCCTCCTCTATGCTTCTGCTTCTTTCTAGATGTTTCCTATCAAAGCCTTTCTCATCCTGTAGTGTAATTACTTGGTGATTTGCCTCATCAAGTGAACATCCTATTCATGAGAATTCCATGAGAATAAGGACCTTGTCTTTGTTGTTTATTGAGCTCCTCTTGTGTGCCAGACACTGTGCTGGGCAGTGGAGGCGGAACACCATATGTGTGTTGAATAACTGAATAAATGCAGAAATAAATTAAAAAGTTAAATGCCAAAATAAAATCTTGAGGGTTTTATCTACATAGAAGAATACTAAGAAGTATCCCAGAATAAATATGCGATTAAAAAATGAAGTCACATCGTAATAAAATAGGTTTTTTTCTCTACTGTTCTTGTCAGTGGCATCAGATAGGATTTGGGGTAGATTCTAAGAATTTCAGAATCTAAAATAGTGTTCTCTAATGCAAGACTATAAAAACAAGTTGTGCTATGTTTATGTGCGAATTTTGATTATCATTCCAGGCCTTGATAGGCTTGGATAAGGGACCTTGCCTAGACAGCAAATCAGGCTTAAGTAGGGACGAGACTTGTGGGTATTGAAAGCCAGTAACTCCAGTGGAAGCTGAAGTTGTTCAAATGATGTAGGGGAGGAGTCAGGGATAGATCCAGACAAGAGAAAGAGCAGGTTGGCTGGGACAGGGAGCAAAAGCACATTGTAACATTCTGCCTGGGCAGGCAGTAAGTCTTCTGGAGTGCGGCTGGGAGGGTCCAGGAATCCAGCCATAAATGCAGGCCATTATAAGTCCCAGGAGAGACCACTCAGAAGTCTGGGCAGTCAGGGGTCTGCATTCAGATGCCAGTGAGGTGCAAAGAGCCATAACCTAGGAATTCCAAGACCTGAGTTCTAATTCCCACTTGATTGGTAACCAGTCCTGTGACCCTTAGAAAACTGCCTCTCCTTTCTAGCTCCATTTTCCCTACCTGTAAAATGAGGAGATTGGGCCATGTCTAAATTGAAAGTCTAGATTTTTCTTTAGTTATCAGGCACTAGGATACCATGGTAGCTTGTTTGTCATAGGGAGGCTTTGAAGCAGGGTCCCCTGCGGGTATATTTCCTGCTTCAAACCCAAGTCAGTTTTATGTATGGGCAGATCAGAGCCTAGGAGTAGGTGAGAATAAGTGAAGAGAGAAGTAGAGTGGGGAAAAGAGGGGCCATGAAGCAACACAGTTCCTTGCAGGGATGCTACGTGTTGAAGCCAAAATTAAAACCACTGGGGGAAATTTCTTTAAATTGGATAACCTTTATTGGTATTTCCTTTTCGCAATGCATTTGGAAGAGTGATTCAGAAAAGTGTATGGAAATATCAGAGTCAGAGAAGGGGTCCAACTTAGGCCACCTGGGAACTCTCTCTGGAAGAAGTAAAAGCTTATCTTGGCCTGCAGAGAAGAAAAGGACTGTCACTGATTATAAGGTTGGGGGAGAGGTAGACAGGGTCTTCCAGGATGAGGGAACACCTCAAGCAAAGAACCAGAGCTTTATATGCTCAGAATTATGGATTTAGATGCACTGTTAAATGTTTAAAAATTATAGACATTCCCATTTATTGAGCCCTTGTCAATTTGCAGACACTGTGTAAGTGGTATATACATGTATGGTCTCATACTGTCATCCAAACTACCCTCAGGGGTCTTTCTCACTACCACCTCTGTTCTTGAATGAGGAGAAGTGGAGATTTAGGGAGAGTAAACTTTTTGCCCAAGAGCACACAGCTAGTGAGAGAGCGTGAATTCTGAATCCTCAAATCTAGATCTTGTAGCAGGTAATGATGACTTAAAGTGTTTCTTAGGTGTAAAAAAATCCTTCCAACCTGTTTTAGTGATAGTATAATTATTTGGCTTTTCTTAGTTTACTTATTCATAAGTGTTCTTGAAGCACTGAAGCCTCCAAGCTAAAGCTGAGTGTGGGGTCAGCAGTGTGATCTGGGGACCCTGTAATGTAAATGGTGAAGAGAGTGGGCTCTTTAGCCACCCTGTCTGTGGTCACCTTCTGGCTGTGTGACTGAGGGCAAGTTTCCTGGCTTCTCTAAGTCTAGATGTCCCCACCCATAAAAGGGAGCGATGAGGATTAAATGAATTAATACATTTTGAAGCTTAATACAAATGTTACGTAGTGTACAGTGACAGTACATTTGACCCAAGGGTTACAGTCACCATCTGCATTATAACATCTGATGCATGAAGTGCTGGACATAAGAGAAATATCTGAGTTTGCAATGTTTTAAATGAGTGTTGTTTAAAAAGTCAGGTGTAATTCAGGGAATTCAGTTTCTCAACTGTAAAGTAGGGATTGTGATAGTCCCTCATCATATTGCCACATGCCTAAATGAAATGAACTATGTAGAAATATGTTTGGAAGCACAAAACTTCACGTGCATGTCAGTGGTATTTTGCTGATGGTGAGCGCCTTGGGGCTCCTTCACTATCTGTAGCTGCAGAGTGCTCCAGATCATGGAGGGATGGGGTATCAGTGTTGGCGTCTCTGCGTTTGATTGTCATTGCTTTGCCATCAGCCAAAACCACCTCAGGCTCATCTCAGCAGTCCAAAACTTTTAAATACTCATAAAAGGTATTTCAAAATAGTTCACTTAAGGTATGTTTATCCATGGTTGTCTCTTGTTATGTTTTGTTTGGGGAAGTACATACTCATTTTAAAGTGTGCTTTTAAACTAATGCCATTTATGAGCAGTCAGGAAAGAACATTCCGGAATGTCCAGAAGATTCTAGAATCTTACTGCACTGGAGAACTCTCTAGCATACGCTTCCATATCAAGAAGGCCTTTGGGAATGAGCTTGCCTTCCCTTTTCCTCTTTTTCGTGCTCAGTAATAAATTGTCTTATTGGGAAGTGGGTGGTATGAAAGCACATGAGTCTCATGCATCTCAGTATGTGACAGTTCCAAATGCTGTTGTCGGAAAGAGCATGCTATGTTTAAGCATCAGTATAATCAATGTGTGGTGACATTTCAAGGTTGTGGAAATTCAGATTCCGTGTCTGTGTGCAGGATTAAACACTGGATACAGAAACAACTGTTGTCTCTATCATACTACACCCTGCCAAATGATTAATGTGCTTTTAGCTTAAACAATTGGGGCGTGGGGGGAGGGGGTTGACACCTCAGGGAATGCTAAACATATTTTTAATTGCTATGTAAATATGTCATTTCCTTGCTAATACAAGTTCTGCATGGGAGGTTATAGAATACCAGAGAGCCTCCAGGCATGATGTATTGCACCTATAATCTGAGTCAAAGGACTAACAGGGCCCCGCTGAAGATAAAATATTCTTTGCTAACTCTGTCTTAGCAGATGAAGAATTAGCTGTTGAAGCATGGCATGGCTTTATAAAAGCAGAATTATTGTTTGGCATAGAGTATGATCTCTAAATAACTTCCTGAGATGTTGAGAAGAAAATGCATTTTCAATAAGAAAAAAAGTGTCCAAAACAACATCAAGAAAAATATGCTTGTTTAGGAGAATGTGTGTGTTGAAGGGGAAATGAGTATTGTCTTTGACATGAAGCGAAATATACAAGATGGTGGAGGGTGTTAGTTTCCCGTTGCCCACATTCATATCACAGTCTAAAACTGACCTTATCAGTTTTGATATCTCTGGAAGCAAAGATTTCTTTAACTCCAATTCTTGTGCTCTTTTCTTTCCATTTCAATTTTTCATCTTGAAGAAGGTGAGAGATTCTAAGTAAGATTCAATAGGTATGAAGTTGTGCAAAGTCATCTTTTCAGGCTTGATTGATATTGATAGATTGTCTAGCCACAAGATCTGTGTAAGATGGATTTTACATTCTGAGGCTACAAAGAAGTAATATGTAAATTTTGCAGTGAATCCCTTTTTTGTTGACGCCACCACCAATCTGTAATTGATTCTGAGTTATCATCAGAAACAAGTGTGTGTGGAGGCTATTGAGAAATTCAGGATGTAAGTAGAACTCTGTTTGTTCTTTTAAAAAGCCACCTGATGATAGATTTCTTGAGCATTTCTGTTTATTTCATGGACCCTGGTTCATTAACAGAAAGATAATTGATGGATTAAATACAGAAGACCGATTCATTCAACGACAGAGGGGGCAGGCGAATGGCAGTCTTTGGCAAACCTGGTGGTCTGATATGGACAGCAATCCAATGGCTATCAGATGTGCCCAGTTACTATTATTTTATTTCATTTACAAGAGTCCAAAGGTGTCATTTAATTTAAAACAGAGTGAAATCACAAATCAATTAATGACTGATTGCTGTTTCTCCTACAAATTGATTTTGGATTTGGCAGTCTGAAGACCCCATTGTGCCAGAATCTATGCATGGGCTACATTAAAATACAGCTAGGAGCTTGGATCAGTTAATTAGACCAGTCCCTCCAACTTTTTTCAGAAAAGCTCTGGATTTTACTGAACAAAAAAAGTTTAACTTCTAAATTTGTTCACTCCCACTTTTGCTAATCTTCCAAGACTTTATTAAGCTATAACTTTCAGCAGCTGAAGAGGAATGATAGCAATCCACTTGTATTTTAAATATCTCCCTAAGCATTTAGACCTAATACAGATGCTATTTTGAAATATACAATATTGAAACCAGAAGATTCCCATGCCAGTCTTATAAAATCAGTGTTATTTGTACAATCTACTGAAATCTCATCATGTGTGTGTCCCTGCAATGCTGATTTAATGTGGTAAGGGGCATGGGAGAGAAGGGGAAGGTATGATCCTTACCTAGAGTGAGGCTGATTTGTACATTTCCTCCCTCTACCCTCCACAAACGTGTAAACACTCAAATCCTTGAATGGGTACAAACTTCCGCAGCTTCCCCTCTCTGAGCCTCTTCAAAGTTAAGCCTCTCTGTCTTCTTCCCGTGGACTTTCTGTTGGTTATCTAATCTGGGGGTAAATAGAGGCTTCACTTTTTATTGTTGTTGTTTTTCTGCAAGACATACCTCCATCTGAAGTGTTATGGGAGGCTTGCTCAAAGGTGGGCAGCTATCGGAAATTCCTGGACCTCATTCCACTTGTTAAGGGAGGCATTCATACATCCCCAAACTAGGGTGGTTTCTCTCCTGATCTGGAGACTGGTTGCCTGCTCCAGACACCTTTTAAGAAGATTAAAGCTCGTACTTTTGAACAACTGGGACTAATTCTTAGAAGTATTTAAGTCTAAGGAGTTTTAGTAGTGTTTGTTTTGTCAGCTATAGTATATAGCATAATGATTAAAAACAGAATCTGGAGCCAGACTGCCATTACATTCTATGTAACCTTGGGCAAGTGATTTAATTTCTCTGTGCCTCAGTTTCCTCATGATAATGACAGTCCATACATTAAAAGGTTGTTACATGACTAAATGAGTTAACAGAGCCTGGTATATAAAGTTTATACACACACAGAGTCATATGCCATATAATAATGTTTGGGGCAATGATGGACTCCACATATAAGACAGGGTCCCCTAAGATTATAATGGAGCTAAAAAATTCCTATTGCCCGTTGATGTCATAGTCATCATCTCATGGTATTGCTATGTGTTACTCACGTGTTGGTGGTGATGCTGGTGTAAACAAACCTACTGTGCTGCCAGTCATATAAAAGTATAGCACACAGAATTATGTACAGTATATGATAATATGTTACGACCAGGTTATGTATTTACTACACTTTTTATCATTATGTTAGAGTGTATTCTTTCTACTTATTAAAAAAAAGAAATCAACTGTAAAACAGCCTCAGGCAGGTCCTTCAGGAGGTATTCCAGAAGAAGGCATTGTTATCACAGGAGATGACAGTTCCATGCACATTGCTGTCCCTGAAGACCTTCCAGTGGGATAAGATGAGGAGGTGGAAGACAGTGATATCAACGATCCTGACCCTGTATAGGCTTAGACTAAACTGTGTGTCTGTATCTAAGTTTTTAACAAAAAGTTTGAAAAGGTAAATAATAAAAATATTTTAAAAATAAAGAAAGCTTATAGGGTAAGGATATAAAGAAAGAATATATTTGTGTACCGGTATACAATGTGTTTGTGTTTTAAGCTAAGTTCCATTACAAAAGAGTCAAAAAGTTAAAAAAAAAAAAAAGTTGATAAAGTGAAAATGTTATAGTAAGCTAATGGTAATTAATTATTGAAAAAAGAAAATATTTTTAAATCAGTTTAGTGTAGCCTAAGTGTACAGTGTTTATGAAGTCTACAGTAAAGTCCTGAGCCTTCCCATCCATTCCATTCATGGTGAGTGCTCTATATAGGTGAACTTTTTTTAATCTTATATATCATATTTTTATTGTTTGTTTTTGTGTTTAGATACACAAATACTTCCCATTGTGTTACGCTTGCCTACAGTATTCAGTACAGTAACATGCTGTACAGGTTTGTAGCCTAGGAGCAACAGGCCATACCATATAGCCCAGGTGTGTAGTATGCTATCCCATCTTGGTTTGTGTAAGCGCACCCTATGATGTTTGCACGATGGTGAAATTGCTTAATGATACATTTCTCAGAGCCTGTCCCATCAGTGTGAAATGTATGAATGTATATACAGTCAGCCTTCTGTATCTGTGGGTTCCACATCTGTGGATTTAACCAACTACATGCCAAAAATATTAAAAAAAAAACAAACATGGTTGCATCTGTACTGAACATGTATAGATGTAAAGACTTTTTCTCTTGTCATTTCCTAAACAATACAGAGAAACAACTGTTTAGGAAACATTTACATTTTATTAGGTATTAAGTAATCTAGAGATGATTTAAAGTATATGGGAGTAGGTGTGTAGGTTATATGCAAATACTACACCACTCTTTATAAGGGACTTGAAAGTCCATGGATTTTGGTATCTGCGGGGGATCGTGGAACAAGCCCACCACAGATATTGAGGGATAACTATACATACACACACACACACACACACAACACACATACATACACATGCTTGCTATTACTATCATTTTTTGAAATTGTACAGGGCAAAACAAAGAAGTCTAACATTTTCTTTCTTGTTGAAATTTCTTAAATTGTGGACAATAAGTAACACCTTGTGAAATATCACTGCAGTTTTCATAAGAAGTTATTTGCTGTGCCATCTTTTAATTCATAGTTTTAACATCTAGTGCTTTGTATGAACTGTTTGAAATGTGTTGCAGCCGACCTCTATTTGCCACCTTGGTCCTTTTAGCACTATGTATATTGAATGTATTCGCAGGAAGCTCTCAAATGCAAGAAATATTAGGTCACACTCATAAAAGACTTTCCCTGTGATGGCTTCTGTTTCAAACTCTGAGACACTTGCTGTCTGTCTTGTGACATCACCATTATCATGTCCGTATAAATGTGATAGAGTAGCAACGAGATGCTCACATATTTATTTCACCCATTCAGCAAACATTGTTGAGGTCTAGACCTCAGACATTGTCGTGAAAAATTGACAAGGTCGTCAACCTCATAGTGCCTACCATCTGGTGGGACAAGTAGGCACTGAACACGTTGATAAAAGGAAAATATGTAGTAGGGAAGCACTGGACAGGGACAGAGCAGACCTGCCTGAATAAACACAATGCAATTTAAGCAGGGCCTTTACCATGTTATTGATCTAAACTCTCAAATGCTATGGATGCTTATTTTACGACAGTCACATAGGCTACATTGAAACAAGTGTCATGCTGTTCATCGTATAGTGACGCCAAGTCATGCTGGCTCATGGGAGCCCATTGCTAAATTTTCAGGCATTTTGCCAACAGGTCAGTTGCTAAACACAGTCATTGTTAAAATTAAGTTACTTATAAACATACAGATAAATCAAATAGAAGGTTAAAAAAATAAAACTTACCACTTCCTCATTATTCTTACTACATTTTATGGTTATTTCTGCTCTTAAAGTTATTTACGCTATTGTATCTATATAGTGGTGGAAATACCAGATCATGGTGTGCTCCTGTCTGTATCTTCCCAGTTCCGTGTTCAGTGAAGTCATGTTGACAGCTTCAAATTAGCCCTGGTGAAGAGTATTTAAACCACAAAGATTGGCAAACACTACAAATCAGGGTCCCTCTTCCCCCCAAGCCTGTTAAACAGTTACTAGTAAAGTGCTGTCTGTCTTTAATGTTTGACAGCTACGGCATCCACTACCTCTATGATCTGACTGGCTATTATTGAGATGTTGTGGGTGGAACTGAAAGGAGGCAGAACCAGGACCCAGATGACTCAGATTCCAGTGCCAGGTTTGCTGGTGGTGAGTTTGCATTGTTGATATGTCATTTAATAAATGTCAGTCCTTGATGCTCAAAAGAGGTGGGTAGGAGGTGATTCCTGCCCTCAAGGAGGCCATATTCTAAGCAGTGAAAGACAGAGGTATATCTTGTTATAATCAATTCTGATCTAGTGGTGCTTTGGGAGTAAGATGAGAAAGTCTCATATTGGACACTTGGAAGGAATTCGTTAAGAGTATGATATGTGAACCAGGAACCGAGAAGAATGTATTAATGCAAGAGGAGGTGAAGGAGGATCTTGGAGGCTCTGAGTTAGTCATGCCTGGGTTTAGGATGGGGGGCTTTTGGAGGGTGATACTAGTGAATGACACAGGATTGTAAATTAAGACCATATTGTGATAAGCATTGTGTGGTGCCAAGAAAGTTTTTAAAGTATTTTTTATAAGTTGGGTAATGATCTCTTCTGTATTTTGAACGTATTAGCTCCAATAACTGCAGAAGAGATAAATGAAAAGTATTAATATTATATATCAGAAAATAGCTGGAAGACCAATTTGGGAATTCCCGTGATGTAGAAGAAAGACTATAAGATGGAATCTGAAATAGACAACTGATAAGTGACCATTACTAGTCCACAAAAAAGGACAATTATTACTTTTGTGGGCCCCTTCCCCCACAAAAACATATTTAAAATTGTATTTTACAATTGCATTGGTATAAAAACTAATACATTAATATTATATAAAATATCTTCTTTGACCTAAATATCTGCTTTTTATTCCTGATTTTAAAAGAAATGAAAGCTTTTTTGTGGTCCTCTAAAAGTATTGTGGTCTTGGCTTTGTACCTACTGTCCTTTAATGGATAAATTGACTCTGCCTCTGACTCATTGATAAAGTTGATAGCAAATGAGGGAACAGTTGGATAAGCCCTTGAAAGAAGAGCAAATACTACACCAACATACGCTCTTTTTAGAATTCATGTTGGCTAGAACAGGCTTGAGTCATCATACTGCATTGATTACTTCCTTGACTATTGGCTTTATCAGTGGATTGAAAAATCCCAACACTGGTTGTATCTGTCCTTAATGAATGAAAGCATGTATGTGATTATGCAGGTCATGTGCAGGGTAAGTGTGTGTGTACTGTGGAAATGAGTGAGGACCAAACAAATGGGAAAAGCAAAGGCTATTTATTCTGAGCTTACTATAGCAGGGGAGTCAACGTACCATCTAGATTGTGTTCTGACAGAGACTCTAAGGCAGACAGAGGAGTGGGCTTTATCGTGGAAAGAAGGAACAGCTTTAGGTATGCCCTGATTGGGCATGGAGTAGAGAAGTTGGAGGCAGGTTAACTAGGAGTGGGGCATCCCATGTGATCAGTTAGGATGTCCATTTGGCTTTCTCTGATTGGTCCTAAATTGGAAGCAGAAACACAAATTAGGGAAACTGTCAGTTATGAATCACATCCCGGCCATTTTAGGCCAGATTGTTACGGAGTTATTGTTTAGCTTCCTGGATTGTCAGTAGAGATAGCAGTCTGGATTCTTACCAGTTTGACTTATAGCAGGCAGCTTCATTAGTTGTTTATTGTAGATGGAGGTTGGTTTCCTGGGCAGGTTGCTGCAGGTGGGGGTCAGAGTTCTGTTTTTGTGTGTGATCTGGCCATTGTTCATTTGTATATTCGGTCTTTCAGCATGTATCAAGCCCTGTGCTGAACAGTACATCTATTCCTCTTAATGATCCTGTGAGCAAGGTACTCTAACATTTACAGAGAAGTTATGTGATTTGTTAGAAAGAGTCAGAGGCTGGTTTCAAATACACATATGTCTGCATTCAAGGCTTGTAGATTTAACCACCATGTTCTGTTGGGTTTCAGCTTTCTTATTTGCAAAATGAGATTAAGATGATCTTGAGATTGCTTCTAGGTCAAATTCACTGATTCAAAACTTGACCACGAGAGTCTTCCTTCTGAGTTATGACCTTAGTTGGTCTATCAGAGAAACTATTTCCTTCCAACCCAATGACACCGTGTGTTTAATTTTGGCATATCCACAGGACCTTGACTGTGTTCATAGTTCTTTACTTAGAATTTAGAAAACTCAAAAGAAGTGAAGTCAAACTACCTGGCCAACTGAACCCTTTTGATGAAGCAAGCCCTGGAGGGGTTATGCTTCCATACTTTCCCCACCACTGCAATCCGTTTTCCCCTGGAATGATTTAATTTCATGCACAGAGAGAGATTCAGCGTAGGCGAAAAGAATGTACTATCATGTCATTTAGTCATGTCTGCGATTTCTCAGCTTCTCCCCAGTGCTGGAGAAATGATTAATTCCTCGGGAAGGAAGCCAAGAAAATCATGAAAATAGCAAAAATATTTCGACTGCAATTGTAGAGCACATAAACTTGTCAGTGCAGTGATGAGAAAACTGCTGGGTTGCCTCTCATTAGCAGCAAAGTATTTTATTTATATATGTGGTTGTGTGTGTGTGTGTGTGTGTGTTTATTGTCGCAGCATGGAGGGTATCAGGAGGGTTTGGGGCTTAGGTAAGCAGGGTTTTGGAGAGAAAGTATTTCATGCCCTTGTTGGGCTTCTCAACGGAGGGATGATGAGCCTTTTGCCAACAGTATTGATTGGTTAATATGTATTGAGTGTTCCCTGGTGCGGAGCATGGTGTGACGTATTGACCTCTGGATGCTATTGTTGAAGCCGTTTCAAGAGGCAGGCATGTGTGAAACATAGAAAGAATGTTCTCACAATCATAATGATAGCTTATACTGACTGACATCTTAGTATGTGCCGAGCCTTCTGCTAAATGCTGTCTGTGCATTGTTTAATTTAACCTTAACTATACCCCTAGAAGTAGCTACTATAATGATTGCTATTTTGAGTGCTTGAGGTTAAGTGACTTCCCCAGTGCCTATACGTAGTAAGAGATAAAGTGAGAACTCACCCCAAGTACTCTGATTCCCAAGCCTAAGCACTAAACACTAGGTTCTTTTGTCTCCCAGAAATAAAGTCTGAGCTGCAAAAAGAGCTTTACCAATACTTTGGTCTAAGGGTTTCAAACTGGACTCCAGGAACCTAAGGAGTTTCCAAGGAACCCCTAGATTAACCTGAGCAGGTTGGCATTTATGTTAAATGTTCAGTATTTGAACTCCCTGTCAGGTCTCCTTTAGAGAGATCATTCCTATAAGCGGTAGGGAGAGAACAAAATTTAAAAGAAAAAAGTTTGTTTGTTTTTTTCCCCGTAGTTTATAGTTTTCATTTTAGAGCAGGGATCTGGAAACTTTTTCTGTCAAGGGTCATAGAGTGAAAGTGTTAGGCTTTGAGGTCCACATATAGTCTCAGTTGCATACATTTTTCGTTGTTTTTCATAAACCTTTAAAAATGTATTATAAAAACCATTCTTAGCTCACATGCTATTTAAAAAAAAAATAGTCCACAAATTAGATTTGGCCCACAGGCTGTAGTTTGTTGAACCATGTTGTAGAAGATAAATTCCAAAGTTCAGAGAAGGAAAGTGACTTGCCTAAGGTCACACAGCCAAGAGCAGGACTCAGATTGTCCAGAATAGCTTTATGGGCCCTGCTGACCAAATTGGGCAGGTAGCTGTCGACTGCGTGCTATGGCACGCCAAACACAGTGCTAAACGCTTGGCAGATAAACGTGTAGGGAAGCACCCCTGCCTCCCCTAGCAGCTTAGGGTCTATGGAGAGACAAGTCTTAAATGCATGGTAAGTTTTTAACCAGCAGTACAGAGCCCTCCCCAAAGCAGTACATAGGTCGTTGTCAGGAAAAGAGACTGGAATTTTAAATGCTGAGTTCCAAGGAATCAGAGTGAAGTGATTTTTGACAGCCCCCAGTCAGGGGCAGGGGCAAGTTTGATAAGTTTCCCTTCAAAGGGATCTGTTATTCTCCATGTTTTCCAGTTGCTGAGAAGTGGTTTTGAATCTGTCCTGTGGCTGACAGAGGCAGGATTTAGTAACACAGTGCTTTTTTGCTCTTGGGTTAGCATCTAAACCTTTTTAACCACTTTGTACAAGTATTCCAGGGAATACTGGCTAGAACCATCTCCCCCAAGGCCCTGCCTCAAGTCCCCTTACCGGTTGTTATTCTACTTAGGCTTTAGAGCCCTCAGTGTGATGTGCACATTTGTCAGCTGGGAAACTCAGACTTGGCAGTATGAAGTGATGGGATTGTGGGTACTGTTCACATTCAAGTGTTAATCCGATTAATACCATCCAGCTAGGCTCTAAGAGAAAGTGCAGGTAAGTTTTACTTGAAAAGAAAGAGAAATGGAAAATTTGGAATGAATGTGTGGAAAGATGCTTTCCTGTAGGTCTCTTGAGGAGCCTATTTAGAACTAGAAAGGTCTGTCAGGGGAATGTTCTAGTAGGAACTACCTGAACATCTGATGGACAGTTGAATGAAATGATCTTTTGGTTTTTATCCAACCATAGTATTCCATGACTATAGTTAATGGGAGGGGAGGAGGTGATAAAGGATCCTAGAAAACAAATTTTTTTTTCATCATAGCCATGCATGGTGGAGACAGCTGGCTATTCAACAAAATAATATGTGTCCCCTCTTGCATAAGGTGCCTGCCTGCGCACCCAGGGGTTACATTTTCCAGACTCTCTTGCATTCAGATGTGACTGGTTCTCACTAATGGGATATAAATGGAAATAACACACTTGCACGCCTGGCCCACAAAATTGCCCCACCCACACTTCCCCATGTTCTTTTCCTCTTCCAACTGGCTGGATAGAGAACTTCCAGGGTGACCTGAATGTCATATATTAAGGGTGACAGAGCGCCCATCAGCCTGGATTCTGCACCTCTTTTGGTGTGTTGTCTAATACGTAGCTACTAGATACAGTAGCTATTTAAACTTAAATTAAAACTCCAGTTCCTCAGTCATACTAGCCATACTTCAAGTCTTCAACAACTATGTGAGACTAGTGGCTACCATATTGAACAACACAGATATAGAAAATTCCCATTATTGCAGAAAATTATATTGGATAGCTCTGCTCTATTGTATATGAGCTTTTATGTATTTTAACATCTATTTTAGCAGTTGGCCTACTCCTACGAATACACAGGTCAGGACAAGATTGACAAAGAGGGTTTATTGACCCCTAAAAGATAAATATTTGTTGAGTGCGTACAGTATATCAGCCACAGTTCTAGAGTTTGGGAGTTTAGCAGTGAATACAACAGACTAAATTCCCCACCTCAATGAGCTTTTTGCAGCAGGCCATGTGACTTGGCTGTAGGATTTCTCAAGATGCAAGTCCAGGCTTTCCTTGCCCGTTATGGGCGCAATATTCTCTTTCACCAGTTCCTCAAATTTCAACTACATTGCAAGCAGCAGGCTCACCAAACCAGAGGCCTGCCTTTGCAGGTTCAAATGATCAGGTGACCTAAGAAAAACAGGCCTGTCTGTGAGGGGGTCCATTGTAGCTTTACTGGCCAGCTCCCTTTGACCATGACCATCACTTTCCAGAGCCCTTGTACTTGGCGCTTCCTGCAAATGTGTCTGAGTAGAGTAGCCTTTTATCTGCAGGAGGAAGGTGCTTCAGTCCCCTTGGCCAAGGTAACTAAGACAAGAGAAGGATGAAAATGGCTTACAAAGTGAATTAATGACCCAAATAATGTTGAATTGTCCATTTTCCCCTTTAATGTGCCTTCCTTTCTTCCTGCACTGTGTGGATTTCACACATAACATTCTTTACACATTCGTCGTTTATCTGGCTTTCCTACTGATCCCTAGTAGACTGTTTGTCCTGGGGAGGAAGAGATTATGTCTGTCACATCTACCATGATATTCCTGGGATCTGGCATGTAGCATAACACAATGAATATTTGTTCCTGTTACTTGATACTGACAATCATGCAAAGAGTATATTGTGCTTTATTCATAATCTGGTATAGGAAGTTCTAACGTGTACCATAGGAACCAGAGATTCTATAGAAGTTAAAAGGTGTCACATGATGGGGGTGGGGTGTGGAGGCAAATGTGTTTGAGTCAGGCTGCTTTAAGTATATGTGTTTCATTATTGCCAGCCTTTTTGCACCATTCATATGGTAATACGGTGGTTCTCTAACTTCAGTGAGCACCAGCCTCACCTTGAAGGCTGCTAAAATACACATCACCCCCAGAGTTTCTGATTTAGTAGGCTAAAGGTGGGCCTGACAATTTGCATTTTTAGCAAGCACCCAAGTAATGCTGATGCTGTTGGTCCCAGTGAGCACACTTTGAGAATCAACATGGAAGTGTGTTTTGGACTCTTAAACAGAAAAGATCCTTTTTCCACCATTTCTCAAAAATGTTTGACTAGAGGTCTTCTTAAACCTAGAGTTCTAACTTAAGGATATGCTAACCTACTTTATACTCAAGTGCCAATGAATTATAAATTAATGCATCCGCATTTTAAAAGGGACAGCTGGACAGGGAACTATTGAAGCACAAACAATGTGTGGCTGCTGACAGCATTTAGATTTCATTCCAAAATAATAAGGACAATATTGTTGGGTCGAGTATCAAAAAAAAAAAATCACTTACTCCTCCTAGTTAAAAAATGGGTTTGATCACAACCTATATTGCCTGGAAAAGAACTGTTTATAACTCCAGTCATTGACATTACTATTGTTTAGTGAAATTCTGATGCTTTGTGTCTGCAGCTGTTCTCATTTAAACACACATTGCTTGGCCCTGACAACAGGCTGCTTTTTACTTCTTGGACTCCTGTGATTTGAAATGTGTTATTCATAAGTCTGCTACATTCCAAATATTTGAAAGAACAGATGTGGACCTAAAGGAATAATCAGCTCTTGCTAATATTGCTCCAAAAGGAGATATATATATATATATATATATATATATATATATATATATATATATATATACACACACACACACACACACACACACACACACACACACATATAGTTGCATAAGAATGAAGAGATGCATTTGGTTCTTTATGTTTTGAGATGTTGGGATGGTGGAATAGCTATAGGCTAACACAATATTCTATGCTGTTTTATGCTTTTAGGGATATCAATCACTCAACTCAGCACTTATTAATCTCTTGGACATGGTAGGTGATACATAAAATATAGGAAACATATTTCTTGCCCTCATGGAGCTTGTAAGCTAATTTGGGAAGCAGTACATACTCACAAAGTAATTAGAGCAGAGGTTTCTAAACTTACTTGCATGGTAGCTTAAACAAATAAGCAAACAAAAATTCAGATTCCCAGGGTCCATGCTAGACCTATTAACTCAGGAATGTAAAGGGCGGTGCCAGAGAATATTTTTAAGAAGTTCTTTAATTGATGCTGATGTCCAGGCAGAAGTGGAACCCACTGGCTATCTGAAAAATTCTTGGATAATAAAGGATGCTCTCTTGTACAGTATTATGATGAATTCTTCTTAATCCAGATAACACATCCTGTGTTTATTCAACAGTGCAGAGTCTGTACTATCTAATCATGTTCTTTCATTGGTAGAGAGGACTGAAAGGTGGCAAAGCTGTGCAGGGCCCTTGTTGTAGCCTAACTACAGAGGGCTGCATGGCCTACAGAGGGCCGTCTGCAAATACAGCTGAGGGACAGTGAACACATTGAGAGAAAAATGAATAGATTGTCAAAAAGCAAGAGACTGTGATAAAGCCACAGGTGGTGGCACTACACAAGAGTGGACCAGGATTGGTTTGATTATTTCTTGAGAACTTTCTAAGTACCAGGCACCGTGCAAGGCCCTGGGAATATGATAATATGCAAAATAAGTGGTCCTTGCATGCATAGGCCCTAGAGTCTAGTGGAGATACACATAGGAAACAAGTAGTCATGGTTCTTTCCCTCCATTTAAAAAATTTGCGGTAAAATATACATGACATAAAATTTACCATCTTAAACCATTTTCAAGTTTAGTGACATTACATACACTAACATTGTTATGCAACCATCACTACCGTCCACTCCAGAACTTTTTCATCATTCCAAGCTGAAACTCTGTACCTATAAAACAATAACTCGTCATTGTTCCCTTTCCCTAGCACCTGGCAACCACCAGTCTACTGTCTGTTGCCTCTGAATTTGACTTCTCTGAGTCCCTCTTCTAAGTAGAATCATACAGTATTTGTCCTTTTGTGTCTGGCTTATTTCACTTAGCATAATGTCTTGAAGGTTCATCCATACGGTGGCATGTATCAGAATTTTAGTCCCCTTTCAGACTGAATAATATTCCATTGTATGTATAGACCACATTTTGTTTATTCTTTCATCTGTCCGTGGGCACTTGAGTTGTTTCCACCTTTTGTCTATGAGGCATCATGTTATTGTGAACATTCACGTGCAAATACCAGTTTGAGTCCCTGCTTACCATTCTCTTGGGTATATCCCTAAAAGTGGAATTGCTGGATCATGTGGTAATTCTATTATACCTTTAATTTTTCAAGGAGCTGCTATACTGTTTTCCCCAGTGGTTGTACCATTTTATAGCCATGGACTTTTGGCAAGATAAGAGAAGTTAGGTATCATTCCTATGAGGAGTTTGTTAATATTTGTTCTTCATAACTGTTTTAAAAACATTAAGGTTGGTTACTTTCAGTCCACACTGTAGCCCCAGGTCCCAAACCCCACACATACATGCCCCCATATCCCTGCCTCCCTCTGTTCATCCTTCCATCCATTATCCCAGCGAAGAAAAGCCACAGTGCTGCATTCCAGCTTTCAGAGTAAGCCACCGAGACAAAGCGTCTTCAAGTCTAGCATCAGGTGGACTGTCATGTGTCCCTCTGAATCACACTTCCTGCATCTCTGGTACAATTTTCCATAATCGTGTTGCAGTAACCAACAGGAAAAGCTTCTGGTTTTAGAAAACTCAGGCTCTGTTAAGCTTGAGCAAAGGCCTGGGGCATAGGCACCGGGGAGTTCTCATTTCAACTTTGCTCCATGCTATGCAGCAGCCCCAGGCAGATCATTTTAGCCTCCACCATCCCTCAAATTCTCTGCCTCACCGAGACGATTGCAATGACCTCCCTTTGGAGCTCGTGATAAGGAACAGGAATGGTAGAGTAACAGATATTTGCAAGGTCTTTTGCCAGATGTTCACTCAGCTGCCAAACACTGAGAGTTTCTTGCTCCTGTGTTTGTGTCCACATCTAGAATTGCAGTCCCCAAGTGCCACTCACAGTATCCCTCTCAGATAAACTCCCAGCTACCTCGTGAGGATTGATCTAGGTCTTGATGTTCATCTGTAGCCGTTGCAGTTAAACATATGTTCTATGGATGTGTTTTTCTCCAGATCTTTAGGGAGAAAATGGAAAAGGACCTGGGAGGGAGGTGCTTTTCTGACATCTTATTTCCCCTAGAGTTTTTGGAATTGAACACATTTGTATTAAGAGTGTTGCTTTTATTCCTTTCAGCTTACCTGTGTGTAAGTGTATGCAGTGTCACCTTCATATGCATTCTCTCTCTGCTTGTCCCAATCCATCTTTTGTGCAGAACTCAACACTTCTTTATATTTGTTGGGGGAAATTCCAGTCCAGCAGAAAGCATGACAGAGGAATGTCGATAATACTGAAGATTTCATAAGCGAGCCAAAGAGAGCCATTTACCTCTCACCTCCTACAGCAAAGACCTTAACATATTCACCAGATGTGTCTTCTCGCCTAAGTCAATACTTCTCTGGATCACTATGGGGATGCCCCTCCTCTGTCTTTCTCCCCTGATCCACCTAGAATCTCTTTTCTTGTTTCCTGCCTCCTGCATTTCATCTCTTTAATCTCAGATTCCTCCCCACTGCCCATGTCATATAGAGCAGCTGTCAGGCCAGCTTCTGTCTCAAAGGGCTTTCCATATATATCCTTCCTCAGAATGCAATGGCAAATCACATATGTTTTCTTTTACTCACGTAAAAATGGGTTTTCTATAACAACTGTGATCATTTTTGCATTTCAAGAATTTTTAATGATATCCTTTGATCTATTTTGGTATGACTTGGTCACTTCCTTTCTTTGGAAGAGGTACACCATGGTAGACAGAAATCTAAGAGGACTGCCAAGAGGCCCACCCCCTGGTGTGCATGCCTGGGACATTTTCCTCCCTTTCTGTGACAGAGGAACTTATAAATAGGATGAGGTCTCACTCTGTGATTATGTTACTGCCTAAGGGATTTTACAGATGCAATTAAGACTATTAATCAGTTGACTGAGTTAATCAAAAGGGAAATTTCCTGGGTGTTACTGACCTAATCACATGAGCCCTTTAAATTGGGGTATAGGGGTCACAGACTAAGAGAGTGGAAATGTGAAAGGCCACATGGAAGGAAACACAGGCAGAGAACTGAAGTAGCCACCAGGAGGTGAGAGTGGCCTTCAGCCATCAGTCAACGAAAGAACAGGAGCCTCAAACCAGGTGACACCTTGATTTCAGCCTTGTGAGACCCTCAGCGGAGAACCCAGTTCTGTGCCTGGGCTTCTGACCCATGGAAACTGTGAGAAAATAAATGGCTGTTGACTCAAGCTACTAAATCTATCGTCATCCATCACACAGCAATAGAAAATTATTATGTGCACTTTATTCTGAGCTTGTTTTCCTTTCATTTTGGATGTTAGATTATTCTTGCTTTTACGAAATGATAGTCCTAATACAGGATACATTTTTCTATTTTGAGCATAGTGTTCCTACTTTGGCAAAAATTTACAAACTCATGTCAATTCTCTCTCTGCCTTATAGGATTTATTTGGGAATTTTAGTAAACAATGACATTGCCAAGTCTAGAAATCACAGATGGAAAATGTCCCCTTTCCTCTTCAGTCATCTAAATTTTACCACTCTCCAAAGCTCACTGCAAGGCAACTTCTTCAAGGGTTTTGAGGTGTTTCCTGTCCCCGAGGAATCACCTTCCTCTTAACAGTGAGTTCTTAAAGCTTGTGCCTGAGTTGTAGCATTTATTTTGTTGGCAAGATGGTTTTGAATCCCATATAAAGTTTCCTGCTTTTTGTCTTGCCTCCCCAGCTGTAGGCTCGAAGGCGCAACCACGATTTCTAGCTCCTGTGTCCCCCACCGAGGCTGGCTCAGTACCTGGTGTGCAGTGGGTGCTCCCACATACTTTTGGATGGGTTGATTTTTACAAGGCAGGGGCCAAAACTCCCTACTAAATAGTTGATCAACACCTTTTGGATTCTTTATCCGCTCCTGTGTATAGATATCACCTGCTGTATTTGGCCTCATCTTTGCTAAAGAAAAGAGAAAAAAAAAAAAAAAGACCTCTGGGCATAAATCCCTCTTTCAGAGAGAGAAATAATTTTAGCAGCAGCTGGTCCGTGGCATTAAAGATTGAATGACTGTAATGTGTTCAGCCCATGGTTGGCTTGTTAGGAATTCCATAAGGCAAGAAATAACCTGAGAGCCAGAGACCTTGGAGATGGCATGAAAAAGATTGTTGGTGGTGATGTCCTTCCTCGAGGCATCATGTTATAATTCTTGAGCCGTTAACATGGACACCCTTCAATAGCTTCTCATTAAACGCAGGAAAACCTCCAACATCTCCTCTCCGGGTGGCACTGCTACCTTCTCATTCCCTTCCAGCTTCTTCCCTACTGCTGTCCCGGTGCAAGCTGTGATCGGTTTTGCTCACCTACCTGCAGCCCTCCCGTGCCCCATGGTTTTTGTCTTCCCTAATTTTGGGGCATGCAATTCCCTGTTGTAGAGTGCAATTTCCTACCATCTCTTCCTCAATCCCCTTCATCCAGTGATTTCTACATTTGTCCTCCAAGAGTCCCTTCAAGTATCACCTTCACCTTCCCTGACCTCCCCAGGGAGTAGACTTTTTTGAAGACATTTATTATTTTCCCTGTCATAAGCACTTTAGACAAGTTATCTCACATAAGGCTCACAACAACTCGATGAGGTGGACATTATCCCTGATTTTACAGAGGATGGAGCTAAGGTTTAAGGAGGTTAAGTTACCTGCCCAAGTTTTTATAGCTGCTAAGCCAGCACATAAGCCTGGGACTATTTTAATCCAAAGCTGTGCTTATAATGTCAAAGCCCTTCTCTTAACCTCTGAGCTGTGCTGCCTCCTGGGCCCCCACCGCACTGTAGACATTGTCTCTGAAGAAGCAGTAATTCCTTCCCATCGCTGTCTGTCCACATCTGTCTTTCTCTTTGGTCTGAGAGCCTTAAGGAGGTCAGTATCATCTTCGCTTTATCTTAACGCACATGCCCAACTACTTGGACAATGTTGAACACACGTGAGCTTCATAAATAATTTTTTTTTTTTTTGTAATTGGCAAAGGAAACAGGAATCAAATGGAAGAAACATCTAAGGGAAATTCTAATCTGCTCAATTAAATTTTCTATGATAGGGCCATTATTGATCTTGCTAGGAGTGCCTTGACTCAAGCATTTGTTTAATTGAAAGGAGAAGGAGAATTGCAAAGAGAAATTGCACAGAGTTGGGGAAATAAGAGGGGAGAGCAAGTGTATTTCTCTCACAGGTATATGGTTTTTATTGTAACATTGATGCTTAATTCCTCTTATTTATTAATTATTGGATAAAGTCTGCTTTATGCCATCGCAGAGTGTTCAGGGGATTGGTTTTAAGACATTCCACTCCCAAAACTCACTTTTACAAACTTTCCACTTTATGACATCATCTGTAACACATGTGGAGAAGAAAGGTTTTTTTTTTTCCTTAAAGTGGAGGGTGATGGCGTTGAATACTTGGTTTCAGGAATGTAAATGTCCGGCTCAAAGACGATGTTGTAAAGAGAAAAGGGCCGTGAAAAGTGATATTTACATTCGCATTTTAATATTACTGTTGCATATGTAATTTGAGATTATAAAGCCACAACCTACTAAAAGTTCATCACTTATCCTCTTAACGCTTTTGTCCTTTCATCTTTAAGTCTGAATGCTTCTCAGAGACTTAACCACCTTACAAGGGGTAAGGACATCTAGTAAGAACGAGATGAGGAAGCCACCCTAGGCTCTCTGGACTTGCCCCTACAGGACTTACACTAAAGGCAACCCTGGAAAGCTCCGTGTCTCGTTGTCAGCTTCCTGTGCAGGAAACCGCATGGGACTCCATTGGCTCGTCACCTCTTGTCTTATGCCAACTTCCTCTTTGTTCCCTTTGTTCCCTCCTCCTCTGAAGTCACATTCCCTTTAATTCCTCAAAGTGCGTATCTTTAGTCATTCTCTCCTTCCCCATTCCAAAGAAAGGTGTGCCGTCTTGTCCAAGGTCAAGACCTCTGTGTGTATGGAAGAGGTATAGCCTGGAAATTGAGAGCCTTTCAGTCAAATTTACCACTTCATGGTGATTTTAGGCAAGTCTGTGAGCTTCTCAAAGTCTGTTTCCACATCTATAACAAAAGGGATAATGGTCCCTCTGTTGCAGTTTTGCCCCAGTGAATGGCGTTTATATTCTCTAGGAAGTAGGAAGACAAACATCGAATAGTAATATAAGGAAAAACACAAAATATATACTTAAGACCCCTTTATTCTCTTTATTCTTTAAAAAGACATGAACTTTCTTTAACTCTGGCTCTGTGTTAAGCCATGCTTGCTTTGTGCATTTTGTCTGGCCACACTGAAAAAGAAAAACCCTATTTTCCATCTCCACGGCCTCACCATTCTTTCATCTGCCCCTTAACCTTTTAAAAATCCCCCTTTTTCCTTAATTTCAAATCCAGTAGCGTTTGTTCATTTTTTTCTTCTCTTTGAAGTCTCTGCAGCTATTTTATACTGCAATGGTCAAATTCCCCTATTTTGAAACCACTATGAACACTTTTCTCTGTCCAAAATGGGAGTTTCCCCCCTTTTTTCATTCAAGATAACACAACTCTTCTAGTCTCCCAAGCTTCAGACCATATCATACAGTTTGAGTCACCTGACCTTTCTGTTTGCTCATGTCCTACCAATCCTCAGGCTCTGTGGAATCCTCACATGCAGATGCCCCTCCCCTCCCCCTCCCCCTTCCCCCCTTCACCTCCCCTCTGTAGACAGGTTAGATGTATTGATTGCGTCTGTGCCCAGCCTCAGAATAATTTTCTGGCCTGTGGTAAACAACTTGTCTGAGCTTTGGTTTCCTCATTGGTAATGGGAATAATAATAGTAGTTTTTACCTCCAAGTTATTGTGAAGGTAAATGAAATAATGGATAATAGTCTTGTCTATTCCTCTACTAAACAGTCCACATGTGTTAGCTATTGTCTGTCCCACCTCACCGCGGCACTCTGGTTAGGTTCTTTTCACTGGAACAAGAAGCAGTTATCATATTTTAGTCCTACTATTAGTAATTTGCATTCCTCCACTCTTCCCCATCTAATATTCTAGGACCCCTGCACAAATCCTAGATCAGTACTACCACTGAGCATTGTAAAGATTTAAGAAGTCAAATATTATTATAAGAGTATGGGCTTTGGAAGTGGCAGATGTTGGCTTGAATCCTTATTCTGCATCTTACTAGCTGAGTAATTTTGGTCTGGCTTTCTGAACCTCTCTGACTTTCAGTTGCCACATCCTGAAAATCAAAATAGTTTCAGGTACCACGCAGGAATGATGTAGTAATTAAAACTGTGAAGCCCCTAGCATAGAGCATGGTATAGAGTTTGCACTCAGTAAATAACATTTGATATTATATCAGCCTCTTGCTCTCTTTAGCCCAGAGAATGAACTCATAAAAGCTTTGATGGACAATTAAGCCCCTCCGCGGTCCAGCCTGGAGCTCCCTTTCCAGCTGCCGTTTCTGTCTGTCTTCCTTATATCCTTTACATGAGCTATTTGACCCACGGAAGGGGCCTCATTTTTCTCAGTCTCTGTCCTGCTATTTTCTCCACTCTTCTTTCTGCAATACTAATCCTCTCTCTCTCTCTCTCTGGACCATACCCTCTTGTTCTCCCAGGACCAGATCAACTCTCGCTACATGAAATAAAAACATAACGAAAGATTTTGAGATTGTTACTGATCTAGACCTTACTATGCCAGTCTATAATTGGTACCCTTTCATATTTATTGTATAAACCCATGACATTAGCAAATGATTTTATAGTCTTTGGTATTATTTTAAAATCATATTTTTAATGTTTTCCCCCTGCTTAATGGCTTTTTCTTTGTTGCCTTGTTTCTCCAAGACAAGTGTTGATTAGTTGCACCATGAAAGCTCAGCAAACTCTCACTGGTGATTTTCTAGGTTGATTTTCATGGAATTTGTAGCTCATACACCATCTGATCCTTAGGCCGCACCATTTATTTCTTGGCCTCTGCACAGAACCTTTTTCTTCAAGATGTTCCATCTGCTTTGCAGAAATTAGCACAAGTCATTTCCCACCCTTTTGGCAAACTGTAAAAGCAGAAGGGTGCAACCCCTTTGGGTAAGTGGAAGTGTAGGGGTCAGATGGAGTAGCAGGGAGTTGGAAGTGGGCTCAAGTTTGTCAAATCCTGGTTCAGGATTATTACCCCCGAAGGCACTAAGAAATTAGGCAGGGCAGCTCTGTGCAGTGGAAAGAACAAGGTACTGAGGAACCAGGCATGACTGATCTCAGATCCTGGCTCTGCCTGTTCTGTGCTTCGAGACCTTTGGCAGGTCGATTAACCTCTCTGAATCTGTTTCCCATTCCGTAAAGCGGGGATAGCAACACCAGCCTACCAGGGCTGTTGTAAGATTAGCCCCGAGCATCGATCCTGGCTCAGAGCACTATTGAATACTGTATTCTTCAGGCCCAGAGATGTTTTGATTCCCCACCTCCTAACAAAGAGAACACTACAGAAATCATTGATGCATACACCAAAAAGTTTGCGAATAACTTCTCAAGCACATTCAGGCCTGTGGTAAAATCGTGTTTAGAAGTTGATTATTTTGCTTAACAGGAGGGACACTTGATAAAATACACCTGTGAGCTAGGGCTGTTTTTGTTATTTCCTGCCTGACTGCCAGAAAGAAAAGTCTGAAAATTACCTTTCTCCCTTCACTTTGAATTTTCAAGAGCTGATCAATTTTTATGTTCCCTTAAGAGGAGAATTCAATAAGGCAGTCTGGAATTCAGGTAATACTTTGTAGTCGTGCATTCTGGGGTGGACCTTAATAGAAAGTTCATTCTACCTTTGTGTTTTATGTTCACCCTTTTAAACTGACTTAGGGAAGCTGGATGTTGAAAAGTGAGAGTGGGTAGGGGTCAGAGTAGCACTTGACGTTGCCACAGCCTACCTGGTGTGACACACCAGTGCTGGGGCCTTTAGTTTCCTCATCGTTTCTACTCACAATGATTAGAGTGACCCTCAATTGACCAAACTGCCAAGAATTTCAAAGTGTAAAATTAGACCAGTATATAAAAGTGCTTTTAAAAACTATAGTTCTGTATGAATACATGCAACAAAAGGGATGTTTTCTACCCATGTTTATACATTGAAAAATAACATAGTAATAGAAATAGCAGCTAAGGATAGATATTTTTTTGAGGGTATTCCTTGTGCTTCAGGACCAAACTAATTTGAACCTCGAATCTTACGGATTAGGTTCCATTTTCTTTTCTTTCTTTCTTTTTTTTTTTTTTTGCCTTTTACCAATGAGGAAAGAGGAGCACAGGAAAATTAAGTTTTACTTTTGACCACAATCTCACTTGTCACAAACACAGGTGTCTGTATTCTAATGTGGAGTCTGTGTCCAGAGTCTTAGAACTTAGCAGTCAGGCAGAACAATTCCTTAATTCAGCAAATATTTATTAATCTCGTATTATGTGCCAGGTGGTTCAAATCATGGGGGATGCAGAGCGAACCAGGCAGGCTTGGTTCTTGTTATCGAGTTCATAGCCTGGTGGGTGAATGCGTAGACGTGTGAGTGAGGAAACAGGATAATTGAACGCTGTGATAAACACCGTAACTAAAGGCACCAGGTGCTGAGATGGTGAGCAGAGGGTGAGGAGAGGGCCCTGTTTGGATCGAACATTCAAGGAAAGACTTTTGGAGCGGTGACAATAAAGCTAAGACTCGAGATGGGAAGAAGGTGGCCCACCACATTGGTGACACCTCAGCTTAGCTGTTAAATAGGGATAAAGAGCATGGAGAACAGCAAACCTAACATCTCCCTTTAGACCATGAAGGCCAAAAAGAGCATCCTACATGCTGTATGTGTGTTGTGGGGGGGCCGAGGGTGCTCCTGTCGCGAGGGTGAAACCTTGAACTTCTTACAGCAGCTGCTCAATTGCTCAGTCATGGTATTAACATTTACCTCATTCCTGAGCCTTCTCAGTAAACCCGACTTTGTCTTTGTTGGACCAGACATTTGAAGTGGATTTCTAATAGGTTAGCATCCTTGGACTGAGGCTAGAAAACTGGGAAAAGGAAGCCTTTTCAATAGTAGCAAGCACCTGTCACAAAGAGCTTAGGACTTATCAATGGGGGACACAGTGCTGAGGCTTTGGAGATGGGAGTCAGATGAGTTACTGTCCTTAAAATAGCGATAAAATGTACTCGTTTGAACATAGGTCGTGCAGAGTTTCTGAGCTTTCAGAAAGGCTGGATTTTGAACTCTGCTTTGCATCCCATTTCCTTGGTTAGCATGTGATGTGGTGTCTTGACAATTGCTTTTTTTAGTCCCAGGATTTCTGGGGGGAACTTTAAAATACTTAAAATAATATTCAATATTAAACTATCCCAAATAATCAAGGAAAACTCAGTATGAAGTGGTTCCACAAACATTTTATTACAGTTTTCTAAAGCAAGTTTCTTACAGGTCTCTATCAGTCTCCACTTTTTAAATACCCCTCCATTCCCTGTTTCTCAACACTTATAAACCCAATCTATAAAAATCATTTAAAATGTCCATCAGTAGAATATCAGTTAAAAAAATTCTATAAAAATTCAATGATATGTATCTTTTAAAAAGAATGCAGTACATGTACATGAAATTATCATGAAAGGATATTCCTGATATAACCTTGACTGGAAACAAAGGTTATAGAGGAGAAGTTGTCACGCTTTTTCTGTAAAGGGCCAGATAGGAAACATTTTAAGCTTTGCAAGGCCATATTGTTCTTCTCTGCTGTTTTGGCATGAAAGGAGCCACAGACAGTATGCAAACAAATGAGCATGGCTGTATTCCAATAAAACTTTTTACAAGTTTTTGCAAAAACAGGCAGAGAGCTCACAGGCTGTAGTTTGCAGTGACCCCTGTAGTAAACTATGTAGAATGGGAAATAATGTGTTATTAAACAAATATTTGGAAGGATGTGTACCAAATTGTTTAATGTTTACTGTGTTTTAGGGATGGAATAATGGAGTGATTTTATTAGCATTTGATATGTTATAATAAGCAATGATTGGTTTTATAAGCAGCATAGTGATGACACTACCATTTGTATGAAAAATCAGATTTTGTACTATTCTGGGTGGCTCAGTCCAAATAAGTAATATTTATGTTTTTACTATGCCATCAGAGAAATTGCTAGTATTTTATTCTTTGGAGGTAGAAATGGAAACTAATTAAATTTATGCAAGAATAGAGTGTAATTGCCCTCAGTTGTGGTCAAGTTTTCAGTCTTGAAGAGTATCTAGATAAACAGTGAAAATCTATCTTTAGTTATACTCTGATCTCATTCTCTAGAATAAGATGAATCTTGATGAAAATCTTTAGGGAATGCAAAATTTAAAATATAATAAAACCTTAGAACTGTGACTGTTCTGGAATCTCTACACTCTTATTTTTGCTTTATCAAAGCATTGCCCCTCTTTTGCATGATATTGCCCTAGATTAGAATGCACCTTTAGTTTTTTTCTATCACCTGGCATTAATAAACCCAACTGAAAGGAGAAAGCAGCTTACCTAAAAGCCTATTCTGTGTGGTTATTTCTTTTGCCTGACGACAATGTTGAAGATGAGATGTGAGCATGGATGGGATCGGTGGCTGGGTATAACTAGCTCTGTAGGTCCCTTCCAACCCTGAGGGTCTCTGATTTCATGACTCAGCCATTGATCAGATTGAGTACTTTACAAGGTTCAAATCCTTTACTGGTCTTGAGATGAAATGAATGGCCATAATTCAGCATTTTAGATTCAATATCCAGGTCCAGTTGACTGAACAAGAACATTAAAGTGTAGCCCAGGTTAGAGCTCATGTTAATGAAAATGAAAGCAGAAACTGAACTCCTAGGTACTGAATGGCCTATTTTCCACTTGACTCCAAAATACCAAGCTAAACATTTCCCCCATCTGGTAATGTTTCCTATCAGTGAAGACTGCTTTTGGTGGATTTCAAACAGCAGTTAAATTGAGCAAAGCTATGGTTTCTAATTTACTACTAATTAGAGGAAGGTCTCTTTAAAACCTTTAACTAAAATAGGCTTTGTATTTTCAAATACAGAATCATGGATTGACAAATATATATTTGGTGAATATATGGTTCATGAAGTTGCTAGAAAAATTAAACCATTTTTCCTATTAGAGCAATTACAATTATTCTAGTGTCTTTCCACAGTTATTAATATAATGAATTCTCCAATAAACATGGCTGGACGTACAAATTTGTCCTCTTTTTCTGTAGAAATGTCTAGGAGGAAAAGAAAGTGCTTTGGCACCTAAATTTGTTTATTTGTTCACAAACATTTAATAAGGATCACACTATATGGCAAACCCTGCGTTATGTGCTGGGGGTGAGTCACTAACTTGCTGTGTGATCTTGGGCATACTCCTTCGCATCTCTGGTCTCCATTGTTCTGTTGCCCTCATTAGAAAAAAAAATCGTTCAAAAGACATTTATAGCCTCAGAATCCATATTGTCAAGTTGCTTTCCAAAAATGTGGGCAAATTCGCAATGCTATCTGCAGTCTCAGACTGCACTAATTCCATCACAACCGTGCCATCAAGGGCTTTGTGTCCCACTTAAAATTTTAGTCATTCCAATGAGTAAAAAATGGCCTGTGATTGTTTTGCTTTTTTTCTTCCTATATTATTAATGAGTTCGAAGAATCCAAAACTTTGGCTCTAAGTCAAATGCAGTTTCAATTCCATATCATGTTCTTAGATTTTCTTTGCCAAGAAAATCCTTTTTTAGTGGCAGGAAGTAGAAGAAAGGGCAGGAGGGAAAAATGCTTTTAAAACAAACTCATTTTAGGGCAAAAAAAAAAAAAAAAACTATTTGAGAAAACTGTTTCCACAACACATCGCACATTGATAATGCAGCGATGCTTCATATGTTTCGGTTGAATTATTTTATCTCATTCTCCAAGGAAAATCCTCTATTTCTCTGTTTTTACCCTTGTTCCAAATGCCACATGTATATTTCCATCCCTATTTCAGTTTTGGAAATAACATTCCAAGCAACAAGGCAGTAGCATTTCTCTTTAGTCGTTAATAAATGATCGTGGACACTTCAAAATGCAAAACACTATGTAAATATTTGGGAATGATGATGCTAAGAATACCTCACAGATAAATGGGGAAAAGCAAATGAATTATTTGAAGTTTGCTTAATATTTGCAAGCAATTTTCAGGGAAAGCCTTGGGTGTCACCTTAGTCTTCATGGACCATCATAATAAAATATCGTAGATTGGATGGCTTAAAGAACATAAATTATGTTTTTGCACTTCTAGAGGCTGTAAAATCCAAGATCAAGGTCTAGCAGGGTTTGGTTTCTGATGAGGGCTCTGTTCCTGGCATGTAGATCGCTGCCTTCTTCCTGTGTGCTCACATGGTGGAGAGAAGGAGTTCTGGTGTCTCTCCCCCTTCTGACAAGGGCACTGGTTCTGTCATATCAGGGCTCTGTCCTCATGACCTCACTTAACCTTAATCACCTCCTTAAAATCCTGTCTCCAGTACAGTCACATGGGGAGTTACAGTTTAACATATGAATTTTGAGGGGACACAATTCCATTCGTAGCAGGTGTGTATACAGAAATCAAACTATTGCTAGTCTAGAGCAGTTGCCAGTATCCTGATATGCTGTCTTGCCCTCATCTTCTGTCACAGTTGGTTCATAAGCATCAGAAGTGTTTCTCATCTTCTTCCTTCTGGAAACCATGGACTGGAAAAAAAGATTCAAGATGGAGGTTGGGTGATTTCTTGTCCATTGTCTTGTCAACCATAAGAGGTGATTGCAAAGCTCATAGAAGATCATAGACTCAGAAATCTCAGCCACCCAGACGAAACCTTACACCCAGCTTTTCAGATGGAGAAACTGAGGCTCAGAATGGTGACAAGCCTTGCCATAGGCCATTCTGCTAAGCAGTTATCCACATGATCCTGGAGGTCTTTTCACTCCCATGACAGTGCTCAGTGTGGTAACAGATGTGATTCTGCTTCCCAGTGGAAGATGTTATTGAAGTGAGTTCCAACTTCATGAAATAAGTCTTGATATCAGCTGGATACTTGTGGTTGCAAATAACATAAATTGACTCTGATCCTAAGTACAAAGGCTACTGGGGCTCACAGCATTGGTGAGGAGGGAAGGACTTGGTCTGGTGACTGGGCAGGGTCCCAGGTGGCTCCAGCAGCCACTGAGCAGGAAGTGTCACCAGCATATAGAGGATACCATCCCTGCTGTTGGAGGGCAAAGCCTCTGCCATCATCACATGGAGTGAATTTAAATCAGTCCTTTGTCTTTCAGGGACCTTATAGGATGCCAGAGTGCCAGACAGGAAGGTTCTGATCATCCGCTTGTAGATCGTGTGTTTGTGCCTTTCCTTGCTAAGGACTGAAAAGAGAAAAGGGAAGATCCAACCCTTTTATCTTCCGTAAGGAGATGGGGGCCGTATTTCTACAAAGAATTAGGGGATATCCCGATATAGAAAGTGGTTAGGTGCAAGATATTCAAAAAACAAAATAGAGCAAAAACAAATATCTGCTACAGTCTCCAGTGTAAGAGTTTCTGTAGTTGAAGATGGTTTGTGCCAAGGTAAGTTTGTTTCAAGTAAAAGTTTCATCTTTCAGCTTTCCCTAGAGCTCTCTGTTCTACTGTTAGACCAGTGTACATTTGGCATTACCTTTTATTTTCTCATTCAGAATGACATCTAGTGTTGAATTTTCTTCTTTTATATTTGTTGATTTTAGCATTCTGTTCTGATTGTGTCTCTAGAGATACATAGCAACTTGGATGTTTCAGAATGGAAGTAGGCTTTATTAACCTACTTTATTAGCTTATTACATACTATTAAGAGGGATATTTCAGTATACTCTTGGAAATGTTTTTCCAACCACTCACAGAATGCAGGTACATTTGTTCATTGATGATCCAGCTACCAAGAAATTATATACACATGGAAGTATTTGACTACATGGTTCACTTTTTCACTAGTAGAATTGACTAAAACAGAATTAAGAATCTCAATCATCAGTCCCTTAAACAGAAATAGATGTATTTATCTTCACCAAAAAATGGGATTTTGTCAACAGCAATATTATTATCCCAGATTATGTGTGTTGTGAGATTTCTCAGGATCCCACAGCCCATGCCCATCATGTGTCTCCCAGAGCATAGCCAAGAAAGGAAGTTCAGGAACTGGTGTTTTCTGGGTGAGAAAATATATGGATATTTATTTAGTCTCTGACAGTAGTACCTCCATCAATTTCTTTTTTAGAATCAGATTTATAGTTTCTGCTGAACAGGAATACAATACTGCCACTCAGAATGGCACCAGGCCACTATTCATGGATCAGTCTAAGAATGTGATAAAGGTGTCCCCCTCGTTGGCTGGCAAGCAGGACAAAGTGTGGTTGGGTCAGCCACTGGCTTGAGAAGCAAGGGGAGGTAGGGATAGGTGCCTACCATTTGCAATACTTATTGGTTTTGCAAGTGCTCAAGAGACAATAGAGGACTGCCTCCATCCATGTTTTTGCTCTTTGACTGAAACATTTAAAAACATCTTTCTCAACTAAGTATGACCTAGGTCCATTCCCAGGGTTACACAGGGGAATGGGAATTCCATCTTTATAAGTGGCAGTTGCCAAGGTGAGTATGTGTCTGTGTGGGTGGCACTAGGCTTTGTGAATAAACTTGTAAACTGCTACGACAGTGAGCTGTTTTTCTTTATCTTTGCCCAGGGTGACTCCATAGCAGCAGGTGACAGAACCTGGTAAGACTCTTGGGACATACTGTGTCCCCCATCCTCAGCCTCTCCCCTTCCAGAGACTTGATTGATGTCCATTAGCCGTGGGGTATCTTGTTTTAGTTTTCTCAACCTCTTCCCCTGGTAACATTGGAGAAAGATTTATTCAGATTTTGCCTTTAACTTTACCGTTTTTTTTTTCCTTTGCAACACCTGAGTCTTCCTTCTTTAAGTATTACCTATATCCTAATTCAGCGAGTCCAGAACACTGATGGACCTATCTTTATGGTTTGAATAGCATCAGATTAAAAATGTCCAGTGAATTCCTACCATGTGATTTTACATCTAAAAATGTTCAGTCTATCATAAATGCAGTGGAAGCTGTTTCAAAGGTGAAGCACATAATATCTAATGGAAAGCATGAGGAAAGTACAAATGAAATATGTTCTTAGGGCATTTTTACTAAGCCCATGTCATTAGGAGGTTAGAGAATATTGGAAGAATTCTCTATAATATACCAAATAATTTGTTGATAATTTTGTGTGAATTTTACAGGGCTGTGATTTTTTTGGACTGATATTTCTATAGAGTTTACATAAAAATTCATCTCAATTGAAGCCAGATTCTAATTTCATTTTCTGCTTTACAAAAAAAAAAAAAAAAATTCTACTTTTCAACCTACTGGGGCAACAATGTTCAGATTTTTGCTGAGATAAGAGATCAATGCAATATTTCCATCATGACTTTTTAAAGAGATTCTTTATGGTGTAATTGCTAAGACAATTAGCTTCAAGCTACAGTTACTATCTCTTAGAAATGAAGGCTGCTTCTCAGTGTAAGAGTTATGCTACCCCTCGGTGATGTGGATAAGATGAAGAGCCATTTTGGGTGTTATGATTCTGAAATGGCTGGTGATCCCCATGCTTCAAAGTGGTTATGAGTCAGTTCTACTCAACTAACATTTATGACTTTCAGCATCTGAACTGGGGCTTTCAATTCAGCTCAATCAGGTGTCTGCAAACAAGCATCTGTTATGTTTAAGTCTCCCAATGTCTTTCTCTTAACTCTGTTACTTCCCCTAAATCAAATGCTTAGTTTAGCTGAACCTGAAAATTACAAAAAAAAAAAAAAAAAAATTCAAATTAAAAAAAAAAAAAAGTTTTAGAAAATACAAAACAACTCCAAATGGTTTCCATGGGATACTGCACTGAAAAGTGTTAGGAACAGGCACAAAGTATGTGGAAGGGTTTAGAATGGAAATGGCCTCATTTCTTCCATGCCCATTAAGCTGTTATTAATAAAGAGAGTAATAACCCAGCCCAGATTATACAGTGCATTCAAGGACTTTCTACCAGATAAGTTTAGTTTAAGCATCATAATAATCAGGTCGCAACGATTGTTTCGAATAGTCTAGGGGAAACAGCAACACGTGTGCAGCAAGGAATTCCACCCCGAATCTACAAACTTTATGACCTTGAATATGTTGCTGATCTCATGTTAGCATTGGTTTCTTCATTGTAAACTGGAGGGCACCACTGTTAGATTAAAAACCTTTTTCATCCACACACAGATATTTATGAGCCTCTATTATGTGCCTCACACCGCGTAAATCACTGGAGATTCAGCTAAAAAGTCAAACAACAAAAATCAGACCATGCTCTTGCCTTTAGGAAGCTTATATTCTAACAAGGCTTAGGAGTAATGGATACTATTATTGTATCCTAGATGTCTGCTGAGGCAAATTGCTCTTTGAGATTGAAATTAAATAAACACAAACTTCTGGTTATATATTCATTGAGTAACTTAGCATCCTTCTTTGATAGCATCAGAAATTCTTGGAGGAAAGAGACTTACCTTTGTATTTTTCACTTTTGGCTCTGAATTCTTGCTTTCACTACCTTAGTGAAGTTTAGGAATCTTCTCACTGATCAATTTATACTGCGTCTCTTCTTTATACTGGGCATATTCTAAGTTTTCAGTGCCCCAAGTTTTCACCAACACAAGGCTATGAGTTAAGCAAATGGCTGCTTGTTATTTGGGACCACAGAAGTAGCTTACATCACAAATTACTTAAAATTTAAATACCTGTCTTCCCTTGTCAAAAGCCCTTTGGCTGTAACCCCACCAGAAATCTCTAATGAGCTGTTTTTTTTTTTTAGGGTCTGTCTTCCGCCATATTGCTAAACTCCTCCATTCTTCAGTCCAAGGACTCGAGGCCTTATCTGCCAAACCCACAGTAATCAAATAAATATTGTATCAGATACAGGTATCTGCCCTGTTTAGAGGAACTCTGGTACTTGGAATGAAAGTAACATTTTCCCGTCTCCATTATATTACTATTTGTGTTTGGTTCTTCAAATAATTATCTTTGTTTTACGACATGACCGCTGACAGCTTTCTTCACAACCATGACTTTGATAAACACAGGTCAGCAGGACTGTCCCTGTGACAAAAGAAATCCAGCCACACATGTAATTTTATAATCTATAGCATCATCGTCATACTTTTATAGTAGTCTCTTAAGTGGTGGTAAAGGGCAGAACTGGAGAGGCAGGGAGTGAGTGGGTGATAACAGGAGCACACAGGCGGCATCTCAATAGCCACAGAATTTGAATTGCTAAAAGGACCCTTAAGTAAATGAGAACTTTAAGCAGCACTTCAGCCTCTCAGTGGTGGCCTGAAGAGGCCCAGTTCAGAGTCACAGATGCTACTTAGAAAGCAGGGAAATTCCTCCACTTGCTCTTTATTGCCTTTAGAAAGATTTCTGATGAAGCTCTGGTTCCAGGATAAGTCCTAATACCAATCAGTGAGCCTTCACCAGGCACAGTGCTTGGGATAAATTCGAAATGACAGCGTGTGCCCTCCGGAAATTATAGAGATAAATACAGCCTCATATTATGCTGGGCCCGCAAGTCCGTAGAGTGTTTTTGGAAACATACACCTTCCACCCACTGGCTCGGAGTGTTTTATCAGCACTTTACTAATGTGGTTTCCAATGAAGGTCAGAAAGTTAAACTTATCACCCAGTAGCCAGGGTTGATAGTTCATATCTTGATCTTATCACTGAGCCTCTTTTTCCCATTCCGATTGCTTTTTGAGGGCTTAGAACTATTCACTTGGGGGGACTGTTTGCTGCGAGCAGGAGTCTAAGTAAAAATAAAAATCAGGTCGTATATGGCAGAAACAGAATGTCCAAAGCAATATCGCAATTTGCACCCCAAACGTGGAATCTGACCCATCCATTTTTGCCAGAATGATGTGACCCAGTAACACAGTCACTAATTTTTTTCTTTTATCTTTGTTTCCTCTTTCTCAGACCGTCAAAGAAAAGCCTGTTTTGAACAGGTATCTGTCAGAGGAATCTGCTTTTGCTCTTTCCACCTTCCATTCAAATCTAATCAATGGCAGCAGCATCACAAAACTTTTTAAAGGAATCTGCTCCTGAAATATAGTAGAAAAGGATTCATTGAAAGTGGCTGTGCAACTAGACTTTTGTGGTGGTGCGTGTCCTGTGCATTGTAGGGTGTTTGGCAGCATGCTTGGCCTCTACCACACTGGATGCCAGTAGCACACTCCCCACCCCGTTGTGACAACTAAAAATGTCTTCAGACATTGCCACGTGTCCCCTGTGAAGCAAATTCCCCTTGTCCCAGTTGAGAACTATTGATGTAAAGTGAGGTTAATACTTCCTTTTGGAGGTTGCTGGCAGGATTAAAGGAAACTTAATCTTTTATTAAATTAAAGGAAATGGTGTGCAAGGTGAGACCAAGAAATCTGCCAGTTGTGAAGGCTGCGAGGCTGCAGTCCTTACTCACAAACAGATTGATTTACGCAGACACAAAACTCATAGTGTGGGATGAGTCTTAGCAAAGGGACCTAAGGCTCCATTTCACAAGGGTTCTTAGAAACAACTGAAAAAGAAAATATTAAATTGGCAAAGGATACAGGTGCAGTGAAGTCCCTCTGCACCTTGGATGTGAAAGTTCATCTAGTATCTTGCATCATTTCTTTTTGAATGTTACAGTTAGGATTGTGAAAACACTGCCTGACACAGTATATTCTCAAAAAATTTTAAAGGGCAGGAGGGAAAACAGTCTCTCAAGAATAGCCCCAAGACCTAGTAATCATGTAGGTACAGGCTAAAGCTCAGCATCCTTTTATCAACCCCTACATTAGACTCATGCTTGGTTCATGTCTTGATTCTGTGAAATCTACTGACTTAATCTTGGCAGTTGCTTTGCTGTTCTATGCCTTAGTTTCCTCATCTGTAAGGTAGGGATATTAACAGTACATATCTTAAAGAATTGTGGTGAGGATAAAATAATGTGTGAAAAGTGTATACTTTGGTATATTAGATGCTCAGTGTTAGCTAATAGTATTATTATCATCACTGGCGTATAATAGTTATAGAGTGAAATAGATTTATTTTGGATCTCAGGGACAGAAAGTTTTGTTAATCATACCCTTCTGTTCATGGCACAATTTTATTATTGGTCTGTATAAGGCTCTACTTTTATTTTAAGAATAAAATAAGTGCTTTCATTCTCATATCCCATTTCCACCCTCCTTCCCCTTGCTGTAGGAAATTATTCACCTGTAGTCATTGAGTATCTTTTTGTTTGTATTTGTTCTTACAAAATGTATATCATCTTACATGCATGTATCTTTAATTTTTGTAATTGATATTGTGTTGTATCTAATTTTTTTATTTTTACTGTTTATGCATGCTTAAATATTGCTTTGCAGTTGCCTGATGTTTGATAATATGCATCAACATGTTTTACTTTTGTATTCTTCAGTGAAAAGCACCCAAATGGCCTCCGATTCTCCACGAATAACACAATCACGAATATCCTCATTCATAAATCCTTATATATGTGAGAAAGTATTTGGCATAAATATCATTCACACATCCCTGTTCGAAAGCTGATAGAGAAAGCCATTCCAAGTTTGTGGTCTTGCCACATCAGTGTAACTATCGCCTGCAGTTTTGTTCAAAGCGATAACATCAAAGTATCAAGATGATGACAGTGATAGATACGTCTATTTATTGCATGCTTTTTTAAAATATGCTACATATCTGATGTCCGCAAGACCACCTTCAGGTTCAGTAACTTGCTAGGAGGACGCAAGACTCAGCAAACAGTCAGTCAGACTCATTACTGTGATTTTTTTTTTAGTGAAAGGATACCAAGCGCAATCAGCAAAGGAAAAAGGCAGGTGGGGCAAAGCGCAGAGCCCTCTCCCAGTGGAGTCACACTGAACACAATTCCCCCCAACCGCAAGTTGTGAAAACACCTATAAAATGTTGTCAACCAGGGAAGCTTGTTTTTGTTGGGGCTGGTCACATAGGCAGACTATTCCTCAGATATATCAACATTCCACACTCCCATCAACATTCCACACTTCCAGAAGGAAAGCAGATGTTCAGCATAAACCATACTGTTTACACAAACAGTTGAATAGCCGTTTTTATCAGTTCTGGGAATGGTGGGAACCGTCCCCAAATCCAAGTTCCCAAACTGCAGCCAAGGGCTAACCTTATAAGCAAGGCTTTCAGAGGATAGCAGCAGTCAAGCCCACTATGTTAACTCTTTTCTGCACATTTTACTTGTATTATCTGTCAGTGCACACAAAAGCTGATAATTATATTCTCATTTTAAAATGAGGAAACTGAGGCTTAGAGAAGTTAAGCAACATGCCTTTAGTCAAAGAGCTCAGAAGAGGAGTCAGGATGGTACCCTAAACTACCTAGGTAGAAAGCAACCTCTTTTTTAAACTGCCTTCAAAAATTGGCATTCTCTCTGCTATTAATTTAGGCTCATTCTTAGTAATTAGACACATGAGATTTAATAATTTTTTTCTTTGCTGAAAACAGCTTGACCTGTCATGTTCTTATTTTGGGAGCAGATTCTGGAAAAAACCTTAGGTTATTAAATTCACCTAAGTGTAGGGTTTGGCCACTGCCACAGTCCTGAGAAAGGAAACTTTAAAAAAAAAAAAAAAAAAAAAACAACTTGCTTAGATGGTGGGTATTTTGAACCCCTGAGAGCAAAGTGAAAATTTTTGTTACTTTCAACAAAAAAAATGTTAGATTAATTTCTCCATTGTAGTCAGTTTAGAAAATAGTGTCTCTTTTCTGATTGAAAGGGGAATCACTCACTATGTGCTGAGCATTCTACCTGCATTCTCCTTGCTTTAGATGCAGACACTAATGCTTACAGATGCTCAATTTGCCACATGTCATCTGTCTAGTAAATGGGAGGAACGGGGATCTGAACCAGGCTGATGCCAACGCCATGGCTTATCTGTGTGTTCTACTGCCACTCCCAAATACTATTCTAATGATCTGGGGTCAACCGTATTGGAAAACAAGCCACCATGAACTTAAGCAGGAGAACAAAAGGCCACGTTGGTGGTTGACTCACCTTGAAACCCCAGTTCAGCCCTGGCTCCATGAGCATTAGGAAGCCCCTGTCTCTTTGTGCTTCCGTCTTCTTGTTTCCTTAAGGAGGCTAATGAGTCCTGCCCTGCCACCTCTTTGGTATTACTATGGAGATCAAATAGGACAGCAGATATAAAAGCATTTTGAACAGTTAAAGGGGGCTTATCAGTTACTGCTCTTATTTGCACAAATGTCTTTTAATCAGGGCATAAAACTGAAAATTTCGCAGGTAGGTCTGTTACAATGTGCAGCTTGGTAAGAGGGCCGAAACATGTCAACACAAGTTGGTTGCTCCCTGTGCTGTTCTCAGGTTCCATCTTCCCTTATGTAAGCCCCTTTCTCAAAAGTGTCTCCCCTTGTGGTTCTGCAATGGCTATAGCAGTTGATGACCTTGTCTCTGAATGTCAAATGTCTCAGGAAAGACAGGGCAGCTCCTTACATAGCTCAAACTGAGACTCCCACAATCAAATCTCATTGCTTCTAATTGGCTTCAGTTGGGTAACATGCCTGGCTATAAACCAATACCTATTACCAGGAGATGCCAAATGCTCATTGGTGAGGCCCAGGCCATGTGCCACCATAGCGGCTAAGGATGGAACCAACATTATCAGAACCACCTAGAAAGGCAGTATAGAAGGTGTGTGTCTCTAAGAGGCTCATACCAAAAGAAGGATGACTATATTGGTAAGGAAGATTTGGTGGCATTTTTTTTTTTTGCTTTAATCTTATTAAAACATCATAAATCTAAGAAAACAAATAAATTCCACAACCTGGCTGTTGTATGACAGGCAAAACTGAGATGTACTTTTCTGAGAATAGAGTTGAGAGGGGAGAGATGGCTCCCACAGAGGCATACCACTTAATAAAGATGCAGAAGGAAAGCACAATTCAGTGATAGAGGAATTCCCTTCCTCTCCAATCTCATTTAAGGCTTTATTTTTCAGCCCTTGTCATATTGGTCCGTTTAGAGAAGGCTAACTGTATAAGATAATTATGAAGATAGTATTTAATTAGTTTTGGTTTCCTATAAAGGTAGTTGCTGCAAACCTGGCCAGCCATGCTGATAGACATTAACGAATGAAGCCGTGTGATTAAAACATCTGTCATTGTCAAACAGGGTCGATTCAGGGTGGGGACTGACCTGCCGTTGGAACTGTGATGATGGCCACAGAAAGCCAAATTAGCTAAAGTTAATGTTTCCCCAATCATTAGGCGACTGAGCTGACAGTGATTGGTCACAAACATGCACCGGTGAGCAGTAATGAAGTTGCTACCAGATCAGTTCAGCACAGGTTTTTCAGGCTAATTAGCTAGACAAAAATGTTAATTTAATCAAAGAAACATGGATTCATTAAAGGTGTATAAGAGAGCTGGAGGAGAAAATTGGCTCAGTCATTGAGGAAGTAAAATTACAGCTGCCAAGTAAGTCGTCTTCACAGAATCACTCCTCAATTTACGCTATCTCTTAGAAAAGTCTAGTTACACTTAAGCATGTCACGTGGTCTTTTTTCTTCAAATCTGATTATCGTAGAGAAGAGATTGTCTGTAGAGCGATGTAGAATAAAAGCAAATGTTTATCTCATTTTGTCCCCAGAGGATTAATTAATTCCTGTAAAAATTTTCTTTTATTTTTATTCATGGACTGTCAGAACAAAAACAGTTCTTAGAGATTATCTAAATCATGCCCTTCTATTTACAAGAAGAAAACAAGGCACAGAAAACTGTATGCCTTGCCCAAGGCCACATAGCTTAGCACATTTTAATGTGTCCCTTAGACACAAGATTCTTTGTGTCCTGTAACTTGTGCATTAAATATTGCAAGTGGGGTTTTCCCCTTTTGCCACTATGCTAAGGACAGTCTCAGGACTTTTTATTTTTTTTCTTTTTTACAGAGAGACATTTGTCTCAAAAGATTACAATCTAACCATACTTGCAATTGTGGAGAAAATGAAACATCTGATACCATGGACAAATGTAATTTGTTTATTTGTTGGCATGGGATCATACATGAGAAAATGCTGGAAGTAACTAGTGCTATTTAGATAACCAGTTCTTGCCACATTAAGGACTAAATTTGTTTTCTGTGTCTGCTCTTGAATATCTCTTTGGAAAGGGAAAAGGAGATACAGGCATTCCTTTGCAAGTTCTGTATGCTATTACTAGCATAGGCCTCCGGAGTCCAAGTATACTAACATCCATGGGCTACCAATCACTTAAAAAATTAATTTGTCTATTTGTCTATCCATGTATTAATTTCATTAATACTTCCGAAGAGGAGTCATGGAGGAACATTGGGCAGTTCAGGCCTTTGGAGAATTCTTTCTGAGTTGGGAAAGGAAGAAACTCTTGCATCCCTGTGTTTACCCAGGCGATTTTGTCTCCAAGATGCTGTTTGTTCTCATCTTGAGCTGGTGAAATTCTGTTCATCTTTCCATGCTCAGTTTGAATATCATTTCCTCTAATAAAGTAGCTCTGCTAGCTCCCAGACCAGATGGGAACCCCCTTTGTGTGCCCCCAGCACTGAAAGCCTCCCTTTATCTTGGCAGCTATCAACTCTGACTTAAAGTAACCTGCCTAGTCCTTCCCACACCCCCTGCACATTAAAAATAAATAAATAAAGTAACCTACTTGATCACCTGCCTGTTTCACTAGACCAGAGCTTCTCAAAGTGCAGACCAACCATATGAAAATTGTCTGGATTATTTGTCAAAAATTTGAATTGCTTGTCTGTGCCGCACACTTAACCAGAGGGGAAGAGGTATTATATAAGGTGTGTTTTAGCAGATTTCTTAGGTGATTCTTACATACTATACGGTTTTAAAACACTGTATTGTTCTCTGAGCTAGGCTGAAGGATGGACAGGATCATAGGAAGCGCTAAATATGCATTTGTTGAATGAATGCATGAATGAGTGGATTCTGATCATATTGAAATCAGTAGTCAAGTCATATGCTAAGAATATTCCCAAAGAATTTAACTCATAGCTTTGCTGGTATAGGTTCCTGCTTCTTATCTCTGATGATGCAGAAGCTTAGGAGTAATAACATTCTGGAAGTTAAAAGGGTCTTTGAAAATCCTCCAATCCACTTCTGTGGTTGACATGGCCAGATGGAAAGAGACTCGCCTAAGGTCACAGAGCACATTAACAGTGGAGCCTGAATCAGAATCCGTATTTCCACGTGAGCCCATCACCTTCCCTGTCACACTGCACTCCTGGTGCCACGACTCTGCCCCCTGAAGGAGCAAAGCTATTCTTGCTGCAGTCTCTTTCAAGGAAATGTCCGAACTCCCTGGTTTTAGAAAGAATCAGAAACAAATCAAATTTTTCATAGTTCACATGTAACTAACATCCACCCCTTTCGAATGAAGAGGTTCTTACCCAAATGTCAGGGTGCTGATTATTTCAGGTTGCAAAAATCAATTAGGAAGGTCAGTCCCATGGTATTGGAACATCTTGTATCCAGAAAGGCCCTCACTATCATGTAGTCCACGTAGAGTGCCACATAGTTTATTCATTCCCATTCATTTGCCAGTTTTGATATATCCAAATACCAAACATTTCCCTTTGAATGAACTTTTAAAGAAATACTGAGTTCATCCTGATTAGTAATATTCATGCAACTTTGTGTTTGATGTGCTAATCTTTTTTTCCTAGTACTTATTTTAAAATATTATTTTAAATACCATCCTTGTACCATGTAAGTCAACTTACATATAATTGATGGTACATACATCATGCTTTGGGATATGACTTCCTCATTAAAATAATTAGTAAAATAGTTAGATTCTATCATCCTCCCATTACACCCTGAAGGAGAATAGTCATAAATTTTCAAAAGAAATGATTTATGGTCTAATTTAAATGAAAATAAAAATGGTATTCTAGAGTCACCTTAATTCCTCTGAAGTGTTGTCTGTGGCAAAGCATGGTCAACAGTCTTCTGTTTTAATACCATGCCCAAAACTATTTGGTTATTTTTAAAGAAAGATACATAGCACAAAAGTTCCTAGGGTAGAAATTAAGGTCTCTTTGTATGTTTAGCAACTTTTATAGTATATAAGAGCTGTTTGAATGCTGTGATTAAGCAATATAAACAGTGTTGTGTTAGCATCTAAATTTGGCATAATTTTCAAGAAAACAGAGTCCTTGTAACAGCTGAAAATGATTGATATTTACTTAGCAACAAAGGGGAGTCACAATTTGACTGCTCATTGTTTAAATCTTGACCAAGAAGGAAAGGTGGTAATTCAGGAAAAATGAAGAGGAGATAACTAATATCACTGTTTTGGAGGGGGAAGGAAATATACATGTTAACTTTTTGAAATGATAACCAAGTTTAAGTTTTGGAATCACCACTGTGACCCATTACAAGGGGATATTTGAATGGTCACTCCCCATTGTTTTCAGCTGCACATTTTCTAGGTTTGAGGCAGAGAACCTATGAGAATCCTGGAAGCCCAAAGAATATTACATTTAGAGGGACTGAAGGCTTATGCCTAAGCCTGCTACCTAGAGGATGCATTGCGAAGGCTGGATTTGCAACCTCCAAATGGCACCACACTCGACTGGGAGTTTAAGGGTCTCCGTGAGGGTTATGAATCAGGAGAGCATATTTGTCAGATTTGGGGACAGTAGGAGATCAAGCACTTTGGAAAACCATAAATGAGTTAATGTAGTGTTCAGGACAAGCTGTGAATTGGCCTCTCAAAGGAGGTTTGTAGTAATAACCTGCTGTAAAAATTACCACTGCTTTTCTGGCGGTTTTGACCATATGCTCCTGCTCTGAGAGCTGACATTTTCTGGCAGTCACTGCAGCTTAAGGACCTATTATTCTGTGCAGTGGACTTTGGCTCTGTTTTCTATGTGCTTTCAGGTGGGCAATTTGCAGCAAGGGAAGGAAGCCAATGGGAGGTTAAGTAAAGATGGAAGGATATTTTTCAAGAGGTTGTTTTCATGGGCAGCGGCAAGGAGAACATAAAGAGAGGTGTTTACATTTCTAAATGATAGAAAGGAAACTTCATTTCCACTCCCACCTCTTCCAGGAAGCTTGCTTTAGCTCCTCCAGCTCATGCTGTTCTCTCTTGCTTTTAAAATTGCAAAGTTCCTGTCATCTCTGCTGCAATATTTGGCAATTAAGTCATGTTCTACCATCTCTTTTCTTTTTTCCTTCCATTCTTCACAGGGAACCCTAACCAAGTGGCGTCCCATTTTCTGCATTTCTAAGTCTTTTGTACCCTTTATAATAAAGGCATCTAGTTTAATTATGACAGGCAGAGAGGCTAATAATAGTAATAGCTGCAGTAATACTTGTAGTAATAACCTTCATAACAAACTTAACATGTATTGAATGTGTTTTAGCTGGCAAACGCTGTTTAAGCTTTCTAGGAATTCAGTCTTTTAATCTTTGAACAGCCCTAAGAGAGTGGCTGTTATTTTCTTCATTTGGCAAATTGTAGGGGCATTGAAGGCAAGAAGTGTGTTAAGAGTATGTGCAAAGTGAGAGCAAATGCTCAGGCCCAAGCAGTCTGCCCTCATAGCTGCCACTGCTAACCACTGAGCCTCTTCCCCCTAAGCAGTGAAAAATAAAGGATGGCACCTGACCTTTCTAGAGAAGTTAGACTCGGGCACTGCTTCAGGTGTCGTCGAGGTGGAATCCTATTTAACTCAGTAACCCACTGAAGTAGGTGCTCTCTCCAACCCCCTTTTCCATTTGTGAAAACTGAGGTTTAGAGAGGTTATTGGTTGCTCAGTGTAATGCAGCCAGAATGCAGAGGTGCTGAGGATCTTTCTCTCTTAGTCAAGGTGGGACATTGTGCTTCAGGACGTACTTGACGTTTATCTGGGTGGCAAACGAATATTATTTACGTGAGCATTCCTCCTGAGGGAAACGTCCTCATTTCCCAAGAGAAATGGATTTTGCCTGGTTTTCTTGCTTTAGGGTAAAATTTCAGAATCCTTCTGTTTATTGGTGTCCCCTCAGAGGCCTGTTGAAGTCTCTTTGCATAATCGCCCCCCACCGTGAGACGTTAACACTGCAGATATACTGCATGTCTGTGTATGTACTGTATGTGTATTTGTGCCTTCTACATGAGAAGAATAAGAAATTTTAGCCATCAGGAACCAGTTTTCATCTCGTCAGGGCAACATCACCCCAGTGAGAATGGCTGAGTCTCTCCACACCCCCATTTTTAAGCTGCATTAGTTAGCATGTGTTCTTGAAAAGCAAGGCACAGGTGAAAATTTGGGTGAAAGTGAGAGCTCACTATGGAAGATGTTCCACTTAATTAGCCAGGAATCCTTTATGTTTATGCCCTTAATGAATACTTTTCCTGGTTGTATCAGATTGTTCTGCAAAAAAAAAAAAAAAAAAAAGAGAGAGAGAAAGAAAGAAAAGAAATCAGCAAGATTTGCCTTCTGTGTCTTCTGCTCAAACTTTTGAGGCCCAGAACTCATAGGAGACCTACCCAACAGAAAGTAAGTCTGTTTTTTCAATTGAGGTGAAATTCATATAACATAAAAACAGCCCTTCTAAAGTGAGCAATGCAGTGGCATTTAGGATATTCAGAATGTTGTCTGACTGCCATCCCTCTTTAATTCCAAGGCATTTTCATCACCCCAGAAGGAAACTCCCACATCCATTAAGCAGTCACTTCCCATTTTCACCCCCACCCAGCCACACCAGCCACTGACAACCACCCATCTGTAGCTGTCTCTGTGGATTTATCTGTTCTAAATGTTTCACATAGATGGAATCGTATGATGTGGCTTTTTGTGTCTGGTTTCTTTAAATCAGTGTAATGTTGCTGCCCTGGTACCTCATTCCTTGATATGGCTGACATTTCTTTTTATAGATTGTGCCACATTTTGTTTACCCATTAATCAGTTGACGGACATTTGAGTTGTTTCTACTTTTTGGTTATTATGAATAATGCTTCTATGAACATTTGTGTACAAATTTGGGGGCATACGTTTTCAGTTCTCTTGAATGTGGCATGAAGTTGCTGGATCATATGGTAACTCTAGGATTAACTTAGGGAGGAACTGCCACACTGTTTTCCATTGCAGTTGTACTATTTTGCATTTCGACCAGCAGTGTAAAAGGGCTCCCGTTTTTCCACATCCTGGCCAACACTTACCATTCATCTTTCTTATTGCCATCTTAGTGGGTGTGAAATAGTATCTCATTGTGGTTTCAATTTGCATTTCCCCAATAAGGAATGATATTGAGCATAATTTCCTGTACTTATTGGCCTTTTTTTTTTTTTTTTTTTTTTTTTTTTTTGAGACAGAGTCTCACTCTGTTGCCAGGTCTAGAGTGCTGTGGCGTCAGTCTAGCTCACAGAAACCTCAAACTCGTGGGCTCAAGCGATCCTCCTGCCTCAGCCTCCCAAGTAACTGGGACTACAGGCATGTGCCACCATGCCTGGGTAATTTTTTCTGTATATTTTTAGTTGTCCAGCTAATTTCTTTCTATTTTTAGTAGAGATGGGGTCTCGCTGTTGCTCAGGCTGGTTTCAAACTTCTGAGCTCAAGCAATCCTCCCACCTCAGCCTCCCAGAGTGCTAGGATTACAGGCAGGAGCCACCACACCTGGCCTTATTGGCCATTTGATGTATCTTCTTCAGGGAAATTTCTGTTCAAATCCTTTTCTTTCCTTTTTTGTTTTTTAAAAAAAAAATGGGTTGTCTTTTTATTAAGTTGTAAGAATTCTTTGTATAATTTCAGGACACTAGACCCTTATCAGATACAAAATGCAAATATCTCCTCCCATTCCGTGAGTTTCTTTACATGTTCTTAATGATGTCCTGTGACACACGATAGTGTTTAGTTTAGGCAAAGTACAAGTCATTGTTTTTATTTCCCCTTTGTTTTTGTGCTTTTGGTGTCATAGCTAAGATGTACTGGCATTTTAATGGAATTTTTATAGCTATTAAACGCTTAATGTAACAGATTGGAACTTTCCTCTTGTGATTTTGGGCTCTGAAGTAGATTGGATCAAGACTAGTTTTGGTGGGAGTGGCCTTGGAGCAGCATCTTTCTAGTTCACATGTCATCAGCCTCCCACTTTGAACACAGTATAGCCACCCTGAGGACAGGGAAGGTGCACCTCTAACAGGTGTAGCTCCTTGGTCATAGGCACAGCTTTGGAGCAAAAGAGACCTGAGTTTTCATCTGGCATATACTTGCTAGCTGTGTGCCCTTGAACAAAGTAATGACCATCTCATAGTTGTCTTATTCTGTAAAGGGAGGATCATAATACCCTCCTTCATGTGGACCTTTTGTACGCAGCTTAATTCCACATGTGGCACGTAGTGCAGGCTCACTAGATGTTCTCATTGTCATTTATATTATTAACACTTACTACGTTATTCTTTCCTAATCATTACATATGGTACAGAACTAAAAACGCTCATTTCCACATTGAGTGATTCTGCATTATCTATAACACAGTTCTTTTCCTTTAGTGTGACTAATTTAAAGATGCTTATGCAGATAAACCTCCTGCATATTCAATGAAGATTTGCCATTGCCATGTAGCTTAGGTGTGTCTTTCTCCGTGGGTTTCATAATGAGAGGCCTGTTGGTCACCTGTATAGGTACAGGGGCCGTTTGCCTAGAAAAGTATGTGGAATCCAGCCAAGGCTGTTTCCTCACTCAGCTCTCTGCAGCTGATTGTTAGGACATCTTCAGACCGTGAGGGGTCATTTCATGCACTTCCTGAGTGCTGCAAATGGGTAAGTTTCTCAGTAACCGAGGGTGGAAATGGGTGATTTGGATGGAAGAAATGACTGTGACTCTGTGTACTGTCGTAAGCACACTTTCCTCTCCATGAAATTAACTCCTTATCCAGAGAGGGAGGTAGCAGGCTGCTGTTTGAGACTGGAAGGTTCTACATCTGGCAGTCTACTTTGGCCTCAAATAATGGTGCACTTGCCTGAGTGGCAGTAGCAACATAGCAGGGTCCAGGAAGAATAAACAATAGATTGAGTTTAGAATTTGGCAACAGGGTTGTTTTTCAGGGCAGGGGGGTGATTGAGTGTAATTCTTCTACTAAATGCATTGTTTTTCTTTGTTTTTCTGAGCTGATGAAATATATTCAAATCAGTTGAGTAAGTTCTGCAGGTGTGACTGAGTTAACAAATAAGGGCTCTAAGGGTACTCTTAACCCTAGGAGTCTGGCTAATAGAATAGACAAAACATCAAGGTGGAATTGTTTTACACTGGTTTCAACATCAGCTGTACCATTCCCTATCTCTGCACCTTTTATATGTCTCCGTATCTCTGGAAGTCAGTTTCCTCAACTGTACAGTGAAAAAATTGGAGTTAAAAATTCTTTTGGTGGCTGTTCAAATATTTCATTTTTTTTGAAGGTAGTGCGTGTACACTGCAGGATAAAATTCAGAGGTACAAGAGTATATGACAATCCACAGTATGCATACAATTGTATAGCCTGCTTCTTTCTCTTTCCATTATATTTTGAGCATTTCCCCAAGTTTCCAAGTCATCTTTGTAACTGTCATTTATATTCTTGCCTAATAAGTCCCCCTTTCCTAGCCGTTCATCTAGATAAAAGCCCTTTGTCTTCTCTCATAAATGCTCTGAACTTTATTCATTATTTAGATTAATAAATACAGTTTAAGCATTGTATACAATACCTTGTGTACCTTGTATCACGTACCATGGAAAGTATGAGGGATGATGACCGAAAGCAGGACAGAAAATGTCCCTGCCCTCATAGGGCTTATGTTCTAGTGGAGGATACCGATAGTAAACAAAACCACCACAAAATGATTTTAGACTGTATTTGGTGCCTTTGAAGGACACAGCTATGATGGAGCAAAAGAGGGAGTGGATGGACATTTTAGTGCATCTAGCCTTTTCTACCTTCTTGTGGACTATTTCCTTTTCAAATGTTTGAGACTGACATTTCAAAAGATAGTAACAATTTCATGAACCCTTGGTAGAACACACAGCTATATTCTTGTTGGAAATAGTTTTGTCAGCATGAATGAGCCACAGCAGGTGTGGTTCTGTAGTGTTTCCACCCCAGGAATCATCAGACTGAGTCTTTGTCACCGTCGTCTGGGACTGTGTTAGAAACTGGACCGGGCCAATTAAAGGCTGATCTCATGATCATCAATTGAAGTTTGGTTTGCAGGTTCCTGTTTTATTCCACCCTGGGTCACAGAAGATTTGGTGTAAATAACAGTCTCATGACATATAAAGACTCCAGGGCCAGGAGGAGGAGTATTTTGGATCTGCTCCCTTCTCTGACACTAACTTGCTGTGTGTCTTTGAGAGAGACACTAAACCTCTCTGGGATTCAGTTCCTCAGCTGTAATAATGAGGGGGCTGTTTGTCATGAAATGGCTTCTAGATTGTATCCCATGTGCCCATCGGTAGCCGGGAACACTAGGTCAGCGCCCAGTGAGAAAGAACACACCGCTGTTTTTGCTGGCCGTGGGCAAGGAAGAAGGGAGGTTTTGCCACACTTGACTTGCATCTGCCAACCCCAAATCAGATCATTTTTCTAGCTGTAAAAATCTGCTACCTTTATAAATAAGAGTCTCAATTAATTGAGATTCTCTGCATTCTCAAGAGTCACCTGAATAAAACAGATAACTAGCTGATTTTGGATCTCCCACTGGTTTTCAAGGCTTGCTTCTATGTGTGTATATGTGTTTGTTTACTTTTCCCTCCACCTGTCAACTCATCATCATTAGAGGAATGACTGGGGCTGTCAGGCTTTGTATAACTCCTCAAGAGCCTAGAAACCCTGCCTGGAAAATAATGTTTCTATCCTTTGGGATAGACAGGCTGCCTCTGCTGAAAGGCTTAACTTAGAAGCTGCTTAGGTTTCCAGATGTGTTCTGATGCAGCAGGCAGTTGGCACTTTCAAAGCTGGGCCCCCAACAATGCCATTTGAAAGTGCACAGCTGGCTGGATGTGCTCAGAGGTTGGCTTGCTTCTGAGAGATGATTTACTTGAAAAGGTTGACAGTCGTGAATACAGGAATCTCTCTGTGCCTCCCCCACTCCCACCCCCACTCCCACCTCCAGATGGCCCCCCACTGCGCCACGGAAACAAATGCTTCTATTGGAGGAAGAAAACGCCTCTCCTCTTCAATTATCATAAATTGCTTTTCCTTCTGTAATAGATGATGGTTAATTTCATTATACTATATAATGGATGAAGGACATTCAGCATGAAAATGTCTCTATCCACTGTAATTACATCAACATTTTTAAGCTTTAAAAAAATGTTAGAGAGAGAACTCATTTCACATCTATAACCAAGAAAGCTCCATGTGTTTTTACAAGACGATAATAAAGGCCTAAATGGGATAGATGGGGCTAAGTAGTTTTACAGATGGTGGTTGCATATTAAAGATTAAATTGCTGTCTATAAATAAAACCACTTTTACATTAACTAGGTTACTGCTTTATCTTAATTTAGGTATAATTGAGAGCATTAGCGTTCTTCATAATAGCCCAGTGACTGTTCCCGCAGACTGTAAACAGGGCTCCGTGGAACGCTACCTGATGAATTTCCTTTGCCACTGAGAGGCCCTAATGTAAGAGGTTACCCTAGAAACTCTGCCGGTCTCCAGTCCTTCTCTTTGACTACTCTGACCCAGAGGAGTTTAGAAAAATCTCGTGGGGCTCCACGAGGAAGTGCTGCCTATCTCGGTTGACAGTGTGTTATGTTGACGAGTGTGTATGTATTATGCACGGATATGTTTTGATCTCCGATATTGGCTTTTCTTCTGTATTTTTATCAACATTGCTATAGATGGCCAAAAGTATCGATCCTTCAGATCTTGACCTTCTATCTTCCTGGTAAAATGTGACCCATAACATCAAAACGGTTACAAAATAGGACTCTATTTTGAAGTGTATTTATTTGATTTGAGGATGAGAAAAAATGTAAAACACAAAAAATACCACCTTTTGGATGGGAAGGGGGAAGTAGGAACATAAATTCCCGCCTTTATGGTACCATCACTGGGTCCCGTATCCGTGATTAAGAATGAGCCGGCGTTAGCAGCATGATCCTAAGTGTGGTCTAGGGAGTTGGACTGCTTGGGTTTGAGTCCTCTCTCTACTGTTTGTGGCCTCTGTGACGTTAGATAAGTCACTTAATCTCTCTGTGCTTTGGTTTCCTTCTCCACAAACGGGGATCACAATAATATTTATCACACTGGATTGCTATACAGATTAAATGGATTTATCCACGCAAAATTGTGGGAGCAATCCTCATAAATAGTGATGACCGACCCCAAAGGTCACACACACGTGTGCACGTGCATGCATGCACCCCACACACACACACACACACACTCTATTATTACCATCATGTGCTGTTGAGATGATTTATTCATTCACCAAATCTTTGGGTGGTATGTACTGTACAGTGTGCTAATTGCTAGAGAGAGAAAAATGTAAAAATAAATAAAGCAGTCTTAAATCTCTAGGGGTTTCTATAAGAATATAAGTTCCAAAAAAGCAGGAGCCTTGTCGTTCTTTTCCAGTATCCTCGGTGCCTGGCACATGGTTGGTGCCGAAGCTACTTCCCAAGAGACAGAATGAGTCATCCAAGATCCTGAGCTCCACCCAGAGAACCCCAGGAAATGCAGTCACAGAAGGGGTTTCCTCCAAAGCAAAATGGAATGGGTGCTGGGCAGGAAAAATAAGTGTCCCTTACAGACACAAGAAAAGTGAGGTCTATTTGGGAGAGTTTACAAAACAAAATGGGAAAGGCATCATAAGACAAAGCGAGTCATGAAGGTGGTTGTGCTGGGCTAGGAGGTGAGAGAAACTGGCTGTAGCAGTGAAGATTCTGACGGACCTTGAGGTGTGGAAGAGGGTTTTGGTGGCTAATGAGAACTGGGACACTGGTATTATTTTAGGGATAAGGAGAAACCCAGACATGCAGCCAGCTTCAGGGTTATAGAAAAAAAATCTTATTCACAGGTCCCTTTTATTTTCTGGTTTTGCAATGTATTTTGTGATTTTCCCCCAACAGTTTTACTTGCCTAATTAAATTTATCCTAGGCAACCATTCAAAAACAGAGTTTGTAGTATAAAAGGACAGATGGCTGGGGTTCTACCTCCCTTCCCTGGCCGAAAGAACACAGTCCAGGAAAAGGCTGGGTGGGTTGGAGTAATTGTTGTGCAAATTAGCCTTTGGTAAAATTCCTGAAATGGAATGATTCCATGAGGATGAGATAATGTGGGAAAGAATATGCATCCCAGGCCTCTCCCAGGAGAGCCCAGCTATAGAATCATGGAATTTTAGAGTTGCAAGAGATCCAGGAGCACTCACTTATAGCTCCTTTGTCTTATAGGTGGGGAAAAGGGGGCCCAGATAAATTAAGCAAATTTCCCAAGGTCATACATCAAATAGTGGCAAGACTAGAGCTTTAGTCCAAGTCTCCACAAGCAAAGGCAGAGACCATGTGTATTGTGCCTAGAAGAGGGCTCAGAACACAGGAGGGTGTTAAACAGATAAATACAGGACTCTAAAGATGGGATTAAGTGCGTTGTTTAAAAGTCCACGGAAAATTTTGCACCCTTTTATTGGAAGTCATGTAGCATTACAGAGATAAATACTTCAGCAAAGTTAATTTACACCACTTCCACTCACCATCAAATCTTTACTTAACACGTGAGACAGGAAAGTATGATTTGAAGCAAATTATCTCTGTAGAGATAGAACCATATAAACTTGCCAATATCTGACCATTTTGCACACACAAAAATAGAAATGTATGTAACATTCAATCTGATACAACACACAAATTAGTGCTTATTTGGTAGTCAAAGAACACAGCAGTCTGACCAGAAATAATTCATACTTCCTGAATCCCGTAACCAAATTTTCTAGTCCTACTATGGTCATGTTGCCTTCATCAAAATTCTTCTTTCTCCTATAATTTGTATATGCCTCATAGGATATCAATACCCCAATGGGAAACCTAGACGTTTAAAAATCCAATCATATTAAAAACATTTTTTAAGAGTGATAGTAATCATTACCTGTTACTGAATATTTACTGTATGTCAGCTATCACATTAAAGCTTTATTATCGTGTTCTCAGTACTGCCCTATGAGGTGTAGACACCTCTGTTAATCTCCGTTTTACAGGAGGAGAAAGTGAGGGCCAATGGGATTAAGCAGTTCTGCACAAGGTCAAACCAGTTTTCAAACCCAGGAGACAGAATTCCAACCCAGGCCTGCCTGAGTCTAGGTCTGTACTTTCGATGCCCACTGTACTCTGCCTTTGCAAAGTCTCATGGGACAGCATCCTCCCCTGAAGTCACCGTTTCTCTATCTGAAGTGTCTCGGTGACTGAAGTCAGCACTTCCTGAGGCACCACTATCATTGGATGGTTCCACCTGTTGGAACATTTGTCCTAATCTTACCCCACAATTCCTCCCATTCTCTTTCCACCTCTGGGCTTTGGCTAAGCCTTGGGCTGGACTCGTTGCGTAAGACATCAATTTCAGCTTGACCACCTACCTGGGTTCACGCAAGGTAAAATGAGATCACATTAATTAGAACACTCCACTGGGGATGAATCATACTGATCACTCAATCAGACCGTGAGGATGGAAAAAAAAAAAAGTTCTTTAATTTCTTTATTAGCGTGGCCTGTGGTATGACACTAGACAGCAGTGAGCTCTCCATGGGACACCTTTGGCAATCTCGTCTTTTCACAGAGTAAAGCAGCGTGAGCTGGAAGGACTGGTTGAAATAGCCTCATGTGGCCTGGAAATTAATTTTCAGGACACTTCTGTATATATATAAACTTACAGTCTTGACAGTTACCTATTCCAACGACAGGCAACTGCCCCTGGTGAGTGTGTGAGCAGGAACAGCCTCATCCACAGCAATGCTTAAAGCACGTGAGAAGGTGTCAAGTCCTTATTTTGCTTTGCTGCAAGGGTCTTAACGAAGCACCTGACACATTTGTGCTGTCCCTTCTTCACGAGCCAGTTCTCACTTCCTAATGGTGTGTTCTTCAAAGGATCAATTCTACGGGATTGAGCAGGTTTTACTGTGGACAAGCTTCTGCAGTCAGATAAGTTGATTAAACATACTGAAGCAGCTTTCTTTACTGGCTCTGAATTACAAATTTATCTTATTTGTCAGATTATTTGGATCATGTCTGTTTCATACGAGACCATGAGTTTTATAAGGGCAGAACTGAGTCTGAATTTCCTCACCTCTGAATCTCTAGTAACTAGCACGAGGCCTGAGAGATTCAACATATGTTTGTGAACTGAAGGAATGAGTGAGTAAAAGAATGAAATGAAGGGAGCTAGACAGGGAAGGAAAGGGGGCGGTGGTGACCTGAGAATCTACCAGGTGGGGGGAAATAAAAAGATGAGGAGAATGAAAAAGAAACCTTTTCAACTTCAGAATTTCTCCAAAGCTGGACCTAATATAAACTCTGTGTGTGCAAGGCTGGCGTTGTTAGGATTCATTAAGATGGATGGCTATATTTACTTTTAGGTTCTGAAAGCCAAAAACTGTGCATTCTCCAGATGGGAGGGAGGGTGGGAGCATCGGGGAACAAACTTATTGTGAGCACCCTCCTTTCAAAACCCTTCTCACCCTGGCAGCTGGTCAGAGAGCCCTGTTAACAGGTGCTACTATATTTCAATATTGTTCTGTCTTATTCTTCTCAGAAAAGCGTCAGTGGGCTGCAGTCTGGATTGCCCATTTTTCCTGGAGATTGGATTTGCCACCTTTGTTGGCAGCTTGTGATTGCCCAAAACAGTCAATTTTTCACATCCACACACCATCAAGGGGAACCCAGGTGCAGAGCTAGGCAACGTGGAGCCCTGTTTAAAGCCTGCCCCGGCTCATCCATGTTCTTGTGCACACGGGATAGGGAGGCTTGAGGGGAGTGAAGCTGCCAGAGCCAGGAATTTGGTTCAGGAAGAGAGAGTTCTTAAAGTCATCCAAAACTCACTTTGCATTTTTTAAGCAAATATAAACAAATCAGAACAAGTGTTGTATACAGCAAGCTGAGATATCCACTGAAAGATCAAATGGGTTAACTGTATCTACTTTGGAAAGGTTTTTTGTGCTCCAAATTAAGAGATTAAACAAAAAACAGTGTTCTAGTTGTTTTCTATTATTATGTGGGGGTATGGGGGTGGAATCGGATTGCTAGTAAAGCACTGGCATTCCTTTTCGAACCACAGTAAAAGTCATGTACAATTTCAATTAGTTTTTAAATGAAAACTAATTAAGAGGAGGGTAGCTGGAACTTACAACAATGGTAGGAACAAATTAAATCAGTGTGCGAGTGTGTGTGTGTGTTTGTGTGTGTGTATATTTGTATATATATGATTTGGAAAGAAATTTCATATTATTAAGGTAATATAGACATATTGTAGGAAATTTCAAAAAAAAATGAGCAAAAAGTAAATGAATAAAATTTACTCAAGAGTCCCATCATTCCTGAAAGAATCCTGTTATTTTCTCTTTCCAGGGATAGGCAGATGGATTGGTATAACCTGCTTATACTTTCATTTCTTCTTCATTCCTTTCCTTCCCTCCTTCCCTGCTGTTCCCTTTCTTCTCTCTTCCTCTCTCTCTTTTCTGCTTTATTCTTTGTTTCCTTCCTTCCATTCTCATTCTCTCTCTCTTCCTTTCTTTCTTTTTCATGATCATACTTTTTTCCAACAGCCTTTTTCAGCTAAAAATTGATGGGTTTTATTAGAAGATCAGTTTAACAGCATAGATGTTTGGGTCTGGGTTCAGTGAGGCATTTAATAAAATCTCTTATTACATACTCATGGGCAGGATGGAAAAATGCAGTCTCGACGGCAGGACGATTAGGTGAGTTCACAGCTGGCTGAACAGTTGTACTCAAAGGGTCTTGATTAACATATAGATATTAACCAACAGGGTGGTCCCAGTGGTGTTTGTGAGAGTATGTTTAGCAGATATTCAGACAGTATTGAGATCATGCCTTGTGAAGGAATTTTTTAAGAAATGCTAATTTATCTACTTCAGATACCAAAATCTTGATAGCAGCTTTCAATCAAAGTCCATTAGGCAATGATGGAAAAGTCTTCTGAGAGTGGAGTCATAAAACTGGAGTTGGTGGATTTGCAATTGCTATAGACATGAGAAATCTGCTCTCTGGCACTGATTTGCTACCAAATCTGGAGGAGTTGTTATAACTAAAGATTTTACCAAGAAGACAAAAGTTCTGAAATACTAGCTGAATCCTTACTTAGTGAACTACAGAGTTTACTAGATAGTTAACTTGATGCAGCATAGAAGAACATCAAACTACAGCATGGTACGTGGCTGTCATTCACACTTCTTTCTGTCCACATGGAGAAGTTAGTACACTTAGCTGATGGCTAAGGAGAATGTCCCCACCTAGTTTCTTGGTAGATAACAAAATTGGTGACCTTTTTGAGCTTTCACTCTGTACCAGATACTGCACAAGACTTTATGTGACTTACCGCATTTGTTCTTCCAACAAATGGATGGTACAGGTATTAGCATTATTCCTGCTTACAGAAGAGATAACTGGGGCAGAGAGGCCACTTACCTTGTCCAGGGTCACACAGTTGGCACAGGGCATGTCAGGGGCTCAAGTCCAGCCAGTGTGGCTCTGGAGCCTGTGCTAGCCACTCCATGTGGTTACAGGACCTTCCCTTTAGCTCCTGCTCTGGCCTTACCCACTGTTTCCACTGCCTGATTCTCATGCTCATCTTGGCTCCAATGACTGCTTCTTTCTATCACCATTTTTCATCTTCATTATGCAGAGCTCATGGTCCTTGCATTTCTTCAAACATCACACTTCAAGTACAGCTCCTCATTAAGTGTTTCTAAAGAATTTCTTTTTACCCCAATATTTTCTTTTTGCATAATGCAAGCTGCAACTCTCTGCATTTCTCTCTGACCACATTCTCCCATTGCTTTCGACCCATTTCTCGGATTGTACTACTACATTTAATAGGCTTTATAAGCCATCACTTCTTTGAAGGAAAAAAGCGTAGTTCCGTCTTTGGGTTACACATGGAAAAAGAATTCCTAATTATTCAGAAACCAAATGTTTCTTCTGAGGTAACCATAATCACAGCTTTTTCTTTCTATAGCCACCAAGCTTTTTAGAAAACATTCAGTAGATGCATGCCAAATCCGTGAAAGCCAACAGGGTTCTTGGATTCTCATCTTCAACATTTATTTTAAAACATAGAGGAAGAGTTAGAAATTATTCTCAAGAGATTTCTGGATGCCACAAAGCTAAGATACCACAGTGAATGACACAATGAAGATTCAAATTAATCCTGACATGTTGGAATGATAGCTCATATCAACAGGATGAAAGGTAATGTGGAGAAATATGAAATCTTATATTCGCTCCCTGTCCCAAGTAGTTGTATAAGCACAGAATAAAGGAGACCTTAATTAATAGCAATTACCATGAAAAAGATTGGCAATAGAGTGACTTGGCCATAAATTTACTATGAACGAACTCAGTCCTAAACTACGTTAAGTAGAATAGTTTTACTTAATGACTATGAATATTCTTTTTTTAACTATTAAGTAGTATTTGATTCAGTTTTGAACATTACATTCTAAAGGTATCATTGCCAAATTGAAATGTGTCCTGAAGTAGGCAAACTGAATAGTGTGATTTTAGAAACTGTAGTATCAATATATGAAGGAAGACTGAAGAAACTAAAATATTTTACACTGAAGGGGAGAAAAATCAGTGGAGGAATGAGATAAACTAACATTTTAAGCATTGTCATATAGAAGAGGAAACAGGATTATCACATGTTCCTCCAGTGTAAAGCAGATAGATGATTTCTCCTTCATGCAGAGAATGTGATGGGAACTGCATTGAAGTATCCAATTACAGAACTAGCTATTTTACAAAATAGTGAGCACGCTTCCCCATACGTGTTCAGTTAGAGGCTGGAAAATTGTACATTGTGGATGCTGTCAAAGGAAGTATTATACATAAATATGAATGTTCATAGTAGCTTCATTCACAGTAGCCTCAAACTGGAAACAACCTAAAAGTCCATCAGTAGATGGGTGGATAAACCAGTGATGCTCAACTAGGGGACATTTAGCAATATCTGGTGACATTTTTGTTTGTCACAGTGGAGAATGGGGATCCTATTGGTATCCAGTGATTAGAGACCAAGGATGCTGCTAAATATCCTATAATACAAGGATGATGTAGAATTCTCCAGCTAAAATGGCCATAGTGCCCAAGGTTGAGACACCCTAGAATAAATAAACTGATGCATCCATACAGTGGAAATGGATTGGTCAGCAATAAAAAAGAACAAACTGCTGATGCAACAGCAGTTGCACATGCAACAATGTGGATGGATCTCAAATTTGTTACACTGCGTGAAAGAAGCCAGACACAGAAGAGTACATACTGCATGATTTCTTTTGTACAAAATTTTGGAACATGAAAACTCTAGGGAGAGAAAAAGTGATCAGTGGTGTCCTGGAGCCAAGAGCCAAAGGTGATGGGAGATAATGGATTGCAAAGCATCATGAAGAGTCTGTTGTGATAGAAGTGTTCTGTGTCTTAACTGTGGTGGTGCTTTCACAGGTATATGCAACCATCAAACTCATTGCATTGTGTATTTTTTTAAAAAGGTGCATTTGATTGTATATAAGTCATACATCAAAAATTATTTTTAAAAAAAGTATGCCTACATTAGGAGGGGCTGCACTCAAAATCTTCTGTTTTGCTTCCCAGTTCCAACATGTCATTATTTTATTCTTGAGGTCCATTGTGTTGCCAATCTAGGGGACACAGAAAAAGTCTGTATAAAATCTTGTTATATCAGCATGGGTTCAATCATGGTATAGAAACAACTCAATAAGTTAAAGAGGGGAAGTTTAGTTATAAATAGTAAATTCTAATGAAAGAGTAACTATAAGACATAAGGAAACTCTACATGGTACCTGAGAGCTAAGGGAGAGCACCCTAGGACGGCTAAACTTGGAAGGCTAAACTTGGAAGGCAGCCTTTTCCCCAAGGCTAGGGTTCAGACTGCATTGGAGAAGGTGGATAGCAAAGAAGTTTGCTTGTTTGCTCAGATAGGAGCTGATCTGTGGTCACTGGCCAAGCAGCAAGCAGCCCTCTGGAGTGTAGATAGGGCACAGGCAATCAGCAACTGTCCTGAGCACAGGTGAGCCATGCATGGATCTACAAAGAGAGCATGACACACTGGCAAGAGCAGTGACCCTCCTGGTGGCAGAAGAGCTGAGTGTGGGCTTGGAAGAGGAAATCGGGGATCTTTGAGGGCAGGAGAGCCGGAGCTTGTGATGTGCCTATCAGAATAGCTGCTGATAGGTTGTCAGGCCAGGCAAAGGCTGCAGTGTTGCTGAGGGACTGTGTGGCCTAGGCACGTGGGTGGGTCAGAGTGCCACTGGAAGTCCTCACACCCACAGTGCTGATCCACTGTGCAGCAGGCAGAAACAGCAAGAGAGCTTCTTTCTCCTGCAACGTTACTTCAGGAGAAAGCTCAACATCATCTTCCCCATAAAGAAGGGATGTTTACATAAATTCCGACCATCGGTAAAAAGCATGCATTGAATGGTGAATTTGGAGTTGGGAGGTGATAAATTGATATTTGACATACTTTTTGTCTGGGTTGAAATGTGTCCCAAATAAAGATACATCAAAGTCCTAACTCCCGGTACCTGGAATGTGACTGTATTTGGAAACAGGATCTTTGCGGATATAACCAAGTTAAGATGAGGTGGGCCCTAATCCAGTATGACTGGTGTCATTATAAGAAAATGCCATTTGAAGACAGAGACACACAGGGAGAGCTAGAAGCAGAAATTGTCACACTAGAAGCAGAAATTGTACTGATGGAACTCCAGGCCAAAGAATGCCAAGGATTCAGAACCACCACCAAACGGTAGGAAGGACTCAGTCTCAGATGCAGCATGGTCCCGCTGACACCTTGATTCCAGACTTCTAGCCTCCAGAACTGCAAAAGAAGGCATTTCTGTTGTTCTGAGCTACCCAGTTTATGCTACTCTGCTATGACCACAGTGGAAAACTAAGACAGATTTTGGTACCAGGAAATGGGGGACTACTCTAGCAAATATCAAAATATGTAGAAGTAACTTTGGAATAGGATAATGGATAAAGGCTGGAGGCATTTGCTGCACTCGATAGAAAACACCTAGACTGCCTCATAGAGATAGTTGGTAGAGATGTGGACATCGAAGGTGATTCTGGTGAGGGCTCAGAAGGAAGAACAAGAGCCACAGGGGAAGCCTGTGTCACTTAGAGAATACGTACAGTGTCACGAACAGATGTTACTAGAAATATGAACCTTAAACGTGCTTCTGGTGAGTTCTCAAATGGAAATGAGGAACATGTTCTTAGACACTGGAGTTAAGATGCCCCTTGCTATAAAGTGGCAGAAGACTCGGCTGAATTATGTTCTGCTGTTGGGAGCAAAGCAAAACTTGTAAGCTGTGAACTTGGATATTTAGGTGAAGAGATTTCCAAGCCAGGTTTAGATGGTGCAGCTTGGTTTCTCCTTGCTGATTTCTAGTAAAGTGCAGAAGGAAAGATAGATGGAGGAATGAATTATTTAGCAAAAAAGAACTGGGTTACCAGAAGCTGGAACAGGCAAGGAAAGTTTCTCCCCTGCAGGTCTGAGAGGGATCGTGGCCCCGCTGACAACTTGATTTCTGACTTTCAACCTCCACCTCTGTGGGACAGTAAATTTCCATTGTTTTAAGGCAAGAGTTGTTTTCTAAAAGCAGCCTTAGAAAACTAACACACTTGGCAAGTTTCATTCATTCATTCAAATGTTGAATTAAACACATATAGTGATTACATTGATTTGCTGGTTAGAGTATAGACATTTTATTTTCTATATCGTAATAAAGATTACATTAATCCAAAAGTAATTTGGTCTCAGTGGACCTGTCTTGATTGGAGCCTTTGCCTTAAGAAATATTTTCAGTTTCTAGGTCTTAGCATTGTTTTGTTATCTACCTTTTACTAGAACACAGACCAAAAAGACATCTGTTATGCTATCTTTATTTTTTTTCCTTGCATGAAAATCTGTGTTTCTTATACTCCATCCAGAAACTGTATTTCTGTGAGATAGTAAATATTTCAGCAGGGGCACCTTTATTCTCTTTAATAATACAAATCCTTCTGAAAATAGCCTCTTTTTCTTTTTAATCTGCTTTATTTCTTCAAGCTGGTCACTCATGCTATACCTTCAATTCTCCTAAAATAATTTCTGGCATATATAAAAGGCTAAATTGGCATTTTTTGAATGAATATGCAGTAGTTACTCACAGGAATTTTAATTTATGTTGTAACTTTTACAACTTCCAAAAGTTACATACTTCAACTAGATAGAAACCACTTCAATGAAAAGTACCAAAAGTATAATAAAAATTTGACACATCCATCCAAAAAATGTATCAAATACCCCATCCCTTAATGGGAGCTTCAGATATTTTAGGTTATTCACTAAGGCACCAAATTGATACCCATGCTTTGGCTCACACTAAGAAAAACATAGAGGGGAAAATAAAATTCTTTCCACTACTATGTCTGCCTTTGCCTCAAGGCCGCCTGCCCAGTGATGTCTGAGCCTGGGGCACACAGAGCTCCCCGAGAATATTCAAAAGCTGGATCCTTTCCCTGTGCCTCTTTTAGGTAAGGATAGGAAAGTGTAAATCTCCCTCATGCCCTGCTTCAGGGGGTCTTGGGAGATGAGTCCCTATTTGAGAGCTTGGGGCTGGGAGGCCAGTTAATCCCTCCAACCTTATTTTCTCATGTTGGGTGTATGTGTGCAAGTGATGGAGTGAGAGAGACCTGCAGTCCAGTCCAGGCTCTTCCACAACCAAGCTGAGTAACTTTGCACGCCTTGATTAACATCTCCAAACCTCAAATATTCACCTATAAAAGTGTGAAAAGAAAATGCCATATTCTTTTCATGCAGATGCTGTAAGAATTCAATGAGCTAATTGATATTAAGGATAGAAACAGTTGCCTGTGCGAGCTTAGTCCCATCATCTTCACTTGCAGGATGAGGATGGTGGTGATTTAACCTGGAGGCTGTTATGAGTATCACAAGAGAGAATCTTTGGAAAGGGTTTAAACGAGTGACTAGAACATGGCAGTTTTTCAATGGATTTTAATTTCTTCCTTTCCTACAAAACTTGAAACTCTTTGAAAGATGCCAATTTTAGCAGGGGGTTATTAGAGACTAAAGATAGTCTTTTTTTTTTTTTTTAAAGGCAATTAACCTGAATCATGAAGAATAAAATCCCTTTCAAAGAATATTGACATTATCTTATTTTTCATTGAACAGGAAGCATGTAAGAATGTAGAAACTCTTGATTAGATGCCAAAGGCAGGAACAAAATCAACTGAGTCCCAGCACCCTGGATAAAATAACTCTATTTTGCCCTTTCTCTGTTCCTCTTTTCTTCCTCTTCTCCCTTTTCCCCCATTCTCCACTTTATAAGCACCTAGTTGTGTGCACAGTATATGACTTACACTGTTTTGAATGCTGAGATATATAGACATAAGATAGGTTTCCTGCACTCCAGTGTCCTGTGTTCTAGAAGAAAGCTTATAGTCTAAGTGGAGAGTTCAGTCTAACTTACTATTCCAGTCCCTTCAAACAGTGCTTCTCAAACTTTGACGTGCGTGAGAATCACATAAAGGGACTGTTTAAAAATGCACAGTGTCTTAAGAGAGTGAGAGGCAAGAGATTTGGCTGCTGTTTTCCATTTTGCCTGTATGTCTTGGAGGAATAATTTTGTTTTTCTGGGCCTCAGAACTCTTTAGCTCAGTGGCCACATTTTACACAGGAAGAAACTAAGAGCCCTTTCTTTGTTTTCTATATCTTCTCCCAGAAGTATCTATGTTCTAAAGAACTCTTAGTAAATATATATGAGCTTTTTGATATGTTCTTGGTGATTTAAAGGAGTAGTACATCTAATGCACTTAACATATCATCACTGCACTGAAAATTAGAAAAGACTAATTAACATCTTGATGACTTTTTGAAGTGAGGTGATTATCGAGGATTAACTGATTTGGAAAGTCCTAGGTTCATTTGGAGAGAATGCATTTACCTACTTCTGCTTCCCTCTGCAGGTTAGCTAGGATTTCCTTTGTATGCTCCCTGGAGATTTGAACAAGCAAGAGATAAGTACTGGCTGAAATGTTCCAGGCTCCTTTACAGGGAAACCTTTTCTAGAGAGCACCCCCACTTCCACCCAGACTATTGAAATGTGCTTCTTTATTGCATATGGCACCATTATAATGAAACCAAAGGCATCACTAATGGATTGATACCATCCATAAAGCCTCCTCTCTGGCTGAGGTCTTTCCTTTCAAACCTGAGCCGAAGGTCAATTAGAACAATGATGGAAGGGGGTTAATTTCCTGTTTATGAATAGAGACTAGGAAATGCAGTATCGATTTCTGCATTTCAAGGAGGGGAACAACAACCCTCAATGGCAGGCAGTCTAGGGTGATGTAATTTATAAGGCCAGAGACTGCAGTGTTGCTGCATGTATCAAATGAACAGTGATGTATTGGACTAAGACGACATATGAACTATATGAAATATAGTCCCTGCCTTTTAAGAGCTTGAAAATTTAGGCATCAAATCAAGATACAGAAATATTAAAAGATTTAGAAATCATTATCATAAGTGTGTATATGTTAAGTGCTTTTGGAGTTCAAATATGAGAAAGATCCATTGGCTAATAGGCATCCTAATAAAATTCATAAAAGAAGTAGAATCTGACCAGGACTTTGAAGAATGGGAAAGGTAAGGGATGTAGTCCTAGTAATGTATGTCACAGACAGGGAGACCACATGGTGACGTATCCAGAATGAGGAGTCTTAACATTGTGTCTGGCGTCAGTGTTGTTGAATGTGTGAGTGAGTGAATGAATGAATGATATTCTGGGGCTTGTTTTGTCTAAGCCCATACATTCCACAGCCTGAAATGGTTAAGCTAAGAGGTGATTTGCTCTAGTATACCAGAACCCCAGATTTCCAAACTAAGAGATAGAGCATAATGTTTCATGGTGTGCTCTACAGGGCATTAAAAGATGTTTCATGAAAAAGAGTCCCCCAGCCAAATAAATTTTCAGAACACTGGGATGAAGTTAAGCAGATTAGGTTTTACTGCAGGCTTCCTGGAACCTTGAATAGGTGGCTATGCCTTGTGATTCTCTAAGAAGTTAATAGAGTACATAGCATTTCCTGAAATGATTTGGCCACAGAAAGAAAGAAATTAATTCAGTGTATATGTGTATTTATACACACATATACAGATAGACATAGTATAGTTTTTTTGTTTGTTTGTTTTGTTTTTTTCCACAGCATCTCATAGGGAAAGTGTTCCCAGGGCATACTTTGGGAAGTGCTCAAAAAACAGTTTCCTTTTTTCTTTTCTTTTTTTTTTTTTCCTTGACACAGAGTCTCACTCTGTTGCCCTGAAAAGAGTGTCGTGGCATCAGCCTAGCTCACGGCAACCTCAAACTCCTGGGCTCAAGCGATCCTCCTGCCTCAGCCTCCCATGTAGCTGGGACTACAGGTGCACACCACAGTGCCTGGCTAATTTTTCTATTTTTAGTAGAGACGGAGGTCTCACTCTTGCTCAGGCTGGTCTAGAACTCCTGAGCTCAAGTGATCCTTCTTCCTCAGCCTCCTAGAGTGCTAGGATGACAGGTGTAAGTCACTGCACCTGGCCTAAAAACAGTTTTCTTTTGCTAGGATTTTCCTAAATCTATGAATACCTTTCAGTGTGAGTTTTCGCCTATGTCCAGACTTTTCATTCCTTATAACTACTCTCCCTCTTTATAATGTCAATTCTAATAAGCTCATGGAAATGTCAGAATAGGTTGCAAAAGATGTGTGTTGCATTCCCAAAGACATATTGTTTTTAATGGTTAAAAATTACATATAATTAGGCTATTTGATATGTCTGGTCTTTCCTGTCCAGTTAACTCAACAATTGTCAACATAAGCATTGTACTTCTCATAGCAATTTCAGTAATAGGACAGCATTACTAGAAATTCTGGAAGGAAGAAAATGAGGAGAACTTTATTACTATGAAATGAGAGTAAATTTAATGTGACTGACAATTGGCTAAAATTAAACAATTTTAATTTTTCATTAAAGACAGCTATAATGAAATCCAATTTTCTTAGGGGAAAAAATCTTTCATGCTACAAATGAGTTTTCATATATAAAATATTGTTAGGAAATTAATTTTTGTCATGGGTTTTCATGCTGTTTTTCCCTCTGGTCCTTTACCTTCTCACTCACTAGGACAGACAGGGACTCTACTCTGGAGTTAATTTTTATAATCTCATTTCAAATAATTAAATCACAGCTCAGCCATAGTGTAATATACTCAAGGAGCAATAAGGCTTTGGGTTCTACTTAGAAGGGAGACACAGAGTAAAATCTTATACTCACTCGACTTTCTTCTGCTGAAAATATCCTTTGTGATTGACTAAGTAAACATCTATTTCCTTCCTTCCTGGATAAATCAGTTCTGCATTGTCCTTAGTGCTCTATAGAAAATCAAGAAAATTGGGACCCTAATTGTACCTTGAGACCTTGAGCTTTTCAACTATATATAATAGTTTTAACGAATATTACAGAGTTGAGCCATAGGTAGAATTATGGATGAAGGAAGAAACATGTGAAAACCTTTTTATAGGGGAATAATACTAAGCTTTATGTAAAATTCTATTATATAATGCTCTCCAAAGGGCAAGAGAAATGGGTGTGGGCAGGGGGTGAAAAGAGGGAAATATTCTCTGTCCTTCCTCCTTTTTTTTTTTTTTTATTTCAGTTCATCATGGGGGTACATAAGTTTAGGTCATATACATTGTCCATGTCCTGCCTATCCCCCCGAGTCAGAGTCCCAAGCACGTCCATTCTCATTCTCCAGACAGTGCGCCTGGCACTCATCATGTAGTCATACCTCCATCCCCTCCCCCCCCACCTCCCCGGGTCTGCACCTTCAAGCATGACCATTCCCCAGAGGGTGCGCAACGCACTCGTCATGTAGGCATACACCCATCCCCTCCCCCCACCCCCCATCCCAGTCTGATATCCAATTGGTATCCTTCCCCGATGTACATTTAGGTGATGATCAGGGAAACCAGTTTTCTGGTGAGTACATGTGATGCTTGTTTTTCCATTCTTTGGATACTTCACTTAGTATAATGGGTTCCAGCTCTCTCCAGGAGAACCAAAGAGATGTCGTATCATCGTTATTTCTTATAGCTGAGTAATACTCCATGGTATACATATACCACAGTTTACTAATCCATTCGTGGATTGATGGGCACTTGGGTTGTTTCCACATCTTTGCGATTGTGAATTGTGCTGCTATAAACATTCGGGTACAGGTGTCTTTGTTAAAGAATGACTTTTGTTCTTCTGGGTATATGCCCAATAATGGGATTGCTGGATCAAATGGTAGGTCTACTTGAATCTGTTGAAGGTATCTCCATATTGCTTTCCATAGGGGTTGCACTAGTTTGCATTCCCACCAGCAGTGTATGAGTGTTCCTGTCTCTCCGCATCCACACCAACATGTGTTGTTTTGGGATTTTTTGATAAAGGGCATTCTCACCAGAGTTAAGTGGTATCTCATTGTGGTTTTGATTTGCATTTCCCTGATGATTAGGGATGTTGAGCATTTTTTGATACGTTTTTTGGCCATTCTTATGTCTTCTTTTGAAAAATTTCTATTCATGTCCTTTGCCCATTTTTTGATAGGATTGTTTGATTTTTTCTTGCTGATTTTCCTGAGTTCTAAATAGATTCTTATTATCAGTCTTTTATCTGATGTGTAGTATGCGAAAATTTTTTCCCATTCTGTAGGCTGTCTGTTTATTTTCGTGACTGTTTCTTTGGCTGTGCAGAAGCTTTTTAATTTAATCAGGTCCCATTCGTTTATTTTTGTTGTTGCTGCGATTGCCTTAGGGGTTTTCTTCATAAATTCTTTGCCTAGACCAACGTCTGTGAGAGTCTTTCCTACATTTTCTTCTAGAATTCTAATCGTTTCCCATTTAAGGTTTAAATCTGTTATCCACCGTGATTTGATTTTTGTGAGAGGTGAAATCTGTGGGTCCTGTTTCAGTCTTCTACATGTGGCTATCCAGTTTTCCCAGCACCATTTATTGAATAGGGACTCTTGTCCCCAGAGTATGTGTTTGTCTATTTTGTCAAAGATTAGGTGGTTATATGAGGATGGTTTTATATTTGGGTTTTCTGTTCTGTTCCACTGGTCTGTGTCCCTGCCCTTGTGCCAATACCAAGCAGTTTTAAGAACCACAGCTTTGTAGTATAGTTTGAAGTCTGGCAAATCAATACCTCCCATTTTGTTTTTATTGCTTAAGATTGCTTTTGCTATACGGGGTCTTCTCTGTTTCCATACAAAGTGTATAATTATTTTTTCTTAATCTGTGAAAAATGATGTTGGTAATTTAATAGGAATTACATTGAATGTATAGATTACTTTGGGTAGTATAGACATTTTAACGATGTTAATTCTTCCAATCCATGAGCATGGTATGGATTTCCACTTATTTACGTGTTCTGCAATTTCCTTCCTTAGCATTTCATAGTTTTCTTTATAGAGGTCCTTTACCTCTTTAGTTAAATATATTCCTAGATATTTTATTTTCTTTGTTGCTATTTTGAAAGGTATTGAGTCCTTAATTTGGTTCTCCGATTGAATGGTATTGGCATATATGAATGCCTCTGATTTGTGTGTATTGACTTTGTAACCTGAGACATTACTGAATTCATTAATTAATTCCAGGAGTCTCTTGGTTGAGTCCTTGGGGTTTTCCAGATACAACATCATGTCATCAGCGAAGAGTGAGAGTTTGATCTCTTCTGTCCCTATTTGGACACCTTTGATTCTGCTCTCTTGTCTGATAGCTCTCGCAAGGACTTCCAAAACTATATTGAAAAGTAATGGGGACAGTGGGCAGCCTTGTCTGGTTCCAGTTCTGAGTGGGAATGCTTTCAATTTTTCCCCATTCAGTATGATGTTGGCTGTGGGTTTGTCATATATGGCTTGTATTATTTTTAGGTAGGTCCCATTTATGCCTATGTTGTTAAGTGTTTTTATCATAAAAGGGTGTTGAATTTTGTCAAATGCTTTTTCTGCATCTATTGAGAGGATCATATGGTCTTTATTTTTGCTTCTATTTATGTGGTTAATTACATTTATAGATTTTCGTATGTTGAACCACCCCTGCATCTCTGGGATGAAGCCTACTTGGTCGTGATGAATTATTTTTTTAATCAGCACTTGGATACGATTTGCTAGGATTTTATTGAGAATTTTTGCATCTACGTTCATGAGAGAAATTGGTCTGTAGTTTTCTTTTTTTGTTGCATCCTTTCCTGGTTTTGGTATCAATGTTATGTCCTTCCTCCTTTTAAAATGAGAGCTTGGCCTTTGTAGTACCATGGGCCAGGAATTCACAGCCAAATGCAAATAAAAATAACAGCCAATTCTGAAATATTATGTTTCTAAGAATCCAGCTCATACCCTGAAGGGACCATTTAAAAAATGTTCAAAGTTAGCTTAGGCTTATGTATATGCATTTTTTTTTGTTTGTTTTAACGTTATCTCCTGACTTCCAATACCTATCTCTACTTAAGATGCTACTCTGTTGAAATTCATATTATTAATATATAACTTCAGAAATGAAGGAAACCAAAGAGAGTTTTTAGTTTAACTACCTTTTTTTTTTTTTTACTGTTGGGGAAATCAAGACACAATGGTAATGACTTAATTTATTGAATTTGGGGAGGGTAGATACAATTTTGATCTCCTTGATTCTAATGAAGGGTCCATTTCACTGTACTTAAAAATCAGATAGCTAGGCTTGTTAGAATTATGTGTAAATGAGGATTAATTGGACTTTGAGTGGCTGGTAATAGAGATATTAGTGAGGAAAGCATTCTCTTACGAATAGAACCCAAGAGTTTAGAATATAGATATTTTTATCTTCACCGTAACCTTCCCAGAGGAAGGAAGGCTGTCATGGGCTTCTGTAACGTCACGGGTTTATAGAATTTTTATGGGTTTAGCCTTTATAGAAGGCTATAGTTTTATGGGCTGTGAGTTGATATAGAATTGTGAAGAATAGGCATTTATGATAAATATAAATTCTTATTAATTATATTCTGATTCATCAAGGGTTTGTTCTTGAGAAAAGTCCACCATGAAGTAAGCCCATCTCTCTCTTCTTTCAGACTCTTCCCTACACTTGTAAAGATTGTAATGACACTGTGGAAGGGTGACCAGCTCTGGGAAACATCTGAGAAAACACATCAATAGCAGCAAAAAAGGTGTTGACTTTTCCAAAGGAGTCCTTTTTAGGGAGCAGTTCTTGGGCTTCCAAGCAAATGATGAATTTGTAATAAGGTTCTATGCACTTGGGCTTTGAGGCACAATTTTTTATGTGAACCATACATTCTTTGAATGAATCAGTGTAGCTGTAGAATGGTTTTCATTGAGGTCAGCCTAGGGTTTACTGAGGTATGGGTGGCTAGAAGGAGCAGCAAGGGAGAAATGAGTAGATCTTTGTTGTCCTAATCCCAGAAGCATATGACCTTGGGTTGAGTTGCTGAACTTCTCTGTTGCTCTTACTTCACTCAAAATGAACGTAGTAAAAACTGCCTGCCTGATGAGGATAAGACAATGTTAGCTAAATGTACTATGTGACAAATACTGTGCTAAATACTTTGTATGCACTGTCTTATTTAAACCCACCACAATCCTATGAAATAGCTGCTACTGTGATGTCCCTTTCCCAGGTAAGGAAACTTGAGACTTAGGAAAAATGAGACAGCTTGCCCTCAAATCACACTGCTGGTAAGTAGAAGAATCTAGATTTGAATCTGCATTTCTAAACTCCATTTTATATATGGAAGCATTTTGAGAATAGACATGTACAGAAATATAGGAAATTGTTTCTTTGTAGTTCTCTTAAAGACTCTTGCTGAAATCAAAGCAATGGCGAGAAAGGGTGCTTGACTCACCAGACCCCATTTTTCGTAACAAATTGGGAATAGCACTTTAACTTCCTTTTCAAGCTGGTTTCTCCCTGAACAAATACGGCTTATACAACACACCGCAGTTCATGAATGTTCCATGTTATCTTTGTCAAATAATGTAATGACATTTAGGAGTGAGCAGAGTGTAGCAGAGATGTTGCAGCCCCCAAATAATTGAAAGGCTTTTATATAGCTATTGATTTTTTTTTAAAGTCAAAACATCAGCCATTCCCTGACTCTACAATTAATTACAGCATTTTTCTGTAGTTGAACTAAAATGCTACTTAGGATAAGGTCATTCCGCACACTTTGGATTTGTTGAGCTCTGTTTAAAGCATAGTTTTCAGTGTCTCAACTGCAACTTGAGAATAAATCGGCCATTATTGGACACTCACCCACAGTGCTGTGCCCTGGGGGGTGTATATTTATTGGAGGAGTTCAGCATTACTTCCTCTAGGATCCCCTCCAGGAAACTGCCCACCTACTTGTTAAGTAGGAATGTACTTCAAGTGTGTCCTTAAATGGTGCTTCTCAGCCTTAATGTGTGTATTAATCACTGGGGAGCCAGTGAAAATGCAGATTCTGCATTTTCTGTAGGTTTGGAGTGGTGCCACGTGATGCTGATGCTGCCGGCCCTCCCAGATATCTTGAAACTCAGGATAAGGACAGACACTGCCATACCCTAGTGGAAGGTGTCGATGTACCATGTCAGCTTTGGGAGAACAAAATCCATGGTCAACTTTTTACAATTAGTTGTAGCAAGGTTCATGGGAACATTGTAAAATTGGCAATATTTATTTTTAGACAGTACCATAAATACAAGCACACACATGTTCTCTCCTTTTGTAGCTGTTATTCCCCAAGTCATCAAGTGTTCATGCTCTTCTACCCCAGGGGCCTCCAAAAGCATCTCTCTTCCTTTCCCTCATGGCCCCGTATCTCCAAGCCTTTTGTCTTCTCTCTCTCTAACCCACATCAACAGTGAACTGTCTCCTGTCCCACACTTGCCTTACCCTCAAGCTGGTTCCAACCAACTCAGTTCAAAGGCTTTAACTAAAAACAAATGAGTCGGGCAAGTTGCATAAAGAGAGATTTTGGAGCAGAGGAAATCCTGGGACCCTGGAGATGATGTCACACAGGTATTGGTTACAGTTTGCAGCCGCAGGGCTCAGCTCTTTCTACTGGGTAGATGGTTCTTTGTACTCATTACCCCCCAGACTATCAGGCTTTTGTGCTAACAGACATTTTCTTTTTGTTTCAAAAGTTCTTAGTTGGGATGTGTTTGTAAAGAAAAAGAAAGCAGTATACTTGTTTCTTCCCCTTTGGGACAGTTATCTTTCAAATCTCTCATTTCTATGCAGCCTCCCGAGCTTTCTCTGCAGCCAGCAGTGTCATATACGAGTTGTAGATAACACCGGAAGGCAGCTTAAATTATTTCTCAATATATTCTGAGAGTGAAAAAGCCAGGTCATATATTTTAGCACACAGATGCAACTGTAAAAATGCAGTGTTTCCTTAACTGGGGAACTATACGGGAGGACTAGGTGACAAGAGAAGTCATTTCATGTCTTTTCTTGGTCAAGACTCTCCTACAACAGCTCTAGGGGATGAAAAGATACCAAGAAATAAATATATTTAACCCTTGTCCACAACTGTTTATTTTCAAAACACATTACAAACACTAATTAAACTACCTCATAGCTTTGAGAATAATGAGGAACACAAGCCACTCAATTAGCCCTAGTGCCAAAATGCAAGGTGCAGAGAATGTATGGGAACGTGGTGAAGAGTCCACACTCTGTCCAGAGTCAGGCAAGACCTGGATTTGGGTTCTTACTAGCTGTGTGGGCTTGCAAGGGTGACTTTAGATGCTTTAAGATTTGATTTCCTCATAGTGGGGGGCTGCTGGGTGGGAGAAATGTCATGATGTAGATAGGGCTGACTTCTCTATTAAGTACAGTGGAGACAATGTCCACAAAAATGTTTTAATTTCCTTCAAAATCAAAGCAATGAAATTTTAAGTCAAGTAAAATTTTTTTATATGTATTTTTGTCTGTACCAATGTAGTCATAAATACGAGTTTTGATTTTTTTCAATGGAGGAAGAAGCCACAAAGGCAAAAATGCCTAGGACCCACAGAGTTTACCGTGGGCCTGGGATGTATAAATCACTGAGCACAGTGACTGGCACATGGGAAGCATGTTGAGAGTTGGTAAACGTACAGGGCCAGATAGTAAATATTTTAGGCTTTGCAGGCCAGATGGTCTCTGTTGCAGCTACTCAACTCTGCTATTGTAGTGTGAAAGTAGACAATGTGTGAACAAACAGGAAAGGCTGCATTCCAAAAAATCTTTATTTACAACAAAAAGCAGCAGGCTAGATTTGGTTGGTAGGTCTTATTTGCTGACTTCTGACTTAAGGCTAACACTCTCGTTATTGATAGTATTGAAAAGAATTTCAGTCTTATTCATTCAATTATCAAATGTCCCCCAGAGAATATATTCAAGGGTGAAAGATACAAGTTATATACTTTGGGGTATTCCATATAGCCAAATAAAAGAACCCCATTAAAATTTCAGTTATTTAGGCTTCATCTAATCAGAACAAGCCATCGTAGTTTTCCTCACTGTACTAAAGAAAGAAATCAAGCATAAGCTAACAAAATGCTGTGGGCACACCTTTATGTTCCCAGAGGGCACCTGTATGGAAAAGTTATGCACTCCTGAATGCAAACGTTCTGTATTGAGGAGCAATATGTGTATTTATACAAATCCCTAAACAGAGATGGTACATGATGACATATTTCATTATGATTTCCAACTGTCCGTTGTAATTTCAATTTATAGAAGGTTTTTCCCTGTGACGACTTTGGCAGAGCAGGCAGTTGCTTAAAGAGAAAGGACATTTGATAATTGTGTTAGAAGGGCAGGCAAGTCTTCCCCTAGACTAAGCCTCAGTCCAGTAAAAAGAACTATGAGGCCCTACAGAGGGAGCCCATATATTAACGGTGTATATTTGTGGACCAAAGGTCTCTGTTCACGACCTGTTGAATCTTTAATTCTCGTCAGCTTTGGCCTGAGGAACAAATGGCTACCCTTGTTGGAAGTATATATAAAACAGTGTGGCTATGAGAGGTGGAGGAAGGGAAAAGACCATAGCCTTTAGTAGTAAATTTGGACTCAAACCCAGGTTTGCTACTTGCTCACTCGGTGGTATTAAGGAGGTGATTTTCATTTAAGTCTTAGTTTTTGTCACTGTGCAATCAGATAAAAAATATTTATAAGTTGTTTGTGGCGAGTGAGAGGATTGCATGAGATTTTACATAGAAAGTCCTTATGTCATTGATTGACATGCAGAGGGTGCCCAATAAATGGTTGTGCTGTAGTTCTTACTAGCGATAGGAATAATGACTGCTAGGGAAAATGACAACAGAGAAGAGACAATGTAAAAAAAAAAAAAGACCAGGTGCTAAAACTGTGGTCTTTAGAATTTGAATCTTCCCCCTATTCAATTGCTAAGTGTGTTACACTGCACAGGATTCCTTATTTTTCTGATCTTGAGTTCCTGATCTGAAAAATGGGTACAAATCAAACATCCCTCATAAGACTGTTGGGGATATTAAATATGATAATGCATATGAAGCTTGGAATATTGTCTGGCATAGTACAAAAAGTTCCTGGCATATCATAAATGTCTACTTATGTCCCTTTTCTCATCACTGCTTATTATTAGCCATGGGTTCTTGGAGTGCCCCAAGAGATGTATGGTGGCCTTTAAGATCACATAAATCCTCTCAAAAATCTGTATATATTAGAGGTTTTGTGTTTTTTTTTAAGTTTTTGTAGTTTTTTTGGTCTATATGTGCATTTTTCTAGAGAAAAGGCCCATAGCTTTCATGTACTTTTTAGAGAGCCACAACCCAAAAGGTTTTGCAAATCATATCATTAGACAAACAGTCCAAAAGCACATTTTGAGTGCATCCGTCATAGCCTATCATTGCTAATGATGCTAATGTAAGTTATCGAGAAATTATTCCCTAAAATTAGTAAACCATACACCCAAAGACACACAGTAATATATTTCAGTAAGATTTCCAGACACTTGAAGAACTGATTTTCAAGCAAAAGAATGAGATTCCTTTAAAAGTGTAAATATCAGTACTTTGGAAAATGAATTCAAGTGAAACCACTCATTTCTTAATGATTCTGGATAATGATCATGCCATGGTAAAAAAAAATATATATATATATATGTGTGTGTGTGTGTGTGTATATATATATACGTGTATATGTATATATATATATACACGTATATATATATATATATATATATATATATATGGTAGCTGATATGTATTTACCATTTTCTGGGTGCCTTTCTAATGAGTGACTTATATGTATTATGGCGTTCAGCCCTCAGGTGATTCACAGTCATTCTTGGTTTGTTGTTTGAGATCAGTCCTTTCATAGGTTGCTGTCACAGGACGCCTAGCTATTTGTTGGATTGGAACTGAAAGCAGCTGCAAGAAACAAGTGATTCCATTAGCTGTTGTTGGTGATGACCACTTGGTTAGACTTGCTGTAAGGAGAGATGCTGTGAGGGCCAGAGCTATCGAAGAACACGTTCAGAGAGGTGTGCATGTGGGCCAGGTCCAGCTAAGGTCTCTAGCATCGCTAGTTCTCTCTTCCAAGTTCTAATTGGTTTAATAAACTCAGAAAATATGCTGGTTAGAGAGAGGGGCATAGTAATCAACTTCTACTGGGAAGTTACCTATAAATTACATTCAGTGCTTCCACACCGGGCTAGGTTGCTATGGCCCTTGGAAAAATAAGTTGCCTTGTACAGTAAACTAGCCTCTTTTGGGATGTGAACAAGGTTTCTTCAAATTCAAATTTATTTATTTTTTGAAAATGTGGGAAGCAAGATAAATTTATGTATGAAAATACTTGTATATCCAACATTAGCTTTGTCAGCTCACTTGTGGAATAGTATGTGAAAAGAAAATTAAAACAAGAATTATTCCATATGCTATGTGCCTAACTATGAAGGATTGCTACATTATTCATGAAGTTGCTGTTATTTTGAGATACTTTTTTCTATCATTTCTTTTGCTTTGAATTTTCTCAAAGACGTTTTTTTGCCAAGTTACAAATTTGTGCCATATCAAAACATTTGAACACGAGCATCTCACAAGCAATCATTATACAGATTAATTTGAATTAAATTATCCTCATCTCTAATAATAAGTGTTGCATTAGAATTTTTTGGTCACAAGAGCAGCAGTTAAGGAAATTTTTAGAAAAATATTGGGTAACTCACTAAATTAAAGGAAAAGCTCAGCAACTGAAGTTTATAGAGGTACAGGGATTAGGTCATCTCTGGGAAGCTCAATCAAAAACCCTAAATCATTTTTTTGATATTGAATCTGAAGGATTTAGCTCTTCAAATTTAAATTTCTGAGAGAGGGAATTCATTAGGTAGCATTAGCTGGGTGACTTCCCGCCCCTTTCTAGGATACAGGTATCATTACAGCAGACAAACACAGCAGATTTGCATAAAATGGGAAAGAGACTATTCTCTAGATGAGAAAATTTAAAAAAAAACATATAATAATTAAAGAGGTATACCATTTCTCCTCAAATGGATCTATAGTAATAATGCCATTGCACTTAGTGCCCAACAGGCTTTAGGGGGGAAAAAAAAAAAGCTGACACATTATTTTTGAAATGTATTTGAAAATACAAAGGACTAAGATAATAGTCCTAATAGCCAAAACTATTTAAAAAGAAAAAAGTCAAAGTATTCACACTACCAGAGTTAGTATAAAGCTACAGAATCAAGACAGTTTGGTAATGGCAAAAGAACTAGCAAATTGAATGATAAGACAAAACATAAAGTCCAGAAGTTGACTCATGCATGTACAGTCAATACATATACTGTCAACTGATTTTTGACAAAGGTGCTAAGACAATTCAATTTAGAGAAACGAAAACCTTTTCCACAAATGGTGGTGGAGAAAATGAACTTATTTTTTAAGAACTTCAACCTCTACCTCCCACTACACACAAAATTAATTTGAAATGGATCATAGACTAAAACATAAAACCTAAAACTATTAAACTTCTGGAAGAAAACATAAAAGATTATCTTCATGGGTTTGGGATGGGCAAAGATTTCTTAGGATATAAAAAGCACTAAACATGAAAGAAAAAATGATTAATTAGACTTCATCAAAATAAAAAACTTCTCATCAAAAGACACCATTGTGAAAATAAAAGTGCTTGCTTTCCCAAGAGAGTTAGAGATACATATCACTAATATGTAAAGAATTTATATCAATAATTTATATCAATATATAAAGAATTTCTACAATCAATAATAAAAGACAAAAAGACAATAATAAAAAAATGGACAAAAAAACTTAAGCACTGCACAGAAGATTTATGAATAGCCAATAAGTACATGAAAGTGTTCTCAACATCATTAAGCATCAGGGATACCCAAATTAAAACACCAATTAGATAGTATTCCACACATTTGAACAGCTATAATTGAGAGATTGACTACACCAAATTTGGAGGATATGGAGTAACTGGAACTCTCATACATTATTGCTGAGAGTATAAAATGGTACAATCACATCAGAGGGTTGTTTGGTGTTTTCTTCAAAAGTCAAACATTTTTTGTATCTTATGACCAAGCTATTTCACTTCTGAGTAGCTAAGAGACATGAAAATATATGTCCCCAAAAGGACTTTTAAAAGAACACATAAGGCAGCTTTTGCACATTAGCTGAAAAATGGAAATAAATATCCATCAATGAAAGAACAGATAAATTTTGGTATATTCATACACTCATCAGCAAAAAATAAAAGCCTATCTTAAATGTAATCAGAACACTTACATTAGACTACAGTTGGACAAAATCATCTAACACGTAGTCTATTTTATAATAGTGTTGAAGAGCTCATGTAATTTATTGAATACTATATTGAAAGCAAAAAACAGAATGATTGTATGGGTACTCAAAGTGTGGTTCTACTGAATGCATATTGCTTTTGCATCATTAAGTGTAACCATTGTAGGTTGGGGGACATCTGTATATACTGTGTGTTTTTTGATCTGTTAAGACAGCTACTAATTAAGTGACCAATAGGCCGGGTAGCCTCTACAGTGTGGAGACACTGGAAAAAAGGTTGATTCACGTCCCGGGAGGCATGAAGTGGGATGCAGTGAGATTTCATCATGTTACTCAGAATGATGGGCAATTTAAAACTTACTGAATTGTTTATTTCTGGAATGTTCTGTGTAATATTTTCAGACCTCAATTGACCACAGGTAACTAAAATTGCAGAAAGCGAAACTGCAGACAAAGTGGGGTGACTCGGCTTTTTAGGTTTTTAAATTGTTTTCTGTCTCTTCAAAGAGATTGTAAGCTCTTTGGGAGTACCGTCTACATCAGCAGTTCTCAAACTTTAACATGCATGAGAATTATCCAAGGAGTTTATGAAAATGCAGAATTTCAGGCCTCTCCCTGTAGAAACAGTGATTCATTAGATTTGGCATTGATCTAGGGAGTCTGTGTTTCTAAGTAGCATTCCAGGTGATTATCTACCCCCCACATCCTGAGAAACAATGATCTATGTCACATTTGAACGTTTCTATCATACTCACAAGGCTTGAGTGCTGTGTGTCAAAGAAGCTGTTTGATAAATAAACTAGATAAATTTGAATCCTTCTCATGCCAAGTTTCAACTGTGGCTAGCTCTTTTTGTGTGACACTATTAGAAATTTCACATAGCATTCTAGGAAGGGACCCTAAATTAAAAGATAATTTTTCCCAACCCCTTTGTTTTACAAATGTGGAAACTGAGGTCCAGAGAACAACAGGGCTTTCCCAAAATCCTAGAGCTAAGAAAGGGCTGATTAGAGCCTGGAACTCAAGTCTCTGGACTCCCAACCTAAGCTAGTTCTTTCTGTCAAGCCACAAAACATCAAGAGGGGAGAGTTCAGTGGTTCCGCAGTGGGGGGTGCATCGTGTCTCCTGTGAGACAACTGACAATGTCTGCAGACAAGTTTGGTCATCCCAGCCTGGGAGGGTGGGCATGGCTGCCATTTGGTGGGATGCTGCTAAGCACCCTACAGTGTACAGGACAGTCCCCAAGACAGTGAACTATTAAGCCCAAAATGTCAGTAGTGCAAGATGTAGAAACTGTGGGATAGCCCCTGTGGAATGCAATGGTCCCAGATACTCCTGAAAATGATTCAGCCTTGTGCAAGCAGTACATGTCAGGGTCTGTTCCATACACCTTTAAGGTTGTCCTGTGTGCTTCTGAATACTCTTCCTGTCTCTGAACTGGAGGCCCGGCTGCCGACTCTCCTCTCCAGTAGGCAGCTTGAGCTGACTCCTTACTGCGTCCGTGGCAGCTTGTCTCATTCCTTTGACAAAGCTTCTGCCAGCAGCAGGGCAGGGAGCCCTGAACATGGGCCACTCCAGCCTTGCCGACAGCTCTCTTTAGTGAGGTGGGAGATGCTCCAGCTGGTCTCGGAAAGAGGCAGCCAGCTGGGTTTGAAAGGAAAACAGATTTAATTTTGGTCCCCAGCGAAGCAGAAATCGGTCTAGAGATGTGCCCTTTCTAATTTGGGATTCTTAAAATGATAATTGGGGTAACAGGTAGAAAGGGAACCTCATAACTCAGGATATAAAAAGCGATGGATGCTCACTGTGTGCCCAGAGTTTGTTTGGTCTATTTTTGCCGTGATATTAGGGTAGGATTAACTTGCTGCATGTGCATTAGGTCTCGGTGGATCAGTACTTCCTACCTATGTGACCTTGGGAATTTAATAAAATGCCATAAGCCTTAGTCTTCATACTATGGAATGGTGGTAATAATGCCAATACTATAGAGTTGTTGTGAAGATTAAATGACCTAATGCATGTAGAGAAAGAGTTTAGTGTAGCGACTGATATGTAGTAAGCACTAAATAAATGATAGCCAAGAGCTATTATTCTGTTGTACCATTTACTTGCAAAATATGCCAGGCTTTTCCAGCGTCTGATTAATATATTAAGTCCCCCTCTTCTCTTTTTTATCAATGGCATGTTGGCAGAAGCTATCCCTGCCTTAATACTATAAGTTAGCCCCTCTTAAAGGTACCCATCCGTTATTTTTAATCATCCCTAAAAGGGTCTCTCCCACATGCCCACCTAACAGTCTTTCAGCTGCAGCCATCATTACCCCTGACTAGCCTTTCTTGCCTGAGCAGGCCACAGACCCATTTGGTGATGTCCCTGCTCTGTCATGATGTGTCTTCATCAGCATGAGCTTCGGCACCCCAGAGCTCATGCTGATAGTTCAGACTATGGGTTCTCCCAAGGCTACTGGTATTAGAGAGGTCAGAGAACCTCTAGGATCCACACAGAAAAGGAAAAAAAAAATCTCCTTGCAACCCTATGCCTTTTTTCTTATGGGCTGCAGCACAGTGCACCTCTTATTTAGAAATCTGTGCAGACCAGTTCTGTCAGCTCATTCCTCTAGCTCCTCTCTCCAAGGGACCTCAGTCCATCCAAAGACAGGAGGAAATAAGATAGTCTATAACTCCCATGTTCTCCTAGTCCTTCCTGCAATCCAACATTTCAACCCAATGCTTCCAGCCAGTCTATCTCTAACAAAGCAAACACCCCCAGACATGGCAACAGCTGCAAACAATTCCTAGAGGGTTCTGCAGAAGGGTGTATTTCTTTGGAGGTTTCAGGTCCCTGACTCAGCATGTTATGTTTACAAAGAGGTCTATTAGAATCCTAGAGGATCACGGCAGGGGCCGAGAAATAGGAGCTGTGCAGCACTTGGTGGGGAAAGAGGCCAAAGTTGGGGAAGGGAGAAAGAAGAGGCGAAAATAAAGATGTGGAGAAGCCACCGCACGTTCCTCAGAGCAGGGTGCATTGGGGTTTGAAGGTTAAGTTCCCCAGGGCCACAGAGTAAGAAATCAGAGAGAGAGGCAGTCGCCTGCTCTGTTTTGACTTGCCCTGGCTGAAGGCAACAGTCAGCTGTGACTCCTTCCTCCTGACTCATGCTGAGCGGGCTTGGCTAGCCTGGGTCTCCATGTGATTTATTGTCAAACCAAGCCAAGAACCGGACAGCATTGGAGTGGTTCCCTGCGTGGCTGTTCTTGAACTTGGGGTGTAGAAGGATAGCAGGGGGATTTGTGGGGAACCTGCAGGCCCGTCAGCAGCCTCCAGTTGCAGTTCTAAGGGTTTGCATTTTAACCCAGTAAAACAGTAAGTTTTGAGTTAATCTTTGAAAAACTGGTAAAATGTATAAAAAAGGGAGAGAGAACATTCCAGAGAGGAATTGAGTGTGTATAGGTGGGAATAGCTGGTGGAAGCAGAATTAATTTGCTAGAGGACCTGGGGATGGGTGATTTAGAAGAGATGAAAGAGTCAGCAATCTTTATTTTATTTTATTTTTTTTTACCTGTATAGTCTAGGAAGACCAAATACTAGTGTAGTCATTATTTTCAAACAGCCATAACAGACTTAAAGGTTAAGACTTTTTAAAGAAAAGCATTTGAAGTAAATTTTGAAATCAGGGCATAGAAGAACCATATCTGAGACTGGAGAAAAGAAAAATGCCTTCAAAAAAATAGGGCATCGTAAAATGCTTCTGTAGCTAAATGTTGCACATGAGGGAATTGAAACACAGTAAACGGTAAATCCCAAACTTCTTCAGCAAGATCATTGTAGAGGAAAATTGTCACCCGAGGGAGGAACACATCCCAGCTGCTTCAGTTAGAACAATGACTCTGAGCTTCCTAATCAGGTGTCTTACAGGTAAACTAAATCCTTTTAGTTTAAAAAGAAAAAAAAAACACCCACACCAGCTGATATCACTGATCTAAGTCACAGGTTTGTCTCGAAATAGATCTTAGCATTGTGAACTCAGCAGGGATTTCTTTTTTAGAGAAAGATATTTTATGAACCTAGAAGCAGCTTTGTTGGAACTCACAATATCCTTGAACTGCAAGCAACAGCAATTTTAGAACATTAATTCAGTGAATTTAAGGAGAAAAAGAAAAAGGGGAAAAAAAAAAGGAAAACCCATACAATTGTCGGTGCTAAATGAACTGAAAAGTAGTTTGAAAGAACATTTCAAACTCAGTTCTTTCTATATTCTGTTTTTACGTTGAAGGAGTCCTCTAGTATTGCTCAGCCCCATTGAGTAGAATGGTACTAGCAAAATTTGGTATTTGTTTGATATGTTTTTATGTATGTTTTTATATAACACTGTGGTGGAACCAGTACATTGAGCAAGTGAGGATCATAAGATGCAATCAGACAGCAAGTTTATTCTTCCAAATACAATAGACTCCATAGAACTCATATTACACCCAGTGTTTCCCCTGTCCTTGGATAAATGTAGAGGAGGCCCCAGGGCTTTTCTGGCCACTGGCAGATAATGAGGAGTCATCTGGACACTCTGAGTCACAAAACAATCTCAGTAATTCTAGGGAGAAGAGGAAGGAGGACAGAGAAGCCTTCCTTGACTGGCACTATTGTAGCTGGTGCCAGGGCTCTCTGCACTTGGCCTCTGTTAAGGAAGCTTTCTCTGGTGAGGGACTTTTCAGGGATTTCTCACTAGCTGTTGCTTTGATAATATTGACAGCTGCATCTTCCTGGTTTTTTTTTTGGTTTTTTTTTTTTTGCAAACAGAGTTAAAAAATATTTGAGCGCCAATAAAATGCAACTTTGAGGCCATAGACACTACATCTAAATTTTGTCTTAATGATCTGAGCTAATAGTAATGGAGGTAAAATAGATAGCTGAAGTTTATTTTTAAATCCACTATATTCTATGTCATTAAGTGCAAAATGTGGCATTTTTCAAAGTATATTCTCCAGAACATTCATTCCACAGATGGTTAACAGATAGTAGAGAAAAATAATGTTTTAATAGAATCCTCTTGGAATCTCTGGATCAAACTGCCGTTGCCATGTAGCTAGTGCAGGACATAATAAAGGATGGGGAAAGGGTGAAATATGGGAAGAACACTTGGAGGGGCAGCGTGGACCACTGGGGTCCAGGTGCTGGACTCAAGGGTGAGGGTGCAAAGGCTGCCCCTTACTAGCTATGTGAACTTCGGGTGTTGCGTAACATTTCTGATCCTTACGTCATCATTTTTTTTTTTTTTTTTTTTTTTTTTTGAGACAGAGTCTCGCTTTGTTGCCCGGGCTAGAGTGAGTGCCGTGGCGTCAGCCTAGCTCACAGCAACCTCAGACTCCTGGGTTTCAGTGATCCTCCTGCCTCAGCCTCCCGAGTAGCTGGGACTACAGGCATGCGCCACCATGCCTGGCTAATTTTTTCTATATATATATATATATTTTTTTTAGTTGTCCAGCTAATTTCTTTCTATTTTTAGTAGAGACAGGGTCTCACTCTTGCTCAGTCTGGTCTCGAACTCCTAACCTCAAGCGATCTACCCACCTTGGCCTCCCAGAGTGCTAGGATTACAGGCGTGAGGCACTGCGCCCGGCCTTTACCTCATCTTTTCAGTGGAAATAATACTTCCAACTGTAATGGTTATGACTATTTCATGACATGTTGAATTTCTTTATGTTCATTAGTTATCTTTTCTCAGTTTCTGAGTGGACCCTCACTAAGATTGCTGAGTAGCTTATAGCAGGAGTTGGGCTGGGCTCCCTCCCCCCAGCCGGGAGGTGGCCTCAGCCTCAGGCCCTGCTAGTGGTCACTCAGGGTGCTAATCCCCCACCAGTGGGGTCCTTTTGAGATCAGGTGCCTTGGCTGGCAGCTCTGTCCCCTCTGTGCTACTCTGAGCCGCAGGAATCTTTGTGGAAACTCCCAAGGTTGCTGAGTTGAGTTTCCAGTCCTGAAGGGAACCCACGTAGCCATCATTCTGTCCCCTCACGTGTCTGTGTTTGAGCCATTCGGGGGGATCCACACGCCCTCCATCCTCCTTCCCCATCTTGCTGAATCACTCTCTGGTTGCCATTCTTGAAAGCAAAGAGCTACCACCTCTTAGTCCTTTCTGCTAATCTGACCAATTCCCTCAATTGTCTTTAGCCTGACAGCCAAACTCACCCACTCCAGTATTTTTATTTGATCTTCTCAGTACTGAGACCCCTTTGAAAAAATATATATATTTTTCAGATTAAGGACATTTTACATTATATTTAATAAAAACAGATTTCAAGACCCTTATCAAGGACATGTGACTGGAGCTGAGCATTCTGTCCCTGTCAGGGTCTGTTCTCTCTACATCATTCATCAAGGTCATGTGCCCTGCCTCTGTGGGACCCCGGCCTCAGACTTTAAAGCTCTAAGACCTGAGCACACCTGTTGCTCCTATCCATTGTGTTCTCCTACCTGTGCTCACAACTCCAAGAACTCCTACAGCTGCCCTTGCCCTTCATACAATGGCAAGTAGACGAGAGAAGATATAAAAGACACTTAAGAAGCCGTCAGCTCTGGCTTTTCTGAAAGTCTTGGAGTGATTTAATTCCTTCTCCTTCCTTGCCTAATTGTGTTCTTCTAGAGGACGTAGAAGGTGTTTTTGACACAGACCACCCACTCACAGGTCACTGACTGGTATTACAGTAAGTGCTGCAGTCTGGTCTCTTGGTTTTTCCAATACTTTTCATGAAGAAGTTACCTGCTTTGACCTGCACATATGAAGCTGCTACAACTTCAAAACAAAGCAGACACCACCAGCTGCTGCCTTGCTGAGTGTGGTGGCCTTGGACGAGTCCTTGTGGGTGGAGGGTTCAGCCCTCCAGCTGTCTTGCCTCACATTTCTTTCTCCACCTGCCTGGGATGGCAGACACAGCAGTAAGACAAGTTGCTGTCACAAACACTCTGAGCAATCTGTAGGGAAATGTGCTGGTGAGCACAACTCCGTGGTCCTGTGCATCGTCTGGCAGCCATTTCTCTGGACTTACCCCCCAAGAGTGCATTCAACTGTACCTAACAGCTCTGCCTGGATTAGGCAGAGTGTACTTGACTGGTAGGGAATGGAAAAGTATAGAAAGAGTCTTTGGAGTTTTGATTCCATTCTTCTGGGATCTCCACACCTTTGCTGTTCTCTTGAGTTAGATTCTCCTCAAATGTTTTTACTCATAGTAGCAAAATGGTAGCAGCTGCTCCAGGCATTACATGCACACCACACACCCAGAGCATGAAAGAGCTTCTCTTCTCCCCAAGGACCCCTTTGAATAAAAACCCTAGGCTTTACTCTAATTAGACCAACTGGAACTGATCACTGTGCAAGGGGAATCAGATGATCCTGATGAGTTTGAGTCAGGGTCTTCCCTTGGGACTGGAAGAAGAGTTGTGCTAGTCCATTTTGTGTTGCTATAAAGGAATGCCTGAGGCTGGGCAATTTATAAAGAAAAGAGGTTTATTTGGCTCATGGTTCACAGTTTGTATAAGAAGCATCATGCCAGCATCTGCTTCTGATGAGGGTTTCAGGGAGCTTGCAATCAAGGCAGAAGGTAAAGGGGAGCAGGCGTGTCACAAGGGAAGAGGAGGAGCAAGAGAGGAAGGAGGTGGCATCAGGCTCTTTTAAACAACCAGCTCTTGGTCTGAACTAATAAAGTAAGAACTCACTTATTATCTTGGGAGTGCACCAAGCCATTCATGAGGGATCTGCCCCCATGGCCCAAATACCTCCCACCAGGCCTCATATTCAACATGGGGAATCAAATTTCAACACGAGATTTGAAAGGGCCAAACCCCCAAGCCGTATCAGGCATCAAACTGCATGGCTGCCTATGGCACATGGACAGTCATAGTAACTTCCAATGACTTTTTTAGCTAATCAGATTAAGGGGGAAGGAATTAACATTTTCTGAGCCTCCATTCCAAGAATAGTGCTAGGTGCTTTACTTACTTTGGAATTGCTGCTACTTAAAATCAGTTTTTTTATTTTTTGTTTTTAAGAAAACTCTGAAAGCTAAATCTCAGGAGGTTAAGGAAGTTGCTTGATGGGTCTTAAGAGGCCCATTAGGTATTAACACTTAGATTTTATTGCCTTCAAAGGCCATACCTACAGAATACTATGTAAAAGGTCACGATATTTCTTGAGAATTGGATGAGAGGAGCTCTATAAAGTAATAGAAAGATGATTCCGGGAGCTGATTCCCGTGCATCCACTAGCCATTTTACAAAATTATGGTTTTGAACCTATTTCTTCATCTCTCAGGGCATTGGTTTTGTCATCTGACAAATTAAGAACACAGTGATAGGATGGATGCCATAGTGTTGGGTGGAAGATTAGGCTCATGCTTGTGGCATCAAATCACAGAGAAGGTTCATAATAAAAATAAGTATTCTTTCATCTAGAATATTGGTATTTGAAATTCTACCATGAAACCTTTATTCTTGTAGGTAAAAGTCTCCTTCATTAAAACAAAAAGTAAATAAATACCTCAAACTCTAATGCATTAAGCTAGGTCCTCAAACTCAAAAACCTAGAAGGACTGACCAGCAACAAATGGATAAAAAGGGACAGGGGAAGACCTGTAGGAGGTAGACGGACTGTGATATTCTGGACTTTGGGTCCTCGACTGTGCAGAAAGGAAGGTGGCCACTCAGCCTCTGCAGTTGTAATTATGTGGGAATATGGGCCTTCTTGCTATAAATGTTAGGATTTTGCAAAAGAAACCCACAATCCAAATATCTTAGTTTTTGTTTTGCTTTATGTTTTATTTAAAACACTTTGTGGTCCGGGCGCGGTGGCTCACGCCTGTAATCCTAGCTCTCTGGGAGGCCGAGGTGGAGGTGGATTGCTTGAGCTCAAGAGTTTGAGACCAGCCTGAGCAAGAGCGAGACCTTGTCTCTACTAAAAATAGAAAGAAATTATCTGGCCAACTAAAAAATATATATAGAAAAAATTAGCCGGGTATGGTGGTGCATGCCTGTAGTCCCAGCTACTAGGGAGGCTGAGGCAGTAGGATCGTTTAAGCCCACGAGTTTGAGGTTGCTGTGAGCTAGGCTGATGCCACGGCACTCACTCTAGCCCGGGCAACAAAGCGAGACTCTGTCTCAAAAAAATAAAATGAAATAAAAGAATAAAACACTTTGTGGATCCAAAAGATTACATCTGCTAGCCCCAAATAGCCCACGGGCACCTAGTTTGAAACATCTGTTATTCTGTGTCTCTTGAACTACATGACCCTGGGATTTTCTTACCTGCATCTGTCAGAAGAGTGAGATAATAATAATACCTGCCCCCAAAGGATTTTAGGAAAGAGGAGAATGGAGATGTTTCTATAGTGAGTTTCAGATCCCTTCCTAGGGGCAGTCAATAAAAGGAGACTGCCACACAGGCATATTTCATGGAAACGCTGAGGACCCAGGATCAGGGTCAGAGCCCAGAGCCCAGAGCCCGGGTCAGGTACAGAACCCAGGATCAGCTGTCTGTGAAAAGGCACCTGCATCCTTCTGCATCATTGATCCTGACAGACCACAGACACTGGCTTCTTAGGCCACCTTTGGGGGCACCTGCACATGGTGATTCAGGAACCAGCGGGACCCACAGAGCAAGCAGTCTGGCCACGAGCCCCTCAAAGGAGAAATCTCCTCCTTTCCCCCTTCCACACCTGGGTGCCTCTGTGTGACTGTCGGTGTTTAATGAGATGTTGAGGAAACCAAAGCAACTGAAATCACACTGACATACCAACCTTTGAGCCAAGACAAAATCTAAGGGATCAGGATTCCAGTGCTATGAGGTGAACGGAGTCATACAAGGTCACTGTAGCCTGAATCATCACTGTGATTTGAGTCTATGCTGGAAGTTTTCAGAAATTAAATCCTGAAAACAAAAAAGCTAAAGAGTAGAATATGCTTAGCTCTCCACTATCCAATATGGTACCCACCAGCCACATGTAAGAGCACTCAGCTCATTGTTTGGTACATAGGAAGGGATCGGTAACATTTTTTCACTTTGTTAGTGTTTTACACATATTAACATCAAATAATAATTACTGAATCAATGAACAAAGTGCCTGTAACTCCTATTATTTTTTTCCTTGAGGAAGGGGTCAGATGTTCCTTCTGCCAATTCTGTTATCTGGAAAGGAGGGGCAGTAATACTTGCTAACTAGGCTTTGATAAATAAGAAGCTGTGTGTTCTCTCTAGAATAAAGATCCTCTTTAAAGGCAAAGTGCCATGATTGTATTATAGATAAGTAAGATTATAAGCACCTTTTAAGCCTAGTTGTATGATCTGAAGAAGTATGAAGGGCTAAAATGAAAAGTAACATTTATAAAGCACTTTCCAAAACACTTAGGCACACATATCAATTTCTATACTCCCTACAAAATAGAGAGTTAGAGCAAGTGCTGTAGTATCGTTTTGCTCAGTTAAACTGAGACCTAGCAATATTTCAATTGTCTAGGTAAGGGGTTTCCAACCTCAGCACTTTTGACATTTTCCACTGGATAATTCTTTATTGCGGGGGACATACTGTGGTTTCAGAGCATTTGATTAATCATGACGGTTTTAGTGATGTCTGACCAGTGATTCAACTTGGACCTCTGGATTTGGCCCCAATCCAGCTACTCTTCAGGGTGCTGGTCTGGTATCATATCCGCTGTTTTGACTTAATTCCCAGCTTTATGAGTCAGAGCCACACACTTGGTCCCATCTCCTTTCCTTTTACATCTCTTCTATAAGCACCATATTTACTCCATCCATACATTTATCCATCTATCCATCCAGCAAGAATTTATTGGACTTTAACTCAAGCTGAAAGAAAAAAAAAATGAAATATGATGGCTACTTTCAGGAGTTGACCGATTCTTAGAAATATTTATAAATCAAGCCAAAAGCTTTAAAATCCATTGCTCCCTGGGGCTCTGATAGAACCAGTTAACAACAAAGGTGGTAAGAACAACTGCTAATATTTTAGTGCATTTTATGGTTTATTAAGTAGTTTTTCAAAATATTTTAATTTTCTTACAAAACTTGGTAATTGTAGGTAGCATTATTATTCCATTTATAGGTAAGAAAATGACTTGGATTTAGTGGTCTGTCATACATAACAAAATATTTTTTAAAAATTATTTATTGACCTCCTAGTCATATATGTGAGGCATTCTGCCAGCGATAAATAAAACAATGTCCCTCTCTCCATGGAGCTACTACATTCTAGTAGGTAATACCAACCACACACAAGCAAATAAAAATGGAAGGTTAGGTATTAAGCAGTGTACAGCAGGATAGAGGGAACCAGGGGTGCAACTGCAGAGAGCATGGTCTGGGAAGGACTCCTGAATAATGTTTGAACAAAGACGTGAGCTAAGAGAAAGAGCCAGTTGTACAGAAAGTCTGGAGAAGAACATTCCAGGCAGAGGGAATAGCAAATGCAGATGCTCTGAGGTTGGACCTGTCTGGTGTGTTCAGAGGACCAGCAAGGAGGTCAGTGTGGATAGAATGGAGCTGTGTTCTTCCATTTGGCCGCTGAGGCCCCGAGATCATGGACTTGCCTTAGACAGAATCCTTCCTTTTCTCATGTACATGTTTGATATTTAACAGGTATCAGACTGTGACATTTTCCAAAGACAACAAATCTCAGAAGTCTGACTGTGAGGGAGAAGGGAGTCACCCTGAGGTTAAAGAGAGAGGATTGATAGAAATTGCAGTTGACACACCGCAGGGGCATACTTTACAGTCAGTGCTTACTGACTCCTGCGACATACCCAAGTTCACCTACAACCAAAAAGAAGAGGGGGTGTCTGGGCATTCAGATGCTTCATTTGTATGTGGAGTCAACCATGGTGGGAATTCAGATTCTTTCTTTTCTTCTGCATTTCTTAATGTCTCTTGAGAGCAGTAGCTTCAGTAGCTAGCTCGGTGCCTTGCATATGCAGCATGATGAGTAAAGGATGATGTTGTGACCCTCAAAATGAGAGCCCAATGCTATTTTATACATTTAAACTGAGATTCACTCTTGCCTACCTGCCAGTCCAGCCAGTTCATTTAAAATATGTGTTTCTGGAGGATGCCCAATGACATCCTTACAGACTTGGGGACACAGCTCAGAGCAAGTCTCAGGACACTGAGCTAAATGAGACGGTACCCTGCTACCCGACAGAATGGCTGTCTTGGCCTGGAGGTTAGAGGTTTCAGGATTTGAAGGTTAAATCTACAGCAGCTGAAAGAAACTTGTGACTACTTCCACTCATCTGAAATTGACATACTGAAAACCAGGTCTTTGTAATAAACAGAGAACCAAACTCCACTGAATCCCACGTGTCAGGCTTGGACCTAAGGGAAATAACTCTGTGGACTTCTGTCTGGATCCACTAAAGAACCCATACTCCAGTACCTGAGGTTATCATTAATGAGAGAGAAAACCTGAAATAATCCCGGCCTCAGAAATCTCTACCCTTAACAGAAGGCCTTAAAAAGAGCATGTGAAGGCCAAGTCTTTTTCTGTTTTTTAACTGAAGTAACAGAAATGGCATTTATGAAGCACTGACGGTGTGCCATGTACTACACTCAGTGACTTAAATATGTTGTTAAATACACCCATCCACCTAGATAACTTGTTCATATTTTATAGAGGAGAAAACTGAAGCTAAAAATATCAGGTGACTTACGCAAGGTCAGATAAATAATAGAGTACAACTGCCATTTGAGAATGGGTCTCTTCGATTCTAAAGCTGCTACCATGCTAGTCTGTTAAAAAAAAAAAAGAAGACATTTTTAAATCTGAAGTTAAGAAAGTATTCAATTATTCCCTAAGCGACATCTTCATTGTATAATTGCTTGTTACAAAGTATACTTTTTCAAGCTATTCAGATTCCCGTCTTATCCAGCTGCTCTGAAATGCCTTTTTTGTGTTTCCTGGACCTGGACTCATTTTCACATATATATCAGTCATGGGTACATGAAGGTTTTATTAAGGCTCGGCCATTCCAAGGCGTGGTGTGAAGAAAAAGGTGGCTTAGATAATAAAAGATGATTGAAGAGTTCTCCCTGTACCCTCTTAAAATGAATAACACATGGCCATTTATGTCAAAGAATTTCCTTTTACCTGAGCTTGGTAATTTCCAAGGGTCATCTTGGTTAAATTAGCTTTTAATTCCAAAATATTGTTGCTGGAAATGTTCCCGCTAGTCAATTCACATGTCCTGAATAATACGATTTGAGCCAAAATTGAAAGTGCTGGTAAAATAAATGAGCACTATCTGCCACATTACCTTTGGAAACAAGTTTGTCTTTTTTTATTTTTAACTGAAAGAATTTTGCCAGTGTAAGTTGTTACTATAATGCATATATCTGACAGTCCCGAGAAACAGAGATACTCTTCAGAAGAATCTTTTCTGGCTAACTTGAGGTCTCCCCACCGTGACTTTCAAGTGTGGACTGAGGGATGTTTTATTCTGTCTACTCATTGTAGGCAGCTTTTTTCTGCCAATTTTTGAGTACAAGAGTGGGAGGCATCTTGCTTGTTAACCTTTCTGACATACTCACATTGTATAGAATGTCGGGAAAAGTGAAACTTACTGCATCTTCCTTATACCTAAAGTATATACAGAGAGCCATTAATAAAATAGAGGTAGAAAAGGGAACTTCAAGATAGCTGTGTAGAGGCATTCAGCACTTGCCTCCTCTACAAAGAAGAACCAAAACAGGGAGTAAGATAATCCCACATCAAATAGACCGTCTAAGAGAGAACAATGAAATTCAGCAGGGGAGTGACAGGAAACTTCTGAGGTATGGAATGAAGGGGAAGTGAAGCAACTGGCCGAGCTGGGATTTGTCCAGAGCCAGGAGAAACTCCCCAGTGCGGGGAGAAAGGTAAGCAAGAGATCCCCAGTGGTGCACATTCCCATCATGGACTCCTGTTATCCTAGTTACAGAAGAGCCCCTGAGCCCTTGTGGGCTCTAAGACTAGTATAATAGAGCTACCTGGAGTTCGTGCAACGGCACTGTTCTTCAGAGGGAGTTCACACTGGGCCCTGCATACCCCAAGACTAAAGTCACTGCAGCAAGATGCCATTTTGAGGGCCCAGCTCCCGCCAGGTTACATCCTGCCTGGGGCCCAAGAAATCCTGCATCTCCACATCCCTGGAGCCCCACTGACATCCCCCTGTGTCTGCCCAGATGGTAGCAGTGTCATGACACCAGCTGAGCCCAGTGGTATAGGTGGGTTCTCCAACACTCTAACCCTTGCAGAGTCCTCTGCCCTGGGGAACAGGTGGTGGAAGGTGCACCAGGACAAAGGGAACCTGTGTGTACTCCCCAGAGTCTGAAAGCTATCTGCCTGGGGCCACTGCTACAGACACCAAACTTGCCCTCTGTAAGAGCAGAAATTATATTAATTGGGCTTCTCCAGAGAAATGGAATCAAGAGAGAGAGAGAGAGAGAGTGTGTGTGTGTCTTTTTTTTTTTTTAAATAAGGAATTGGCTCATGTGACTTGGGAGGCTGATGGGACCCTAAATGTGCAGTCTGCAACCTGGAGACACAGGAGAGCTGATGGTGTAGCTCCAGTCCAAGTGTACATGCCTAAGACCCCAAAAAAGCCAATGTTTCAGTTTAAGACTCAAGGCAGGAAAAAAATCCCGCCTTACTCAAGGAGGGTCAGCCTTTCTCAGGCCTTCATCTGATTGGATAAGGCCCACCCATGTTAGGGAGGGTTATCTGCTTTACTCAGTCTGCCAGTTCAAATGTTTGTCTCATCTAGAAACACTCTCACAATCACAGCTAGCATTGGGGCGGGCGGGGAGCATTTTTATTTTAAATGACAGGTAAAAATTCTGTATATTTATTGTGTATAACATGACATTTTAATACATTTATACATTGTGGAATGGCTAAATCAACCTAAGTAATATATGTATTACCCCACATACTTGTCATTTTTTTTTGTAGTGAGAGCCCTTAAAATCTAGTCTCTTAGCAATGATGAAGCGTATAGCACATTGTTGTTAACCATAGTCTTCATGTTATACAATGGATCTCTTGAGCTTATTTCTCCTGTCTTATCCAGAATTATGTTTAACCAAATATCTGGGTACCCCTTTGCCCAGTCCAATTGACACAAACTTCACCATCCCAACTAATATCCCAAATAAGTCTTAAAAAATGGTTATAATTGGGTTTGCTATGAATTTGTAATCTCCACTGTTGTCTTACTGTCTGCGCTTCCTGCCCAGGGAATAACCGCAAATCAGGGTCCCTGAAACTGCTCATAGTATTAATGATTCCCTTTCTAAGGGATGGCTTGAGCAGTTTGGAGGGGTGTGGATAATACTTGACATTGTAATTAAAAGCAAAAAACGGGACAAATTAAATCTCTTTAACCAGTTTTGGGCTCTTAGTATTTGATGATTTGTTTATTTCTAGTTAAAATTATTAAAGTACCATCTTGTCCTCAACTTTGGCAAACCCTAAAACATCTCTTCTGCTTTCCTTTTCTCCTGTATTACTAGCTTTGAGGTATTGGGAGAGCTCTAATCCCTTCACCTTCTCTTAGGAACTAAGATAGACTTTCTGAGACGCTCCTTTTCATGTCTCTGTACCTGCCCCTTACCTGCTCATTCCGCATCCTTTCGACACTGACAGCTCCATCATTAGTTCTCTTTTCTCTCCCTGTTACACGAGCCAGTTTGAGCATATTGAATCAAGTAAGTGCTAAATTGTGTGTGGCAGAGTGTAACTGCTGCAGGAGATCAGAAGAGGTAGTCACAAAAGGAAGCAAGAAGGAAACAGACGTGGGAGCTGGGGCCCAGAGCATGAAGGGCTCAGTGCAGGGCTGCTGTTGAGCATTTACAGTGCACCAGGCACCACGCCAAGCAGATCAAATGCATGTGCACTCACACACTCTTCCAGGAGGGATGCTGTGATCACCATGTTCCAAGTGAAATAGAGGTTTAGGAAAGGCTCTATGACTAGTAAGTAATGGGACCTGGGGCCTGGACTCAAAAATTCCTTTTTTGGAGGGATCTAACCCTCACGCTTAGGATTAATTCTTTGTGGTTCTAAAACCTATGATCTATACCACTGTGTCTATGAATTTGGCTGGGCAAAGGAAACAAGGCAGAGAAGGAACATACTTTAGCGTAAGAAAGATCATATATGACAAACGCACAGCTAAAATCATAGCGAATGGGGAAAAGGTAAAAGCCTTTCCTCCAAGAACTGGAACAAGACAAGGGTGCCCACTGTCATCATTCTTATTCAACAGAGTACTGGAAGTCCTAGTCAGAGCAGATGGGCAAAACCTGTGGTCGAGACCATTCTGATTCCAAAACCTGAGGTGGGTGGAAACCATTGTGTCTATGGATTTGGCTAGACAAAGGAGGCAGAGAAGCCATTGTGAAAAAATTATTTCAGTTGAACAAATTCACAGAATCTATTATCAGCAAGTTCTTTATTAGGAAGTTATTTTTGGAATTAATTCTAAGGTAGTGAATTCATCAAAGTGTGGTTTTGTACTTTCAAGGAAGTCTTAGAATTTAAATTAAAATGTAAATCTGCTCCCATCATTCCCTTGGTTAACAGATTCCACTACTGTTTGGTCACACAAAGAATAAAAATCCAAACTCCTTGGTAACTACTTCTGCAGGATGCTCTGTTGATCCTTGTCCCTTCCCACCTCTCTGAATTCATTTCCTACTCCTTACCTTGCATAGACTGGCGTGACACCACGCTGGTCACATTGCCAGTTGGCATTCTTGGTGACCCTCAAATGTACCAAACTCATTTTTCCCTTACCTGGATCTTTCCATGCCTGGCTCCCTTACATCATTTGGGTTTCTTCTTAGAGACAACTTCATGGACCTCTAGTCTTCTGTGTATCTCCTACTCCGCCTCCTACTCTGCCTCATTCTTCTCCACAGCACTTCATAGCTCTGGCCATATGATGCTCTACGGTAAGGGGGAAAGAAGGGAAGAAGTCATGTCTTTGTTCATTGAGCGAACAGGATTCTCCAGTATCCAGTTGTTCTGTTCTGCAAAAACATGGATGAAGTAGGGAAAGAATATAAGAGCTTAGGAGTATAAGCAAAAGAAATAGCAACAGACATCTTCTCTGGACAACTGCTTCATCTCTTTAGCTTAAGGCCAAACATAATTGTGGAAATTGGTGACACATCTGAAAGACTGAGAGTACCTCTGCTGCTATCTTTTGGAAGGCCAATTTGGACATCAAAACTTGAAGAGAGAGCCAAATTAATAGGTAAGACAGCACTCGTGCCAGGAGTATTCATGCTAGCTTTTGTATTTCTGAATTTATCCCTGAAACCTTTCTCACATGTATCAAAAAGGCACTGGGCCCTTTGAAGCTGTGAGTTGAAGTCTCATGAAAGACACTGTCATATACAACTGACAGCTTTTCCTAATGAAAATAGAAGACAACGCAGGTGGCTCCCTTGGGGTGTATACCCAAGTGAAAGAATCTATTTTGGGTAGGATTTCCGCAGCGTGCATTTTTAATATCACTCGGGCCAGCATCTTAATTGGGCTTTACTGGTGGGAAGTGCTCACCCAGCAGCAGGGATTGCCATGGTAGGAATTTAATCTGAACACTTGGCATAGGCCTAATCATATTTCACTTATTTTCTTTTATGTGCCTGCTTAAGATAAATGAGTCCCCTCCTTTATCAACAATAGCTCAGGATTTATAAGCTCACATTTTTCACCTAGGACAGGGGATGTAGCAACTTGCACTTTATTATCCATCTCTCATTTTCTTCCCTTCAAACAATCGATAAATTCCCCGCCAATGTGTCTTTTTAAAGGTTGCTTACAAGTTGCTGTTTCAGAACAATGTGCTGGCACTGGTTTTTATGCCTAAGTAGTCCCTGAATCTAGGTGTGCATTTGGAGCGATTTACAAGAGTTTTTGTAAGCATTTCCTAAGCTAGACTACACGTCACACAAGATGCCCTAATTATAGCCTCTCTGAGTAGTGGGTATCAGTTCCCAGTAACAGCTGACATTAGTTGTTGTCCAGGTTGTATCCCATTCCTGTATATCATAAAATAGGACCTTTTTTTTTTTTAAAAAAAAAAAAAAAGTACAATAGACCTTAATATTTCTACTGTCCAGCTACCCATTATGGAGTGGAAGAAAACAGATTCAAAAGATTCATTCAAAGGACTTGTCCATGTTAGTACCGACAGCTAGCAGAAGGGTCGAGGCCAGAAGCCAAGTGATAGACTCTTCCTGTAATCCCATAGCATGTGCTTACATTTCCTTACAAACATTTTTTAAGGGTAATCTTTAATGTCTAGAAGTATATGGCAATCCCCACGCTAATGTAGCTGTTTCCTCAAATGGCCAGCCAGCATAGTACCGGCTGGGGTTTATTGATTTTTTAAGCCGCACTTCCTTGTAGGAGCTGTAATTGTGGTTCTTTTCAGTTGTTAGAAGCTTGCAATGTAGAAAGAGAAAAATAATAGGAGGGTATGGTCAACCCTGCAGTGGCTCTTAAAGCATATGCTCTGAATTGACTCTGAATTGCTATAATTTCATTAGCCACACCAGTCATATGCAGGTGGGGAAATACAGTCAAACACGTACCCAAAGAATACAGAGCAGCAAAGTGTTGAAGACAGTGGCAACTTTAGCATTCTCTGTCCCTCAGTGACACTCTGTTGACCCTCCCTGGGCATGTAGCTTGGGTGAGTAACCTCTGTTATTCAAAGCTACTGAGATTTTTGCTGTCCGTTACCATAGTGTATCCTAGCCTCTTTTGACTGATACACATGGATTATCTGTTTTAACTCTCAATCTAGAAGCTTTCATTATCTTGCTTACCGTAGTGTCCAGATACAAAGCACGAACCTTAGAAAGGGTACCTAGGAAGGGGGTGAGCCAGCATTCTGACCCATGCAGTCTGATTCCAGACCTCATATTCTTAGCCAATAGAGCAAAAGGCTGTGTGTGTGTGTGTGTGTGTGTGTGTGTGTGTGTGTGTGTGTGCGCGCGCGTGCGCATGTATTCTCTAGTTACTGAGGAAAGATGGTTTCTGAAGGACTGAGAAGAATCAAGGAAGGCTTTCCAAAGAAATTGATAGCAAAGCCCTAAAAGACAAGTGGAAACGAGGCAATTTGGTAGTAAAGAAAATTAGACTTATTCCTTATGTATGTGTTTTGGGAATGGCAGATAATCCTCCTTTCTTTGATTTACTTACCCCCAGGAAAAGTATAGAGTAAAGAATGCCTGTGCATACATTACTGTTAGCAACCAGGACATACGGAATGTTTCAAATACAGTGGTCTTGGATCTGTGAATCATTAAGAGCAATATTATGAGATATTTACAAAACAGAAGTGAGAAATCAGTCTTGACCCCCTGAGCTACCAAAGAAATTTGACAGTTACATATGTCTTACGTTAATATTCTCTCTCTCTCTCTCTCTCTCTCTCAAACACACACACACACACACACACACACACACACACACACACACACACACTTCTAACCAGTATATGAGGTCTGTCCGGAAAGTATCCATCCATGTAATATGAAAAATAGAGACATTTATTGAAGCAGATACAAAATATAAGAAACATTGTACACAGGACAATGACACCTCAGTCCCTTTCAAAGTAGCACCTTAGGACCTCATACAGTTCTCCCAGCATCTCTTAACCTAACCCGTAAACGTTCAACATTCTCAGGTGTTCTGCTTGTTGTAGGCCTTCCAGAATGTGGATCATCTTCAACAGATTCTTGACTATCTTTGAAGTGTTTATGCCACACTTCTATTTGGGCTGCACTCATTGCCTTGTCCCCGAAAGTCTTCTGAATCATCTGAATAATTTCCAAGGAGGAATACTCAAGCTTAATGCAAAATTAGTTGCCTATGAGTTTGTCTTATCTGGCTTTTATTTTCTTTAGGTATGTTCCTTCAATGCCTAGTTTGTTGAGGATTTTTATTATGAAGGGGTGCTGAATTTTATCAAATGCTTTGTCTGCATCTAGTGAGATGATCTGGTTTTAGAGCATTTCCAGCACCTCAGTAAAATCCCTTGAGCCCATTTACAGTCATTCTCCTTTTCTACTCTCAGCCCCAGGCAACCACTAATCTTCTTCTATCTCTATAGATTTGCCTCTCTGGACATTATATATAAATAGAATCATGCAATATATGTTGTTTTATGTTTGGCTTATTTTACTTAGCATGATGATTTTGAGGATTATCCATGTTGTAGCATGTATCAGTATTTCCTTCCTTCCTTCCTTTTTTCCATCCTTCTGTCCTCCTTTCCTTCCTTTCTTTCTTTATTTTTTAGTATTCCTTTTGATTGCTAAATAGTATTCCATTACATGGATATAGACTACTTTATTTATCCGTTCATCAGTCAGTTGATGAACATTTAGGTTATTTCCACTTTTTGGCTCTTATGACTTATGCTGCTGTGAACATTTATGTGTAATTCTTTGTGTGGACATAGGTTTTCATTTGTCTTACGAAGAGAGCTCAGAATGGAATTGCTGGGTCATGTGGTAAGTCTATGTCTAATTTTTTAATAGTCGAGCTCTTTTCCAAAGTGGCTATACCATTTTGTGTTCTCCTTAGTGGTACATGAGAGTTTCTGGTATCTTCACATCTTTGCCATAATGGCCACTCATATGTTTTCCTTTAGATTGGAAGCTTCCAGAAGGGAGGGATACTGTCTGAAACTCTTCATATCTCTTTAGCTATCATTTAGCACAGGGCTGGACACTCAGTTGGAGCTTAATAGTACAGCATAGAGTGTACTGGGTAAGGAGTTTTGTTTTGGAGTTAGACTGCCAGGGTCTCTGAGCACCAGTTTTTTCAACCGTGAGGTGGGGTTAACAGTGCCTACCATCTACAGTTATCATGAAGATTAGTGACTATAACGCACATAATGTGTTTTGTCGAATGTACATGGAAATGGTAACTTTTGTTATTAATGTTTTAAAATTCATATGGATGGACATTTTCTAAACAATCTCTGTTTTAGCCAATTTCTTTTTTTTCTCTTGCGGTTACATATTTAGGTATGGGCAGTGTACTGTGCCCCAGAGATGGAATAATAAGTAACATCTTATCCCTCAACTCAAGAACTTTAAAGTCTAGTGACTACAGACATAGATATAAATGAACAATTACAATGGCATGTCATATGAGATAAGATATGAGGAGATATGAGATGGGAGATATGAATTAGAAATCCCACATGGGCTCAGAAAAGATATCTGACTATAACCAAAGGACAGGAGAGAGGAACAGGATTGGGAAGAGTGCCAATGGCCAAGGGAGGGACATGGAATAGTTACAAAGACTCAAAAAGGGAAGGAGTTTGGAAAAATCATTAGCATGCTGTGTGACATAGTAAAGGGAGACTGACAAGTGTGGAGAAGTGGACAAGTACAGATCAATACATTTGTTCTTTACTTTTGGTGTTCCTCTCATAATACATTTTAGAGTCTGAGACACTACAAGAAGATTCAATCTGCAAATGGTAGAGGTGACCATTTATAGGTTAAAATATAAAGGGATGAAAGAGTAGTCTCAAAACATAATACTCTAACACAGTATTTCTCAAATTTTAAAAAATTATTGCCTCTTCCTTCCCCAGGAGGATTTTTTAGTTTTTTTTTTATTTATCCTCTGACATGAAATTTTCATACCACAGATATATGTGTATATACTCTATACATAAGCTTATTTATGCTTTCTATATTAAAAGAGTAAATTTTTTTTCATTCTCCCAACCTTTCAATAACCAATTTTCACCCATTGGGGACTATATCCCCTTGGTTGGGAATGCATGGTCTTTTTGTTTGTTTGTTTCAGCATATTACAGGGGTACAAATGCTTAGGTTACTTATATTACCTTTGCCCCACCCAAGTCAGAATTTCAAGTGTGTCTGTCCCCCAGATGATGTGTGCCGCACACATTAAGTGTGAATATACCCATCCCCTCATCCCTGCCACCTGCCTGACACCCGATGAATGTTACTACTAGATGTGCACATAAGTGTTGATCAGTTAGTACCAGTTTGATGGTGAGTACATGCGTGTTCTGAAAGATTAGAATCTGGTGTAGGAATAGGTATAGGTTTTAACATTTTTGTACTCCCCACACTACCTTTCAAAATGCAACTATTTGGAATGAATAAATTCCATCACTCAACAAGAATTTGCTAAGTCCATACTATTTGCCAAGCAATATTTTAGGAACCGAGACTACAGCTATGAACAAAACAGTAAAAAAAAAACCACCCCTCATGAAGCTCACATTCTAATGCAATCTGTGTGTGGGTGTAACGGTTTTGCCCTTGGATCAGAACTAAGGAACGCCTGCCATTAACACTGCTCCAGCAAGAGAGAGTCTTGAGACCTGCTTACTAAAACAGGACTTGGCATGACTTCAAGCCTGCAAATGTGCTGACGGAATTAAAAACCTGTCTGATGCTGACGCAGCAGGAAAATCAGAGGAGCAAGAAATAGCACTTTCCTAAAATCAACATAGCAATTTCCAGCCCCCATCCCACAAGGGCCGCCAGGAAAGTCCATCTCACGCAGGATTTTGCAGATGTCATGGAGTCTTGCCCAGCACCAGTGGAGAGGCCCTGGGGGCACTGGTCATTGTCCTGGCCATGCTAAGGGAGTTGTGGTTCCACCCATGGCATTCCTTGAGGTCCAGAGGTTCTGCTATCCCTCTGCCACTCTTGGATGAGAAACCTGAAAGACTGGAGTCCTGCAGCCATTTCCCTATGAGACCTTAACCCCTCCTGGGGACACCGGCATGACCATGGTCTCTAGAACTCATGGGAAGCACAGATCTAGGTCCACCCCTTAGTTAGAAAATATCTCCTCTTCTTGCTTCCATTCTCAGCACACCTAGCACAGTCCATTTAATGAGATTTACCTTTTACAGAAGATAGGAAATCCCATTGCCATTAGGCTGCCTCTGCTGCTTCATTTTCAAAATCTCTAAGGCAAGTAATTACAAAGCCTGGGAACCTGTTTGAGATGGTGAGGAAGGGGATCAGAGGCCAGCATGAGAGATATGAGGGAAGAGACAAGTTAACACTTCAATCTGTTTGTATTGCCACTCTCAAATCTCTTATTTATTCTATACTCATCTTGTAGAAAATGGTCTGTTCAAAACAACCAACTAACCAGTCTGGAGTAGATCAAGAATAAAGACCATATTCCATAATCCTTGCATCAGTCCCCAGATTCTACCCACCTCTGTCCCTGCCCCTAGGCCCTGTCTCCCCTGAAAGATCTAACTGGTTGAGGGGAGGGGGTGTGACACTCTAAATTGGACTGAGAAAACAGTAGGATTTGCTCCTGTGTTCTTGAAAACTCCTATTCTGAGTGAGTACCACGCCAGGTGTGGAAGGTGGTCACTGGTGACACTGTGATGAACCGGACAGTCCTTCAGTCCCCTGCCCTCACTGGGAGTACAGTGGGAGCCAGGCTTCCTACTTCTGTTTCAGATGCACTTTATAGACTTCAGGACCATTCACCGGACAGCGCTCCCTCAGTCAAGACCAGCTACCCAGCTATCTGGCTACTAGAATGTTCCTGCTTGCCTTAAAATTAGTTTCACCATTTAAAGAAGAAAATAAAATATTGTGTATTTTTCTAATTACTTTGGGAATGATTCTCAGTCTGCTAAATAGCTGTTTTATGTCTTACTGGGAAGGAAGTTGTGCTTCAGAACTAACCTAAAACTCCTATCTTAATGGTACCCCCCATACTTTCTGTAGTTAAAGGTGAAATGATTTTAAGTAAGGCTGATCTCAAGATATTTTTATGTGTCTCCAATCCATTCTCACTGCTCCAAAGCTATAAAGGAGACTTTCTAAATGTGGGAACATATTTAGTTGATTACCCAATCTGCTTTGTATTATACTCTAGAAATAGAGGCCAATAACAAAAGGTCACACTGTTCGATAGACATTTTTCACCAAATACCTTTAGGCAGACCTGGAAACAGGGAAGCAGGCTAGAATGAAGCTAATGATGCATAAGAATAGGAAGAACCTGTAAGTGGAAGAAATGATAGAGATTTGACAAGTCTGGGGTGAGTTTTCTGCCACGAGAGGTGTGTATGGAAAGATTAAATAATTACTCACAAAGGAGTTAATTGACTATTGGATTAGATGTGTGTTTCTCAAACTTCGGTCATTCCTGTGCCTCCTTTACTATTTTTTCTGTGGCTTTGTACCACCTGTATTATAAACTGTCTTATAGGACAGGATTTGGAGGCGTCTTCTCTTTTTGTGACTCTTCATGGCATGCCACATGAAATGATGCACACAGAAGGCTTTCCAGAAACAGCAGAAGATTCCTTCTTGTTATGTGTTTGGGGATGGGAGCCAGATGGGTCGTAATCAGGAGCCTCTAGATCCTGGGAAAGTGGAATGAAGATGTTCTCCCATAAGAATAGATGATGTTAGTCTTGAGGTTGAGGATGGTCCTATCTAATACAGCTGAGTGCAATTACCAAATGAGCAAAAATCAGTGACAGTAAGAAATCTAGATACAATAAGGATAATACTATTGAAGATTAGGTTAGGATAATAACTAAGAGTATATAGTCTGAATTGGAAAGACTTGGGTTCAAATTCCTGGTTCTGTCATTAACTAGCTGTGTGATTTTGAGCAAATTATTTACCAAAAAATGTGCTCACTTGTCAAATAAGGAAAATAATAACTATTTCACAGGGTCATTGAAAAGATGACATGAGATAATATATGTGTAGTACTTAGTAGATGATGTAAAGTATACATTCTTGACAAATGTTGATTTTTAAGATAAATCACTGAGGAAAGATTTATTTTTTGTTATATAAGTTTTTATTGCAATTAGTGTGTATAGAAAACTGTAAAAAATTAGAAAGTACAGGTAAGCAAAAAGGAAAACAAATCACTCATAACCCAGACATGAAAAGATACTAAATATTAACATTTGAATACATCTCCCCCTAGAATTTTGCCCCTATAAAATTTCCATTAGAATTTTTTCTGTTATATCCACATGATTATATGCATTATCAGTGTTTAATATAGTTATTTAAAAATGAGCTTATTTTTCATATTTCTTTAACTGATTATTTCCCTCAATAATGCATCATGAATATTTACCTATGCTCTTAAATATTCCTGTACAAGAGCTACCTAGTATTCCATTATATTATAATAGATTCAATTATCTTTTTAACATGTAACTTTCAGATAGTTCCTAGGTTTTTATTTTTCCTGTTATCACTGGCATAGTAATGAACTCTATAGTTAAATACTTTCACAGTTGTGAGATTATGTCCTCGTGATAAAATACAAGAAGTAACATGGTAGTTCTTAGTAATAATAGAGAAAATGAGATAATGAAAAGCACACAGTAATCAGTGCATGGCAAGTAATCCATAAATCAATCAACAAATAAAGGGTAGGGGGTATATGTATGTAATGTCAGAGGAGAATATAATTGGAATCAGCTTGCTGAATACCCCAAATATAATCTTTTATTTAAGAATATTTAAAAGTTCTTGTTTGTTTTATAAAAACACATCATGCCAAAAATATAAACGAATAAATAAAAACCAAAACAGTTTAGTCAGTTTATAGATGTCAAGTTTCATGTGTGTTTCTGTGAAAAAGTCTGCCTCTCTGGCTAGCAGAAATGATGAAGAATAACCCAACATGAGCGCTAATCTATATGTCTATTTTGAGAGGGTTGGAGGTACCTTCGGATATTTGCTTTTGCTTCTTTCCCTTCGTTGTGTGTTCTACTTGCTGCTGGTGAGACAGGGACATGTCTTCTAGCCTCCTGCCTCTCATGCTGGGTTTGAAAGCCCAGTCAGGGGCCCTCTTGGCAGAGCTGTCCCCGCACGTGCCAGAAACAGAAATATACAGATGGCACGCCATCCATGAAAGAACAGTATTGACCTGCAGGATCTGTGCTGACCCACAGGCTGAAGTGCTTTTATAAAGAAGGGGTAGGGGGAAGTGCCCACTGCCCACTTGGTCATTCAACCTCCTGTGTGGAATCTGTACTGAATGTACTGAGGAATATGGCACAGAGGCAGTGCCACAGGGGAAAAGCTGCAGGAGTCTGAGATGACATAGTAACATAGGTCGGGGGGAGACTGTAGCAAACTAGACACCATATATTGTGTCCAAGCATGGTGGTTGCTGACCTCGGTGGACAGTGGCCATGTGAGACGGCAGTCTCAGAATTGCCAGGGGTTCTAGTTCTCAGGAGGAGCTAGAAACCTGTTTTGTTTTTTTAATTCAGCTACTTCAGTTTTCAAATGTTACTGGACAATCGATGAACACATTAAAAACACATGTATGCATAGTGTGTGTGTACACGTACAATCACACACACACATTGCTTGGGGGGAGGAAACCTGATAGAAGGACAGAGACAGAGCTAGACTTCTTTGAATGTTTTTTGCTTTGTAGATTTGACTTTCGTACCACATAAATAGTTTGCAGATCTATAAAACAAAATTGGACTTTAAAAAAGTAGTCATGAAAAATTAAGAGGAAAAAAAATATGAAACAATTAAACCTCACTGGGTGTCAGGCTGGTGGCCTGACCACACAGAAAGGAATTATTTCAAGTGACTTTGAAACTGAGCAGTTTGACTGTACTTTCCTAGTGGGATAAGCTTTAAAGATTTTAAAAATTGACAAATTTTCAGTTGTTTTTATTAAAATAATGTTAGTATGGTGGTGCCATTGGTATTCTAAACTGTTAAGTGTGTGTTGTGGGTTAAATCAAATAAGTAACCATGTTAGTGTTATTAAAAACAGCAATTTTGGAAGAAAGGTAATAACACTGTGAAATCCATGAGGTCAAATGGAAATCTTTAAGTCCTGAATTTGAATTAAAGTTTCATGTAAAATCAAGGTGTATTTTAATGAAACAAAACTTACCTTCTTGCTCTGTACACAGACACAAAGGCTAATCCAGTAGCAATGAGCACCCAATGCTCCCAGCTTGTGGTCTCTAAACACCAATTTCCACTAAGATAAACCAGGGCTTCTTACTAGAAATTACTGATTCCAGGCCTGGGGCAAAACTATGTAAGATAATCCTGGAGTATCTTATGCTAGAAGCAAGAGGACCATCAAAGATCACCAGGCAATATTAAAAGGACTCAGGAGTCAACATGAAGAGACTTTTCTGACCAGAGGTAGGATGGTTAGATCATAGGAATAATAACTGTGCTAGAATGAAACAAATCAAAGTGTTCACAGTGATATTTTAAAAATAAAAACCTTTCTTGGTTTGGGAGATATTAGGTAACCAATTCACTATTTTGAAAATCAGTAAATAAATAAAGGAGGAAAAAATCAAGCTCTGTCAAGTTCCTCTACAAACTGTAATTTAGGGTGAGTAAATGTTTGCTGAGATGCAGTTTCTCTTGATAGAATATTCCAGCTAATAAATTAAGAAGAAATAATAGAGTTAGGATATAACTGGTTTGAAACCTCTAGTGAAATCCCCTAGACAAAGGTCACCAATGGCTGATAACATCACGGCAAAAAATGTTATGTGCCTCCTGATGGAAGAATATCGCGTGTAGTAAGCAGAAAAACAACCTCCCCCCCAAGAGATATCCACGTCCTAATCTCAGATCTCGTGAATATGTTGCCTTACATTAGGGAAATTAAGATTGCAGATAAAATTGCAGTTGCTGATCTGGTGATTTTAAGGTGGGGAGATTATTCTGGATTATCCAGATGTGCCCAGTGAAATCACAAGTCTTTAGAAATGGGAGAGGGACCCAAAAGATTCAGTGTCAGAGTAACTGGATGTGAGAAAAGCTCAATCAGCCATTGCTGACTTTGAAGATGGAAGTGGGTCATAAGCCCAGGAACGTGGGCAACTCAGAGCCTAGAAAGAGCTGTGAAATGGATTGCCCCTTAGAGACTCCAGAAAGGAACATAGCCTTTCAGATACCTTGATTTTGGCCCATTCAGTCTTGGGTTAGACTTCTGACATACAGAACTGTAAGATAATAAATTTGTGTTATTTTATCTTTTTTTATTCCAGACTGTTATGGAGGTACAAACGTTTTGGTTACATAGATCGCTTTTGTACCATTTGAGTCAAAGTTATAAGTGTGCCCATCCCTCAGATAGTGTGCACTGTACCCATTAGGTGTGAATTTACCCATCCCTTCCTCCCCCTCCTACCTGCTTGATTTCCAATGAATGTTATTTCCATATTGTGTCATTTTAAGCACCATTATTTGTTACTGTAACCATAGAAAATTAATATACCCCATTGCCTAGGATATATTCTTTCTAGAAAACAGCCCAAATCTGATCAAGCTACTTGATATAACTACCAATTTATAGAAAATACAGCAGACACAGGAACACATTATGTGAAATTATGGAAATGTTCAGCAAAATCTAAACTCTGAGAAATTCTATTAAAAATGACAATTATCCAATAGAGTGTATGTATATGTATATGAGAGAAACTAACTTCGTAGATTTTAGGGAATGACCTAGTATTTTATGTAATAACCAATTGCTATAGGGAACTTAATTCAAATAAGGAAATTATAAAGAGAGAAAATATACATTAGTGAAATTTGAATGCTGATACTGGGCATTTGATATTAAGGAATGATTTTTATTTTAGGGTGTGTGGGGGTAGTACTGGGATTATGGTTATATTTAAAGAAAAGAGAGGAGTGGAGTTGGGTGTAATAGATAACAATGGCAAGTTAGGCATGGTGGCTCATGCCTATAATCCCAGCACTTTGGGAGGCCAGGGTGGGAGGATCTCTTGAGGCCAGGAGTTCAAGACCAGCCTGAGCAACATAGCGATATCTTGTCTCTACAAAAAATAGAAAAATTAGTCTGCCATGTTGGCACTCACCTGTACTCCCAGCTCCTCAGGAGGCTGAGGCAGGAGGATCGCTTGAGCCCAGGAGTTTGAGGTTGCAGGGAGCTGTGATGATGCCATGGCACTCTAGCCTAGTCAACAGAGTGAGACCATGTCTTAAAAAAATAATAACAGCCACAAAATGATAATTGTTAAAGATGAGTGATAGATACCTAGGTGTTTGATATTTATTTTTTCTACTTTTGTATATATTATTTCCGTAATAAAATATTAACAAAAATGTTAGTAACTAATTTGACTTCTTAAATGTTTTGTGATTCAAACAAGCCAGGTCCGACAGCTGGATTTGGCCCACAGGCTGCCAGTATGAAATTTCTGCATAGAGTTTTGGAAACAGGATCGTTCATTTTGACCTGGAGAATCATCCTTTTCTCTCTTCCCACTCACTTTGTGCCTCACTTCTTTCGGTGCTGCCTGGCAAAAAACAGCCCCTGCATCTGTGCACATGAATGACTAGGGGACACTACAGACTGCTCAACACAGAAATTTCTCAGAATAAGTGAACAAAAAGGGTGATATGCATAATTGCATTGAACGATGCCACCTAGTATTTTATGTGTTTGTACTCCCTCTCATCCCATACCCTAAAAAAAAAAAAAAAAATGGGCAAAAATTCTATTTCAATTTTGACAACCCTTGGGTATTTGGAAATTTTGGCTAATCACATTTTTCCTTTTATCTCTGTGTTTCTATTTCAGGATGGAATGGGAAACTTGAGGATCACAGAAAAAGGTCTCAGACTAGAAGGAGACTCAGAATTCTTACAACCTCTCTACGCCAAAGAAATCCGGTCCCGACCAGTAAGTTTCTGCTGAGAGAGGAAATTATGGTTCTTCTGGAATCTAAATCTGGGGAAATTGATCTTACCATCGGCTAAGTATAGAGGATTGGGGTGGGGAATGATACTGGTAGTGAGATAAATTTGCATTCATGTCTGAATCTTTGAATATAATCACAGCAGTGATGCTGTAAGCAAGTGAGATGACCTCTGAGCTTTGATTCCTTCTTGCATAACAGAGGGTAAAAACCCCTTCTAACCAACTTTATAGATTATGCTGCAAATAAGGCAAGATGATAAGTGTAGAAAAGCCATGAATAGTATATAAATGCAAGACAATATTGCTATTGTTTTTAATCATCAAGTGCTTCAAAGCCATCTCTGGAAGCACAGAGCTGAAGAACTAGAATTTTGTTTTTCATTAAGTCTTTGGACTGTGTAGCTAGTGATAGTTAGAATTAATTCAGTATCAGCAACTACATTCTGAAATAGTTTTTAAGTAATCTCTACAAAGTGTGTGCCCTCCTCCAGGCACATTGCTTCTTTGCATGCATTGTCATCACTTAATGTAATGATAATAAATAATGGATTGATCCACTGGGGTGGGGACAATTGTTGCCTCTATTTTACAGATTAAAGAATTGAGGCTTGGAGAAGTAACATTTCCAAAGCTGTACGTACACTTTTCAAGTAACAGGGCAAGGATATCAGGCTTTCTGTCTTAACCACTATCTCCTACCTAAGCTTTTTCTTTCATTCTTTCTTTTCTTTTTTATCGTGGTAGAAGTGATTCCTACCTTGTAGGTATATAGGAATATGCACATAGTATTAACCAGTATTATCAAAATCAATTTTTGGTTTTTGGTGTTTTTTGTTTTTTTGTGGGTTGGTTGGTTGGTTTCTTCAGTTTTCATTTTTGTTTTTTAGTGGGCTGGTCGAATTTGCTGGTTGAAAGGGGTTATTAATGCACTTTCTCTGCCTAGGATTGGTCCACCTGAAAGTAAGGAACAACACGAAAGTTCATTTGCGTTGTGTGCATTGATGAGCATAATTAATGAAATTCAGCAGCTTGGGGCAGTGGTTAATTTTATCTGAATGCTATCTCAATCCTGAATTGTGTTAACTTGAGTACAACAGCTAAATTGCCAATAAGTTTACTTTTTTGTGTGCCTAGTGAAAAGAGCGGGAGCCAGGATGTTAAAATCATCAAAAATAGCAAGTCAATTCAGCCACACAATGATTGTTTATAAAATATAACTAGAATCTATGACACATTGGCTTGGATACTTAAAGTGCCAAGAGTATTGTAAACATATTCACTGTCCCTGGGGAACCTATTCCCTAGGAGGAGTAATGAGATGGCCCTGTAACGAGGAGGGTCAGGTCAATACAGGGTCAATCTCAAGCATTTGAGAAATACCTATTATATGCGTTGTTCTTGATCTATATCTAGTTAGTTATCCCAACCTGGCAAGTTGGTTAGTTAAGTCATCGGCTTGTTTTTAGTTGTACTTTAGATTAACAATCTTATCTATATTAAACTTGTTTGACTCACTAGTTCAGTTTGGTCATAACCCTCTAATGGTTGGGCATCCTTTTTTTAAGAAGGGCCAGAGAGTGAACAGCCTTTTTTTTTTTTTTTTTTTTAAACAACTCTTTAATGATGTAAAAACCATTCTTACTTCAGGGGCCATAGAAAAATAGGGCACAGGCTGTAGTTTACCAAACCCTTTAATCTGTATTAGTGATATGGATTACATATCATATATTCCATACATATATGAATGTTCTGATGAGTTTGGGTGTGGTACAGGGAGTATATTTTAAGATCATGGGTAGAATAGTTGACATACGTTAAGTAAAACAACCTGAAATAAGTTCCATTGGTGTAGAATTAGAGTTGTATAAAGGAATTGAGAAATGTGTTTTGGAAGGCCTGAACCAGGGTACCTGATAGATCTCTTGAGTTCTTATGTAGGAATTGAACTTTTAGCAAACATGCCAGCCAGCCTGTCTGAAAATTGACAGTTGGCTGATTCCAACTCAGAGATACACTTGATTGTAAGCTTAAAAAGTAGTGATAATTTAAAAAAAAGAAAAAAAGAAAAAAAACTTACTTTAACATTGGAAAAAATCTGAGTTAAACTCACTGCTTTTAAATCAGTTTAAAGAAAATTCTGTTCAAATTCATTATTCACCATTGTTCTTAATAAAGCTTTTCTTTCAAAAAAAGTAAATAAATTAAGCTTTATAGCCTTGTATGTTTCTGATAACAAAATAAGTATTTCCTAACTGAAAGAAAAAAGACTTAGGAATATGTATACGTAATAAAATCCATCAGTAAATCATATGAGCTCTCCCTGAAACCTGTGCCCAAATCCATCCACTCTTCCACATCACACACCACACCCCAGGTCAGCCACCATCCTTTCTCATTTGCAATAACTCACCATCCGCTGCCTTTCACTCTTAGCCTCTTTATCCAAATTGTAGCCAAAGTCATCTTCAAAATGTCAGGTCACTTCACCTCTTTGCAGAGGATTCTCCATTGACTTCTGTTCTTTTCCTCCCTTATAACTGTCATTATTTCATATTCTTCTTTGTGTAAGAAATATGTATTTGGAAGAGCAGCAGACTGTATGGGTTTTCCCTGCTGTCTGCCTCAGCCCTCCTGCCATGCCCAGCACACGGTATGTGCTCAGTGGAGGCTTGTGAAATTGAATCAGTGAATCACTGAAAATGGAAGTATCTCTTAAATCTATCCTGCAGAGGCAAGTACTGTACTGTTAACAATGTAATATTTTTTCAGAAACTTTCCACAAGTATGTATTTTTTAACAAACCATAGTTTGCGTACTATTCTGCAACTTTGTTCTCCTCCAAATAATATATGGCCGTGTGCCACATAATGCTGTTCCGGTCAACAACTGACTGCCTGTGTGACTGTGGTCTCATAAAATTGTATTACCATATTTTTATTGTTCTTTTTCTATGTTTAGATGCACAAACACTTGCCATTGTGTTACAGTTGTCTGTAGTATTCAGTACAGAAGCATCAGGTATAGGTTCATAGCCTAGGAGCAATAGACTATACCATATAACCTAAGTATATGGTAGGTAATACCATAGGTTTGTTCAAGTACACTTTATGATGTTTACACAGTGATAAATCTGCCTACCAATGCATTTCTCAGAACATATTCCTGTCAACAAGTGACGGATGATAAATTATTAATTTTCTGTATCTAATATTTAAAATTTTAAGAGCTTTTTTGAGGTATAATTGACATAAACTATACATATTTAAAGTGTACAATTTGATAAGTTCTGAAATATGTCTATACACGTGAAACCATCACCACAATTGAGATAAGGAATGTGTCCACCAACCCTAAGAGTTTCTCCCTGCCTCATTTTAATCCCTCCATCCTACTGCTTCCATCCTACTGTCTCTACTCTGTTCCCCAGAAAACCATTGATCTGCTTTCTCTCCCATAGAACTTTATATCAGCAGAATCATACCATAAGTGTAACTAAATAATTTTAATCATAAAATTTTAATTTATAAAGATGTTTTTAAGAAACATCTATCTAATGCCCAACTGAAGAATAAGATTCCTTTTGCCTACAGTGGGGTTTATTGCCTTGATTTGCCGAGGAGAGATATTAGAAGTGGTTCAGGGCATGCATGGGCCTTTAATATTTCCCTTTTGAATGACATCAGCAGAAGAAGGAAGTAGAGAATAACTACTAACTTAAGCCCAGGAGTTTGAGGTTGCTGTGAGCTAGGCGTGGCAACAAAGGTAGAATGAGTCTGTCTTGGGATTATCACAAATACTGAAAACAAGTATGTTGACACAAAAAGATGAAAGAATAAGATTAGAAGATGGTGATTTAGTCCACAGGGTTCCCCTCCCCTCAAGCCACAGGGGTTATGGCCAGTTGAACAAACTGAGATTCTGGTAGCAAAGAAGGCAGAAGGAATGACTGTTGGGCAGGTAACCAATAGGATCTACCATATTTACTAAATCATAGCCTCGTGTGAATGCTCATATGAACCCTCCATGTGCTTTTTGTCACCTTCCAGTTCCCCACTCTGTCATCTTCAGCTTTATCGATTATTTTCTGGTATACTTGACCATTGCTTGTAGACCACTTCTGGAAGACTCTCCTCTGTACAATTAACTACAGTATCACTTCTCTGTAGATCACAGCTGCTGCTACTGTTTCATGGGGCATTTCCTCCTGCTTTTCCTATTGAGAAAAGATCAGTGTCCAGTTGAACAAGATTAGTCAGCTCCTCAAAGTAAAGATAACTAATGAAGCAACACTTGACTTCATTTTGGTATTTTGTTTCACTGATCTAAGAGCAGTTGAGATTGGTTAAGTAATCTACACAGCATTCAATACTGTATCCGATTTCGTTATTGAAGTTTGCAATCCTGGTAAAGTCACTGCAAATTGATTAGTGTGATAGCAATCACTTAGGAAGGTAAATTAATGAGAAATGTTCATCCTTGTAAAGATTTCCATCTGGGAATTGATTGAAAACTCCAGGAACTCCTAGCTTTCATCCACATGTAAATATAGCTTCTAAGTAGTAAAGTATCACGTCACTCAGATTGAGAAGGATATATACTAAATTAAGTATTCCACCATAACAGCCTGTCTTAGAAATACCACTTGAATGCATTAGCACAGAAGTTTATAAAATTAAAGAGTTTACTGCTATAAAACTCTTTATTTGAATCCCTATTTCAATGTTATTAGACATCTTTTTAATTGCTAAATACAACTATAAATTTTTGTCAGGAGTTACTAGTAGATACATTGAATGAGTAAGTACTAAGGAGACCTTTACTCAAAAAGTATTACTTGAACAAAAGTGGCAGATCCCTACTTCTTTAAAGAGGCTTATTACCTTTCATCTCATCATGCTGGAATTAGATGATGCTTTTGCATAACTTAACATGAAACGGCACAGGAGGAGAAGCTAGCATTTACTGAGCACCTACTATGTTCCACACCTACAGCAACAAGAAAGTTGCATGATGAATTTATCTTCATGCCCACCTCAAACTACACTTGAGGATGGGTATAGAGGTCCTAGCTCATTGCTGTCTTGAATATAGAAGTTCAGGAGAGGAGAGAGTAGAAGCAAAATTTGGAGGCAAGATCAAATAAAATTAACTTGTATTAGACGAATAAAGTGAAAAATTATTGTATACATTTTGAGGGTATTTATATGTCTTTTAAATATTGTACCCTATTAAATACTTGCCTATTTTAAAATGTTCTCACCCACCAAAATCGGTACATAGAATTGTGAAATCATATATAAATGAGGTTCTTAGAAGCTGCTTATACCAAGAGGCAGTATAACACCATGGTTTAAGCGCATATGCTCTGTTGGACTTGGGTAGCAGCCAGTAGTACCATTTGGTCTTTGAACAATTTATTAACCTTTGCAAACACTTGTTTTCTTGCCAGTACAACTGAGACAATATTAATACCTATATCATATGTGGTTGTCAATAAGTAAGATGTTTGTGTAATTGCTAATACAGAACTTGACATGAAGTGAGTGTCTAGAAATGGTACCTCCTGCTGTCACCTGCTTCTGATGAAAATGATGGCAATAATAGTTTTCACTGCCTTCATCATCATCTAGTCCAAATCTCATTGGATATTTGAACTTCCTCTGAACCAAATTACCTTTCATCTTCTGTTTGAATATCTTCTTAATGACAAACTCACTACTGTCAAAGGAAACCGATTTTATATTCAATAGCTTTTCATTTAAAATTTTTCTTTCACTGAGTTGTAACTCAGTGAGTTCCAAAGTTTAACTCACTTTTCTCTCATTTTTATCCTTAAAATTTTTTGCTAGGTCTGACATTCTCAGCGCAGTCTTTCCGAAAAAATAGCTTAATAGTTCAGTATATGTAAAGTACCTTAAAAATGTGTATATAGTTTGATTCAGTAATGACATTTTCACTCATTTTATAACATAACAAAAGCAAAATAAAATATTTAAAGATCAAAACATACACGTACTAGTGCTTTACAAAAGCCTGGGTAAGTGTTGGTTCACATTAAAATCTGAATGTCACATCTAAAATGGGTATTTTTACCCCATTGAGGGTATGTAGATTTGTCAATATTTATGAAAGTAGAGAAACATCTGTATACTCTTTGAAACTCTGGTCATCCTCATGATAAATTTTACTTTGGGTTCTATCATCTCTTTGTTTTGCAGAAGGATGAGGGTTTTTTTTTTAATCCATTGTGATTTTAGTGTGATGTCAGTTAAGATTTAGATTACCAAGACACATCTTGGCTGGAAGTTGAAAGCCCTAAGAATTTAATTAGACTAGACACTTCATTTAATGGTTGGGGCACTAAGGCCCAGAGAGGAAGTGGGACTTTACCAAATTATACCAGGCTAAAGTCAGAACTAAAATCCAGAATTGCAATATTCTTCCATGTTATCATGCTCTTTAAGGTGGTGAATAATTGTCTCATTTGGTATAAGTTGAGTTACACATGCTGATTCCTTGGATGAGGAATAACTGACTAGAAGGCATATTGAGTCCCTTTGCGGGGGGGGATTCAAAATCACTGAGAAAAGTAAACTGGACACAACGGTGGATAATGCAACACAACCGAGCGTGATTATGCATGATCTAATCACTGTGATGATATTGTCTACTTAATAAATTTCTTGTAAGGGTTAAGTAATTTAAGTACCCCACCTTATAAACTATCAAGTGACCTATTGAAACGAAGGCTTTTTTTTTTTTTTTTTTTTTTTGAGACAGAGTCTTGCTGTCTTGCCCTGGCTAGAGTGAGTGCCATGGCGTCAGCCTAGCTCACAGCAACCTCAAACTCCTGGGCTCAAGCAATCCTGCTGCCTCAGCCTCCTGAGTAGCTGGGACTACAGGCATGTGCCACCATGCCCGGCTAATTTTTTTCTATATATATATTTTAGTTGGCCAGATCATTTCTTTCTATTTTTAGTAGAGACGGGGTCTCGCTCTTGCTGAGGCTGGTCTTGAACTCCTGACCTCGAGCAATCCACCAGCCTCGACCTCCCAGAGTGCTAGGGTTACAGGCGTGAGCCACCGTGCCTGGCCAGGCTTTTTTGACAGAAGTTATATAATGAATCCAGTTCACAGACATACTTTATTTGCTTCACATAGTAGTCTTTTAATATGCATGTGTTTCTAATATTTAAAAATATATACATTTTCGGATTCTCATGAAAGAACAGAAAATCTGGCAGAGGGGTTTGTTATTAAGGGCTGGAGCTCAGTAGCAGCTCCTTTATATGGGACGTTTGTTCTTCAGTTTGTCACAGTCTCCACCAGTCATTATTGTCTCACACCCAATTGCTTAACTCTATTATATTATAGACCTCTGCAGTCCCTTGCAGATGTAGCCTTTGGTTTATGGAATTGTGAGTGTACAAGAAGTCCTCAAAATTGTCCATAGGTTCTTTGAAACTGTGACTTTAAGAAAAATGACATACACCAAAACCATTTTTTTCTCATCAATGTTATAACAAAATGTATTGAACAAAATGATTTTATTCAAGGACCTGTTGTATGTTATTTTGCTTAAAGCTGCAGTTTTCAAGAACCTATTAAAGACATTAAGTGAGGACTTACTGTGCATGTCTCCTCATGCAGGAGTCAAGAATTTATATTGGTTTCTGGCCAGGCGCGGTAGCTCACGCCTGTAATCCTAGCACTCTGGGAGGCCGAGACAGGAGGATTGTTTGAGCTCAGGAGTTTGAGACCAGCCTGAGCAAGAGCGAGACCTTGTCTCTACTAAAAATAGAAAGAAATTATATGGACAGCTAAAAATATATATAGAAAAATTAGCTGGGCATGGTGGCTCATGCCTGTAGTCCCAGCTACTTGGGAGGCTGAGGCAGAAGGATCGCTTGAGCCCAGGGGTTTGAGGTTGCTGTGAGCTAGGCTGACGCCACGGCACTCTAGCCTGGGCAACAGAGTGAAACTCTGTCTCAAAAAAAAAAAAAAATTTATATTGGTTTCATAAGATTCACATTCACTCCTAATTCATTGTTCTTCACTTCTTGTTTCTCTCTCTTGTGCCCCAGTTTCTCCTGGTGGTCTGCCTCCTGTGGGTTTTCCCTCTAAACTTTATTGAGGTATAATTGACAAGTAAAAATTGTGTATATTTAAAGTATACAACCTTAATGATGTTTTAATATACGTTGTGAAATGACTGCCACAATCCAGCTAATTAACATATCTGTCACATCACATAATCACCTTATTTAAAGTGTGTAGTGAGAATACCTCAGGTCTCCTGTCTTAGAAAATTTCCAGTATATAATACATGATTACTAACTATAGCCAACATGTTGTATATTAGGTCTCCAGAACTGATTCATATTATAACTAAAAGTTTATACTGTTTGACCAACATCTCACATTCCAACTGCCCAATCCCTGGTAACAACCTTTACTTACTGTTTTTATGAATTTGACTTTTTTAGATTCTGCATAAAAGTGAGATTATGCAGTAGTTGTCTTTCTGTTACTGGCTTATTTCACTTAGCTCAGTGTCCTCCGGGTTCATTCATGTTGCTAAAAATGACAGGATTTCCTTCTTTTTTAAGGCTGAATAGTATTCCATTGTGTATATTTACGCCACATTTTCTTTATTCATTTATCTGTCAGTGCACACTTAGGTTGATTCACATCTTGGCTATTATGAATAATGTTGCAATGAATATGGGCATGCAGTTATCTGTTTGAGATGGTGATTTTATTTCCACTAGATATATACCCAGAAGTGGGATTGCTGAATCACATGGTAGTTCTAATTTTTTTTTAGAAAATTTCATGTAGTTTTCCATAATGGCTGTACCAATTTATGTTCCCACAAACAATACATAATGGTTCCCTTTACTCTTCATCCTTGCCAGTACTGTCTATCTTTCACCTTTTTGATAATAGCCACCCTTATGTGTGAAACGATACCTCATTGTGGTTTTAATTTGCACTTCCCTGATGAATAGTGTTGTTGAGTACTTTTTCATATACCTGTTGGACATTTGTATGTCTTCTTTGGAAAAATGTCTATTGAGGTCCTTTGTGCATTTTTAATTGAGTTATTTGGTAGGCTTTCTGTTTTTTGTTTGTTTGCTATTGAGTTATGAGTTCCTTATGTATTTTGGATATTAACTCCTTATCAGATATATCATTTGCAAATATTTTCTCCAATTCCATCGGTTGGCTTTTCACTTTGTTGATTGTTTCCTTTACTGTGTAGAAACTTTTTAGTTTGATGTAGTCCTACCTGTTTGCTGTTCATGTTGCTTTTGTTGCCTATGATTTTGGTGTCATATACAGAAAAATCATTGCCAAAACCAACGTCATAGACCTTTCCCCCTGTGTTTTCTTGTAGTAGTTTCACTGTTTCAGGTCTTATTTTTAAGTCTTTAATCCATTTTGAGTTGATTTTTGTGTATGGTATAAGATAAAGATCCAATTTCAGTTTTTACATGCGAATATCCAGTTTTCCCAGGACTATATATTGAAGAAGCTATCTTTTTCCCATCATGTATTCTTGGCACCTTTGTTAAAGATGAGTTGACTGTATGTGTGAGTTGATTTCTGGACTTTCTATTCTGTTCCATTGGTCAATATATCTGTTTCTGTGACAGTACCGTATCATTTTGATTCCTGTAGCTTTGTGATATAATCTGAAATCAGAAATGTGATGCCTCCAGCTTTGTTCTTCTTGCTTTTGAAATTATATGCAAGCTCAGTAGGGGGTAGTGGTCTTTCAACTTCTGGAGGCTGAGACGACCCCACCATAGCCATTGCCCACCCTGACTCTCTTAGAACATCCTCCTTTTTGTATTTATTCCTCTAACCACTAATGAGCTCATGCTGGGAAAGAGCAGACAGAGACCACAAAGTATGAAAATTTAGATTCTACATGCTGTGTAAGAGGCAACAAATGCAGAAGTAACGTGGAATGGCAGGCACGCACACATTTTTCTGAAGAGGCTATGACAATTTGGTTGCAATGAGCACAGCCACGTCCCTGGTTAGTTTAGAAACCAAACGAAGGCTGCAGTGCCTTCTCTTCAGTAGCAAAACAGCTTCAACTCCCAACTGAACATATTGCGCACAAAACAGTATTTTCCATGCTACTTGCATGGAACATGAGCATCTTGCTGTCTTTAATTAAGAAGTTAACTGGACCATGAAGTATTGCCTGAGCAAATAAAAGTGATTTGTACTAAGTGAGAGGGGTGCATTAGGCATCTTTGCATTTCTTTGCTCACTCATAAATTATGGATATTATTAAAAATTGGAAGGGTCATCTATAAGCCCATCTGTACTGCAAAGCCAATTGCCATTTCCCAAATGTATCTATCTGTTTACATTTTGTAATTTATTATGGACAATAGTGTGAGCCAGCTGCTTGGGTTTTTTTTTTTTTAAAAAGACACACAAACTTTGTATAGATCAATACTTAATACCTTTGTCAGTTTGTTTATCCTGGAATACAGAGATAGTTATTCAAAGACTTTTGGTTGTCATAGAATTAAAATGGCTTATGGGCTTTTTGTTCTTCCTTTAATTTGGGAGAAATTGACTGCGCATGCTTTTCTTAAATGAAGCGTATGTTGGCTGGAAATATAAAAGTTACTGAGGGCTTTGGTCAGATCTCAGTTATAACTATGTCAGCTAGAGTACTGGTAAAAGAAGTGGGTCCAAACTTTATATAAAGTTGAGAATGTCTAGTTGTACAGTTTGAGGGCTATTGGGCAGGTAGGCTTCCTCACATTCCTTCTTGTTTCCTATCGTGGTACATGAAGCTCCATCATGAGAATCCAATTTAATTGAAGACTTCTGGATCTGTCATACATTTCTTTGCATACCAAATTCCTACTGTAAACACTCCTCTCCCCCAGGCACACACACACATCTCTACAAAAGATTAGAAACAACTAATGAGAAATATTTCAGTAACATAGTAACCAAAATGTAATGTGTTAAAATCAGGGAAAAGTATCAATTAGAAAAGAGGCAAGGATGGGAGAAAGTTAATAGAATATAGGGGAAAGGCCAGAATGCCCCATGTGGTTGCTGTTGCTAAACATGGAGTTTGGTTATGAATTTTCCAAAAAGAAAGGCACTGAATTAGGTGAAACCTTCTATCCGTACTCTCTAGAGATTTGATTTAAATGTCCTGGATGGGGAGGGGGGTTAGGGCTGATAGTCTAGTGTTATAGGAAGTTCACTAGATTCAAAGTTAGGCAATCTGGGTTCTCCCCTCGTTGTCCTCCTAATCAGTAGTGAGCCCTTGAGCTTGTTATTTCTCTTCATGTCTCAGTTCCTTTATCTCTGAACTAAAGATGTTGGACGTGATCACTGGTTTTCTATAACTTTTTCTTAAGTCATGGAATCTTTTTTAAGCCAAATTTTACTTGCAACCATGAAATCTAAACCAGATGGAAGCTTAGCTGTTGTGATCGGGCAGGGAATTTCTGCCTCCTATTCTCATTTATCTTTTTCCTGATCTTAATCCTTGCAGCCTGTTACGATACCCAGTTAGCCTCCCTGTTGCTAGCCACACGGTGCTGAGGCTTTAGCGTGGAGTTGAGGAGACCACAGTTTGAGAACTACCAGACTGGGTCAAAACCTAGCTTCATTTTATCCAAGTCTCTGCTCAAATGGTGTATTTTTCATGAAGACCTCCCCGGACTACCCGATCTAAAATATATTGTCTTACCCAGTAGCTTTATTTTCTTATGTCATATCATGTTAATTATATATATTTTATATATGTATTTATCATACAATTATATATTTATACATTTACCTGTTTGCTTCTGCTACTACTGTATATAATCACCATGACAGCAAGGATGGAGAAAGGTAGTAAGTGGTATTTAGGAGTCTGGAACTCCAACTTCCTGGATTCAGTTCCTTGCTCTGCCATTTAGTAGCGATGTGACCTTGAGCAAGTTACTTGACCTATTCTGTGCCTCCCTTTACTCCTCTACAAAATGGGCATAACAATAGTACTACCTCATAAACTTAGTATAGTATGATGAAAGTTAATTTATGTAAACTTTATAGTACAGTGCCTTGAATATAAAGCACTATAAAAAATTGAGTGTAATGATTATATATTATTAACATTTATTAATATTATTGTTGGCTTTGTTTATCACTGTCTCCTTATTTCCTAGACCAGTTCCTGCCACACAGCAGGAAAGCAAATGGAATGAATGCATGAATGTTTTCTTAGGAAGTTTCTGGCTCAAAGATTCCTTAAGAAGCTTTTGGGGAGACAGAGACAAACATCTCTTTAATAGAAGCTTATACTAATTGTCCTTATTAACCACATACTAAGTATTCAATTATGTAGACAGTGGCACGAGCCACTATGCAGTGCAAGGCTATGGGGCAGTAAGAACAGACTAGGTGGAAGAGGTAAGAGTGGACTGAAGGTAGTAAAGTCCATCTCTCCCTACTCTGCAGTTTTGTCCTCCTATGAGCCTTGATTCATGCCATCCACAGGCTGATGAATGCTCCCAACTATGGAGCTATGTACTACAGACAGGACAGTTTCACAGAACAGAATTAGCACTTCCAGTCCTTCAAATCTTTGAGCTTCTCATCATCATCATTACGGCATATCAACATCATCTAACACTTTTCATTTCAAGAACATTCCAGCTGCCTATAATGACTACTTGGTGCTGAGGCTGCTTTTTTGTTCTTTCATAAATGATATTTAAGAGGAAAAAATGCATACCAGAGTCCACCATGGTTTGGTTTGTCCCCTTAGTGGTAAGAAGGATCGTACTTCAGTTAGGGAGCATCTCAAAGCCAGGAATACCTGCTGAATACTTGGGGAGAAAAGTGGTGAGAGAACCTAGCTTTAAGGAAGGTGCATATTTTAAAATATTCTTAAAAGCTTTGTTATTCTTCACTTTTAAATTGTTGGCAAAAAGTTTTGTTTTAAAAAAGATTTTTTTTAAAAGCTTCGATCAATGTATACTCATCTCCTGGCAACTCTTTTCACACCTAGTGCTTTAAAATTGCTATGAATGTGTTACACTGTGTTAGTCTTAATTCTAAAAAACTTGTTCATTGTCAAAAACACTGATAATTTCCCAGGAGATGCAGTTTCAGAGGCTCAAAATACTTCCTTTCATATGAAATCATAAGCAAATGTTATCACTTTGAGTTTGTGATCTCTATCAGCAGCTAAGTGTAACCTTTTGATGCAGTGCGCTGTAAATCATTACCAGTGATGTTTTAAATGGCAGTAGCCTAAATTATGAGTGTGGCACCTTCCATTTCCACGAACAATTCTGTTTTTATCAGCCGTGATTCTGCCTCTAGGCACATACCAAATGGTCTGCAAAGTAAATGAGGCTTTTAAGACTGATAAATATTTTGTAGATGCACTTGTTGCATGTTAGAGGAAAAGGAGGAAGAAGAGATAGACTGTGATAAAAATCACTACATTGAAAGAATGAGTCAAGCAGACTGCCATTTTTTCTTCCTTGCTTGGTGCAATAAACAAGGTGAATTTCTCCATACCTACCAAGCCACACCTTCTATTTTGCAGCATCAAAGTTACAAAAATAAAAAGAGGCACCTTTCTACAGTGAAAGACAACTACAGATTATATGATAAATGAAGTTTTCTACTATCAAGCAGTGTAGATTGGTTTTAACCATCAGTTAAGGCTTAGGTAGTTATGCCGGAAAAATATAAGAGTAGTATTTATGGAAAGAAAAATTATTCTTAGGTGGTAGCTCATTAAGAGAGGAGAAATTGAGTTGGATTTATTTTCAAGTCATTAATGCATGGGTATTCATATTATTGGATGGATATATAGTTCCCATGTTTGCCCCTCACATCCAATTGTTAACAAACCAAAGTCTTTCACTTATTTCTTGGCATATTCAATTATTTTTTTTTTTGACAAGTCTTACCATGTGAATTTTCTGAGTTGTGGAATTCACCTCCTTGCTTTCTTTCTATTGCTGCCACAAAGAGTTTAGTAAATCGCAGAGAGCTCCTTTCTCCCTCATCCTATCTTGGCAAAACTGAAGTTAGGGAATGCTACACTTTGAATGTGTCCCCTCCAGAAAGCATTTGTTAAAACTTAATGACCAATGAGATAACTTTAAGAGGTGGGACCTTTCAGAGTTGATTAGGTCATGAGAGCTCTTCCCTCATGAGTGGGATTAGTGCCCTTATAAAAGAGGCTTCATGCAGTCTTCACTCCTTCCATCCCTTCTGCTGTGTGAAGACACACAGTTCCTCTTCTCTGGAGCAAGGCGCCATCTTGGAAATGGCCGTCACCGGACAACTGAACCTGCTGGCACCTTTACCTTGGTTTCCCAGCCTCCAGAACTGTTAGAAACTAAATTTCTGTTGTTTATAAGTTACCCAGGCTATGGTATTTTTTTATAGCAGCACAAATGGACTGGGACAAAAAATGGATAGTAAGGAGTTAAATTAAAGAAAACAGGATTTGATGGCATTATGACAGATAATACATAAAGTATAAAAAAATGGCCAGCCCCGATACAGTGGTGGATGGTGAGGCACAACTACATTCTCTCCATGCGTGAAGGTCCTGGGAACTGTTTTCACCGGGGTCTCACCACTGCAGCGCATCACAGGGCTGGTGGTCCTGTGGGATCCTGCAACATTGATTATATGGTAAAGCTGCATGTTTTGATTTTTAAAGTTGGCCCCTATGGCAAAAAGCGCCTGTTTTAAAAATTATACTTGAAAAACCCTAAATCGCTCTCAAAGTATAGCATCCATGGCTTTAGATGCACAGCCCTGTACAGTAAATCCAATGTCCGGGAGAATCTCTGAGGCTGGTAAGTAAAGGAACAAAGGACTCTGTAGATGTCTGGACACTCAAACTGTTCTGTTCTTCAGGTATTGGCACACTGCTCCCGGGTAGTAGGGAATACTCAGAAAATGTTAACGTGGTCCTCAGTGCCTGCAGGGTTTTTGTTGTCCTAATATTGAAGGCACTATAACATTAGTACATATTAAAAGATTAGCTGTTGTGGAAATTACAGGAACCTTGCAGAGGGCCCAGCCCATAGGAATTGCTCACAAGCATTTGCTGAATTTTGAATGTAAATAATGTGTGATTAAACCCCCCACATTGTAATAGCTAACAAACATATTGCTTAATGTAAAATTATCTCATTTAGTCCTTATAGTGACCTTAGGAAGAACCTATCATTTTGATCTTCTATTTAAAGAGGAACAAAGGCTAAGAAAAGCATACAAAGAACACACATCAAATATTCCAATCCAGGTTGACTGTCACACCCTGTCCTTAATTTGGATGTTATGCTATCTTGAAATAGTAGACAGTAATGACAGGTTGGCCTATGCTGTTTGCCCAACTTGCTTTCCCTGTAGCCTAAGGAAACACATAGGGCCCTTGTCCGTTTTATGAAGAAGAGACCATGTTATTTCCTTTCTCTACCAATTGCTATTTCTATGGCCATTCCCCACCTCCCTTCTGACAGCTGTCTTCTGTAATTTTTCCTCATGTAGTCACCAGCTTCTTATGGAACCCATTTTTCTCCATTCCAACTACAGATCCCCTAAATTGTACCATCTCCTACTACACTATTTATTATTTCTCTCTATTCGTGCCTTTTATTAGCCTTGCTTTGCAGTATCTATTTGGAAATAATCAAGGACCCATGTGCAAATTAAGTCCTTGACTCAGAAAAACAATGCCATGATATTTCAGAGATACTAGGTTCTACAGATATGTTTTTATTGAGAATTATACAAGTTAATTTTTAAATTTCTAAATGCTCTACTGGTTTCTCATTCTGAGTCCATCAAAATGAAACAAATATGAAATTATTTAATGTAAAAACTCACATAAATTCAAAATTTCCAAAGACCTAGCCTTTTTTTTTTTTTTTAAACTCTGGTTCCTTAGCTGAACTATAGAACACAGAAAATATGAGTGACTATTTTCTTAGTTCTTCCAGTTCTCCAAATACCAGTTATCATTGTAGATGCATAGGAGAGATGTTAATTCATTATACATAATGGATGCCTTAGGGCTTAATTATATCTGGGAGCACCTTTGGAGACAGGGTTGTCCTCATTCTAAATTCAACTTAGCTTATAAATTCTTCTCATAATAATAAGAATGCACAGTGATTCTCATTCCTTGAACTGTTCCTTCATTTCTTACCAACCCAAAGTGACATACTCACAATATGGTTAGAAGCATAGTACACCCACATGGACAGTAAATATTCTTGGATGAAGTTTTCTTCCTCTTCTTGGATGAAAACTTTTCCTCCACCTCCTTCAGATGTTATGGTAGCTATGCGTGTCAGTCATTGTAACTCCATAAATTTGTGTATTGTTTGGCCCAGTACTTATTAATGGCAGCCTATGGAATAGCTGAAAGTTTTCCTGATCATTTGCATGAATTATAATTAAATGCAGAGAATATATTTGGACACCATCTGTGTGCACATCATTCTCTGGTTTTTGCTGTGAAGATTTACCTCGTCCTACCCAACTCCATGGAATCATCAAACATGCCCTCATACTATGCAGCCAGCAGTGTACAGAAGTGGACATCTAACCTTTCCAGGTGTTCATGGTCTTAGGCTCACAGGCTGTCCTGACCCAGCTCTACTCCATGGCCTAATCCATCCTCACCCTTCCTTACTCCCAGATCATCCTTTTGGGAAAGCCTTGCCGTATCTTCTTTATACTCTGCTTTGCTTCTCTCACTTTGGTGTGTACTTTTCTCCCTCAACTGGGGTGTGACTTATCCCTATTTACTGGGCTAGAAGGTCCTCTCTAGTCCCCATGTGGAAATGCTGTCTCTGGATATTTCCATTCCTGTGGGATGATTTGCATCAGGGCACTTGTGAATACAATGTAGTATAGTAGTGTAAAGTACATGTAATTTAAAGCTGGACAAAAATTGTGTGTGAAGCTTGCCTTGCCTTCTCACTAGCTTTGTAACTTGGGGCATGTTACTTGACATTTTAGCACTTTAATTTCTCTGCCCATAATGTGGATAATTAGTAGTATCATGGAATTGTTTTGAAAATTAAATGAGAAAATATAAACAGGGTGCTTAGAAAAGTGTCTGCCACTTAGCCCACTATATATGGCCACTGCTATTGTTAAAGGCTTCATGGTAGAAGAAAACCCTGAGATCAGTCGTGATGGATTGGTATATTGGACACTTCTATGTCATTAAAAATATAAGTAAGTTTCCTTATATTCATTTCCATTTATTAATTACAGTTATGCTGGTCAGATGACTGATTTTGAATCCTACCAAAATTGCACATTCTGAGCTGAAGCAAATGGAAAGAACAATCTTTATTTTCCAGAAGCCAAAAGCCATTTCCCAAGAGGTTTCTGGTGAACCCACACAAGCAAATGCAGCTGTGTTGGTTTTGTCAGGTTGTTTAGAATATCACACACCACTGTTAGCCTTAAAGAATGATACCGGCACTTGTTGCCTCTTGGTTCATGGGGTATACCCACAAGGAAAATAGAAACAAAGCAAAGGTAGGTAGCCCCACTTGGCACAGTTGATTGACTTTAATAGGTCCTGATTATGCTGCTCATATTCCATGAAATTAAAAAGCTTACAAATGCTATGAGCCATTACCCTTCCATTTAAGGGAGCTTATGACATGTTAGCAACATTTAATGAAATTCTTTTCAAAATGCCATTGGCAGACTCGATGAGATTCCATGTTGAAATTCAACTTGAAGAATTATTTGACAAAGTTTGTTCTCTCCCTACCTGTCTTTGTAATATACGGGACTCACTTCAAGGCCAAAGGAAGTTTCTTATCAGTTAGAGGGTACTTGGCACATATCAAGAAGTGCTTCTGCTTTGACTAGGAGAGTTTTTTCTGGGTGAAGAAAAGATTACCAAGACTTCCATGTTAATGTTTGTGCTTAGAGAGTACAAGATTAGCCTGTATTTTTACATGATAAATTTTAAAACTTAAGTCATTTCTATTCAGTTCTGTCTATATTTATTGGGAGTCTTAAACATTGTAGCAAATATTCCAAAATATTATTGCCTGCCCTGTCTTTGATGAGCTATTACAGTATAATTTGGGAGATAAGCCTTTGTGCAAGAAGACAATTAAAGCCTCAGAAATGAGGTGATTAAATCCTAGATCATATGGTACTGATTATTTATATAATAAAAGTTCAGGAAATAAAAATACTCCAGCTGGTCGAAGGAGCATTTTTATAGCATATAAGAAAGCTGAGTGGTGAGACATAAGTTATTGAGGGATAATTGATAATTTCTGTTATATAGTCTTTCATTTTAAATTTTATGATGGTAACATTTAATGGCCTTAGTCATTTGTTTCGTCTGGGTACTAGCCATATCACCATCTTTTTGGTAATGTCCCCCACTACTTTTTGAGATTTTGTTGGTCAAGAAGGATACTATGTGCTTTATATACATTTTCCCTTAAATCCTCCTAACAGTCGTATAGAGTGGTTCCTATTATCATTATTCTGGAGGTGAGGAGAACTGAGATGAAAAATAGTTAGGCAATGGTCTCCAGCTGGTGTACAGAACAGTTGGACTTCAAACCCAGGTGGGAACTACCCAAAGCACGTGTTTTCCATCTTGATACTGGTCTGCTTTGAGAAACACATTCTATCAAGGCAGCTGCCACTGTGAACACTTTGCAGGCAAGAGTCCTATGGTTAGAACTTGGTCACCATCATATTCATTTGTGCATGACAGTGCTTGGCGCTCAGCAAATATTGAATTACTTTGTAATTAGTATGTTAAATAAGCACAACTCATAACATAATTAAAATGCAGCTTTATTTTTGTTTTCACTGTTCCTTTGAAGTATGTGGTGGGGGAGGGGGGCTGGTCTTTTCTTCTGCCTTCCCCACAAAAACATGGGCAGTCCCTAGTGGATTTTCTGCCCACTCAAAGATGACAAACAGTCTGGTGGTACTTAACAGGAAAAAAATAAGGGCTCAGTTCAGGCATTTTAAATGTCCCATCTAAGATATTTATCAGTGCTTCCAACCTCATTCAAAGTTAAGTATTCATTTTACCCAGATACTGCGTTCAGTTGGTGGCTCGCTGGGAGTGGGATTCATTTCAGCTGTCTGTGCCCCGTCAACTTCTGACTCACTAGCTGTGAGTCATTTTTAGGCCCTGTGAGGATGAGGGAAATGGAGGAGAGGGCAGTTCTTGCTTGGCTGGGTGACTTTGTGCTCTTTGGCACTGGTAAAGGGTTAAGGTGACTTCTTTCCCCATCAAGTATTTTCTGGGTTCTTTGTAGAGTTCCGGTCCTGGAACTGCAACCCATCTCCTCCTACAGCTCCCATGGACAAAGCAGGTGAAGCATTGCGTTCTTGGACAGGCCACTTCACCTGCCACTCTGTTCCACGTGGTACCTTCTTGCCTTATAGAAGTCCTCTTGAGTAGGACTTCAGATGTCTCCAGGACAGCACTCTGCCCTTCTTGGCCCACCTCTGTTTTGTGAAAAAGGACCATACATGTCCTTTACCTGACAAACTCTGAGAGGACAGTCTCTCTCTCTGAAGCAGCAGCCCTCTCCTATTTCTAGTGCCTTCTGGATCCTGCTGTGGGAAGTCATGTGACTTTGGAGATAGGGAACACAGGCCAGGATCTCAGATTGGATTCATGGAAGCTGCTGCTTCTCACTGGGCTTGAGGTTAGAAGGTAGCACCTACCCCCCCAAAATGTATTTATTCACAAATCCCCTTTCCTCCGTTCCCGTGACCCTTACATCTTTTTGAAACCAGTGAGAGTGTTCTTTGATACTTCCTCTCTGGATTCTGCATATTTGATCTGGTCCCTTACTTGGTGGTTTCACGTCAGTTTTGTCTTCATGCCTGGTTGAAACTTCATTTGTAACATCCTCTTAAATGTGCCCTGTGACTGGCTGACTTTCCGAGTAAAATAGTTAGGTGTGCTGCCTTGCCGGCCCTTCCTCTCCTGTGCATAAGGTTCTTGACACCCTAACAGGTGAAGGAAGACAATGTTGATAACCACTCAGGATGCACAAGTGAATGGAAAGAAAACTAAGCACACCAGTGGCTATAAGAGAGACGCTCTGCTGCCCTGACTTTGCTGCCGTCTCACTGCCCTGGGCTTGGAGAGACACACCGACTTCTCTTCTTGGAAGAATTAAATGAATGAGAAAATGGTTCATTTTTTCCTTGTAGCCAGACTTCTATAGGCCTATTTTGGGGTGCTTTCAGAAGGCATCTTGGTTAGTGATAAATCTTTCTTGGCTTTCTCAGAGCCCCAGAGTCTGTAGAGTAATATTTTGGCCAAAACTGCCACCGACTACAGATAAACTAAGTGGATGGCTGAAGGTGCTTCCACTGGATGTTACGGTGATGTCATCTGCAACAATTCACTTTATTTTCCACGAGGGGGAAAGCATATGTTTAAAGAACAGATAAAACAGACTGCAATGAAAGATGTTGTTTCTAATGGAAGTGATGAGAATTTGGAGTTGAATATGTTCTGCTTTTCTGTTTGTTGCTTTCTTTTGTTACCTGTTTTTGCTGACTCTGTTATCTTGGAGTATTTGAGGATCAGGATCAAGAAAGGCTTTTTCTCTCTGTACGTGGAGACTTCCCTCTCATGACTGACAGGAGATACAGCCTGTGAGTTTGCTGCCATTACCACCCCTTTGTTTCTGTTCAATGATTGCTCCTGGTCTCTTCTGCTAAGAAAGTATTTAGCAAGAGTTTGTAGACTTAAGTTTTTGGACTTAATGTGAATTGAGACACCTTCATTTCTTCTTGCCCTGTGTTGCTGGGTATATAACACTTAAACCTCTCCACACTCTGTCTAGTGTTGTGTTCAGTGTTTGGATACATTTTTATGGCACAGAGTAGATGCTCAGTAAATGATTATTGAATCAGTAGAGTTAAGGGAAGGAGGGAGGAATTGGGTAACGGAGGCACACCCTCTCCTGTGATGTCTTGCCTCCGCTCAATTTTGCAAATTTCACACTATCGCTTCATCTTTTCAAAATTTCTCTCTTCTATTCTTAATTCATTTCCAAACAATTTCCAGTTGGGGTTTAATTTGAGTCAGGGATATAGATAATAGCTTACAGTTTCATATATTATATTCAAGGGATGTTTGTATTGTGACAAAGTACAGAAGGGACTCAAAAATTAAAATAATATTTTTGGGCCCTCTGGCAGAGCCTTTGGGGACACGCTGAGAGAGGGTGCCGTGTGGTCCTTCCACAATCAAGACAAAAGTGCTGCCCCTTACTCTGCCAATGTCTGTGTCTGACCTTTGTGTGTGGAGTAGTCCTCAGAGCTGTCGGAGGAAGGGAAGGAGTGTCTTCTGGGCTGGGCACACTTGGGTGTCCCTCTTGACATGAGCTCCAGCTCTGATACATTTCAAAAGATGGACTTCATCGGAAGGACAAAAAGGGTATGTTGGAAAACCACAGTCTTTGGAACAAATTGTTGAACCTGTCTAAGCTTCATCTTACTCAACTGTAAAATGTGAGTATGAGCTCATGGAGTCAAGAAACTTATAAGCACCCTGCAGAATATTAAGTGAATAATAAAAACCTTTTCTCTTTCACACATACAGCACCCCTTTGAAATATGAAGCCCGTTCCATCTGTAGGGAAGGAAACAGGTGCTGAGAGGCTTTTAATTTGTCTAAAGACTTACAGGTAGTTAGGACTTTTGACTCTAAACTCCCTGACTCCAAATTCCATATTCTTGACCATGCTGTTGTATTTTCTAATTATTTTAAACTCAATACGGCTAGAAATAAAATAGAAATATTATGTGTAAAGCATTTGCCATAGTCCCTAGCACAGCAAGACATTCAAATGTTAGGAAGGTATTATTATTTGTTACTTATTTTATTTAGGATTTTTCTTTGTATTTAATAGCTGGCCATTTAGGGGATAGGTAAGACTTACAATATTCTCTCTGAGAGAAGTAATTGGTATACTAGTTTTTTTGTTTTATTTGTACTTAAATCTGTGACGGTACTTGAAACAAAGCTAGAGAGAAGAGATGTCTTCCCTTTTGTACATATAACCTTAGCTAAGCCACATAATTTAAATAGACATTTAACACTTATTCCTCCCTGAATAGGGGCCTTAAAATGCTTCTGGGCCTTGTTAGACCTTAAACTTGTGATTAATTTAACAGGTATTTATTGATTCTTATTTTGCATCATAGTTTGTTGCTTTGTCTCTGCGCATACAAAAGTGCTGATCCCATCCTAATGAGCTGCGTTCTCCATGGTGGAAGCAGTAATTCAGAAGTGTGCTAATTACCCCCATTGCCTTACTGTCAGCATGGTGGCCCTGCATAATTTTGATGGAAGTCAGTTCACTTTTTCCATCAAGATGTATTGAGCATCCAATGGGTGTTGGGCAGGAGGCTGTGGACTGGAGATACAATGTTTTAAAAAAGATAAACATTTTCCTGCTTCCGTGGAGTTCATAATCTAGTGGGGAAGATAAACAGCAAACATAAGAAACAAATAAATATCAACTGTGTTAAGAGCCTTGAAGAAGACAAAGCATGATGCAAGGAGGACCTCATTTAGATGTTGTTGTTACGGAAGATGTCTCTGAGACCCAAGGACGCTGGCCATGGCAAGAGTAGGGAGGAGGATATTTCAGGCCAAAGGCGGGTGAATACAAAGACTCCAAGGCAAAGCACTTGCTATGCTCAAGGAGCAGAAAAATGTTAATACAGTTGGACGCATAAGAAAAGGGCAGACTTGTACAAGCTAAGTTGGAGCAAGTCTGTGTAGGTTACGTTGAGGGGCTGGGGACTTATCCTAAACGAGCTAGGAAGTCAGTGAAGAATTCTGAGCTGGGGGAGGATGTATATAAGTCTTGCAAAATTGATTATGGCTGATGTGGGGGGAGAACCAGACCTTAGAGGAGCAGGGGTAAGAACAGAGAGGTAGGGAGGGTGCTACTCAACCGTTCAGTTGAGAGTCAGTGGCAACTCCGAACAGGATTGGGCAGAAGAGGTGGAGAGCTGAGCAATTTGAGAAGTATTTTACAGGTACAGTTGATGGGAGCTGCTGAGACAGCCACTGGGAAGGAGGAGAGGAAGAGAAAGGTGGAATTGAAGGATGATTCTGGGATTTTTTTTGGTTTTTAGAATGCTTTTTTTAAAGAAATGTGTTCTAGTCTTGCCTAGGTCATAAACTAACTCTTTGACACAAAAGGAGGGCAATGAAGGAACACATGATAAGAAGAAAAGGGAAAGGGGATCCAACATTTACAGAGACCCTAAAGTGTGTCGGGAATTATGCTAACCTTGCCTAAGCTATTTAGTCTTCTACTTTATAACAATCTCATAAAGTAAAAACCATGACATGCACATTTTATATTAATACATGAGGAAATGAAGCCTTAAAGAAGTCAAATAACTCACCAAAGGTCATAGAGTTGGGAAATATGGGAACCAGAAATTGAGACCTATCTCCAAAATCTCTCATCTTTCCACAACACGATCCTATTTCCAAAGGCTAAATGGATGCCGTATAGCTTGATATTTTATTCCTTCAAAAATGACTAGCATTGTGCTAGGCATCTGTTGAATGTTTATTATATACTGGTGAAATAAGAAGTTTAAAATGAATGCGAACATTTGCCTTTACTGAAATGTCAAACATTTCAAAGGCGAATAAACCTAGTAGAAAATAAAGCATATTTCAAGATGCATTGATCAAAATAGTTAGAAAAAAAGCCTTTTTGCTTTCCTACTGGTCCAAGCAAATTGGTGGAATGAAGCACAAAGCCACCGTCCCAAAAACAATCTTTTTAAATTTCCTATGAGCCGTATTACAAGATGCCAACAGAAGTTCCAGGATTGATTGCCAAATAGTGTTGGAAGAGTTAAGAGGAAGGGAAGGAATTCACTGTATACTAAGCTGGCCAGAGGATTATGTCCTGTGTTTGGAAAGATGACTTCTGTTTTCTTTGGCTTTGTATGTGTTTGTTTATAACACGATCTTGGTTAGACTACTTTGGGTCTAATCCACTTGGAGTTTGAGTGTCTTTACATTTGGCAAGTCACTACATGTAGTTTATATGGAAAAAAAGATGAAAGTTATTGCAACTCTGGGAAGTACTTTACAAATTGTAAGATAACAGGTGCATTTTGGAGTGGGAGGGGTATGTTTTGGAAGGGAGCATAGGATATTAACTTTTTTTAAAATCAATTCCTTTTGGCAAAGTATACCATTCCCGATACCCCCTTTTTTTCTTAATGCAATCATTTCACCTATTTTTAATAATTGTCATGGCCTTTGAGGTAGTTTAGTTTGCACTGGATATATTAAATATGGTTGCTTTTGAATTCTACATCTAAATGCAAGAGTTTACTAGAATGATTTATCTGCATTATTTGAATGTAATCTGACTTTCTGAAACCAGCTTATAGAAGTACAACCAGCTTTCTGGAAAAAATTAAGTTAAGCCCTCTTTCATATATTCTGAGGCAATGTGTGTTACACATATTAATTCTTGTAATGCTCCTAGCAGCTCAGTGAAGTAGGTAATCCTATATCATAGATAAGAAAACAGGAAAGTGAGCCTCTGAGAGATGGAGTAACTTGTCTTGAAGACCAGAAGCTACACACCCAGCATTCCCACTTAGGGAGGGTGGTGTAGAGCAAGCCTTGATCTCTCTTCTTTACTGCCTTCCCTTAGCAATAACCACATCCCGTGTGTTATGCTTTGTTGCCTTGCCACATACTGGCTCAAAATAAAGAATTTTCCAGAGTATCACAGCAAATCAGGGCTAACTACAGAGCAAGAATTCCAGATCAAAAGAACCAGATACTCATCCACAATTTCTTGAAATTAGAACCTGCAGACCATGTAGCCTATGTATATGAATTCAGGTAAACAGAGACAAGCATCCAAGATACAGACAAAAATAAATCTAAATGAAGTTAAAGTCAGGTCTAGAAACCAAAGAAGATCCTGATTCTGAGAACCTTCTCGAGGCAGAAGAAGCTTTATAGTCTGTAAATATCAGCTTGGCTGGCTTCATCTAGACCAGGGGTTTTCAACCTTGCAAATATTGATATTTTGGGTTGGAAAATTATTTATTGCAGGAGACTGTCCTGTGCACTATAGCTGGGGTCCCCAACCCCTATGCTGTACTGGAACCAGTCTGTGGCCTGTTAGGAACTGGGCTTCCCAGCAGGAGGTGAGCAGCTGGGCGAGCTAGTGAAGCTTCATCTGTGATTACAGCCGCTCCCCATCACTGGCACCACTATATAAGCTCCGCCTCCTCTCAGATCAGCCAGTGGCGGCATTAGATTCTCATAGGAGTGCAAACCTTGCCATAAACTGTACACATGGAGGGATCTAAGTTGCATGATCCGTATGAGAATCTAATGCCTGATGATCTGAGGTGGAGCTGAGGTGGTGATGCTAGCACTGGGGAGCAGCTGCAAATACAGGTTATCGTTAGCAGAGAGGTTTGACTGCACAATAAATGTAATGTGCTTAAATCATCCCTCCCACTCAGTCTGTGGAAAAATTATCTTCCATGAAACCGGTCCCTGGTGCCAAAAAGGTTGGGGACCGCTGCACTATGGAATCACTGGCCTCTACTTAGTAGATGCATGTAGCCCCTCACATACACATCAGTCATGCCAGTAAAAAAAAGTCTGCCAAATGCCTCCCCACAAAAAATTGATAACCAGTGACCTAAATGAAGAAAAAAACGTAAGAGAATCTATTTATTTGTTCAACGCGTGCTTGCTAAGTGCCACTCTGTTTTCAATATCACGTGACTTCAGAGTTTTTTCCCCAGTAGTAAAGCTGGACTCCTGGTTTGTAATACTGGTTTAAAGACTTGAGGCAACGTGGTGCTGTGATGGAGGGCATGTGCTCTGGGTCACACTGTTCTGGGTCTCATCCACTTAGAATTGGGGCACCTTTACCTTGGGCAAGTCACTAACTCTGTTGAGCCACAATGTCCCCTGTGCAAACTAGAGATAATAATAATACTGGACACATGGGTTTGTTGTGTGGATTAAATGGGAAAATAAAAGTAAGAGGCTGGGCCAAGTTCCAGACACGGTAAGTGCTTAAGCGACCCTTACTATAGATGCTATCTGCACCTCCGCATCCAAGAGAACCCAGAGATAGTCTTTGGTCCTCTGAGCCCGCCATTGTAGAAACTACCTTTGTGGCTTTACTTTTAGGACAAAAGTTAAATAAGTGGCCAGTGAAGAGTTTGTTCTCCTGTGATTGTAGAAAAACTTTTCCATAAACGCTGGTAGACCCTATGGAGTCAGTCCAAAGGGTGGACTGGCTCAGCTTCCGCTGCAGTTTTGTGATTAAAGGATTTAGGAGATTAACAACATCTCTTCAGGAAGTAGCACAGAAAGCTCAGTTGGGTGTATTCCAGTGAAGAGGGATTTTCTGAATTAAATCTCTTCTCTGAAAAGCGGGCAGTGTGTGAACACAGAGTTAAGGAGGGAGACCTTAATTTCAAGCTAACAAGGACTGGGCTACCTAGGCTAAGTGATATCCCCTAGTCTAGACGATTACTGCGAATATCAAAGAGAAGCCACAGACGATGTGCACCATTAGCCTTCTTCTCCTTGGTCGGAGGAAAGCTTTGAATATCGTGCAGTAGAGAGCTAGCTAAATGGCTTGCCTTCTAATGCTCGGTCCTATGAGTAATATCCTGTGGAAACTATGGAGGATCCCTAAACCTACCTGGACATAAGTTTACTTGTCAATTAAATAAGAGGATTATTTGTGAACTGGTAGATGGTGAAATTTGAAAATTGCTGAGTCAGAAAATCCAAAATGTGTAACTTTGCCAAATTTACGAGTTGCTGCCCGACCCTGATCCCCAGCACCTAGTCCCCTGTTGGCACTGTGGTGGCACATAGCAAATGGGGGCTGAACTGGAATGAATCGCTGAGTAGTGTCATGTGAATATTGCAAAGTGATCCACTGGAGAAGCAGCAGGTTGTCAGAATTGATTTTGGTCAAGATGACAAATTTCCCAGGCCTTAAGCTTTCCAAGGCTGGGGCCTGGGAAGATACTCCATGCTCAGGACTTCTCTTCCAGTTGGTAGAAATGTTTCTAGTTCAATCATTTCTTTCCATGCTAGTCTGGAGCCTCTGGATGTGGGTGGTAGTCCTCTTCCATCCATATTTCTCAGTCTGGTTCTTCCCAACATCCAAAGTGGGGGCTCTAGAAGGCTCCAGAGCAAGGAGTCGGCTGCGAATGACCAAGGGAGACCTTTTCTTCGTTCCCCAGGGTAAAAATAGACATTGTCTGAATTATAACTACTTTCTACAGATTGAGGACAGAACAATATTGTAGTAAGGGTTTTCTAGTAGAGACTAGGGGAAGAATCTATCAAGGGATGAGGAGAAAAGAAAAGGATGTTTATCAGAAGCAAAAGGTAAAGATGGCCACTTCTGCATTAACTGGGGTCTCAGGTTCAGCCCCTACAGGAGGGCTCATATGCAGTGTGTTTGCATCCCAGTGTCATCAGAGTGCTGAACCTGTGGGTCCTTAGGTCAACACGTTCACTCCCATCAATCTTAGACAGTGCCGTGCTCTGTTGTTTGGCTCTTGAAGACATTTGGGTTTTGCTTCTGCCAGTTTTGAAATAATTCCATATTGCTATGTTGGCAGCAGCAAATGGACTAGCAAAACAAAAATAAAGGTCAGAAGGCCAAGAAGGTAAAAGTTTTTTTTAAAGGTCAAAAAAAAACAGAAATAAAACACTCGAGACAAGGACAGCATTTTTTGCATAAACATGAGCATTGATTTGTCTGGCAAGAGGTAACAGTGATGATGATAACTGTTATTATTTTGTATCATAAGCTTCAAGATACACATCCAAAGGTAATAATAGTAACAATCATACTAACAACTACTACTCTCCTTGACCATGCTAACTTCTTTATATACTGTCTCCCTTAAGCCTAAGGAGCGCTCAGAGTTTGATGTAAATAGCCCTATTTTTCAGGAAAAAAACAACATCTTAGCAAGGTGTAATGACTCGCCTAAGGTCAGTCACACAGCTGGTACTTACAGGAATCCATGCAGTCTTTTTTGTTGTTTCTTTTTTTGAGACAGTGTCACTCTATCACCCAGGCTAGAGTGCAGTGACATCATCCTAGCTCACTGCAACCTTAAACTCCTGGGCTCAAGCGATGCTCCCACCTCGGCCTCCCAAGTAGCTGGGACTACAGGTGCAGGCCACTACAACCGGCTGCTGACCTTAAGCAGTCCTCCCGCCTCAGCCTCCCAAAGGGCTGGAATTACAGGTGGGAGCCACTGCATCTGGCTTCCAAGCAGGATTTTGGCTGGGTGACTTACTCAATGCTAGTTCTGACACTAGAGCTGAATGCTTTGTCTCCTTTTAGCACATCAGTTTCTTTGAATGAAAAGTTTGGACCAGGCGGTTCTTAAAATCCCTCCTTGCTTTAATATCTCATTGTTCTAGGTAGTAAATTTTTTGGTTTGAGTGTTTATCCCATGAAATGAAACACCTTTTCATAAGACCTCTATGTGTTGTAACTTAATATGAAGGGGCTACACTCAGACTTTGTCAACAAGTAATTTCTATTGCTACAATGAAGAGGGAATGTGGCAAGAGTGGTAGATTGGCATGGAGTCTGGAGCCTCAGGTTTCTAATCCCAGCTTGGCCACTGTTTCTGTGGTTGTGATTGAGGTGGTGAGCCGCTCTGAGGCCTGGGTTTTGTCATCGAGCAAATGGGAGCACACGCACCTAGCTTGTCACCCAGAATTTGGGAATAGAAGTCTAGGTATGTCTGGGGGGAAGTGGGTATTGGAGACATTCCAAGAATGTTGAGAGCACAAAATAAATGGAGTAGGGAAGGATTCTGCTACAGGAAACCCACCTTCAGCTCCTGGTTCTGTAACTAATTATCCAATGTGTCATATGGGTGTCAGTTTCTTCATTTGAAGAATGAAAGCATTAATCTAGATCAGCATTTCTAAAACTATCTGTCATGAAAAAAATGTTTAAGGGACATATATTTGGAAAACACGGCATACTCGATCTCCCTCTTAGATATGAGTATTGGCGTATTCTCAGGTACTCTGCAATAAAGATACACACTTGTTTTTATTCAATGGATTTGCCAAATTGGGTTAACCAGGTAATGCTTTTTTCTGGAACACTTGTTAATATCCCATGAGATATATTTGGGAAATTCAGGATTAGATAATGTCGTTCTCTCAGGAATTGTAGAGAGGGGTTATGATTATCTGTTGGATGTTATATCACAAGTGTTGAATCGCTTTCTTTATTCTACTCTTCTGTATTATTTCTCTCTCTCTCTCTCTTTCTCTCTCTCTCTGTCATAATTTTGTGTTCTTAGTTGGAGGGTCAGCCGGCATATAAACGTGTGCACAAGTGTACATTTTATTAGCAAGTATTTTGAACACCAGTGAGCCTACTACTGTGACAGATTCTATGGACAAAGGAAGAACAACATAAAATATAGTTCTTTAAACCTCCACTGTGGACTTTACTATCTATGAATGAAATCCTAATGCTGAGTGATTTCAGATTATTTTATTTCATTGAATTCTGTGCACTAAAGTGCTACAAAAGTAAACAACAACAAAAAAAAAAGCAAAACAGAGATCATCATGGGTTGAGATAATTATAGAAAGCTTTATGGAATAAATGAAATTTTGTGGAGACTGAAAATTTATGAAATACGATGTTGTCAGGTAGGAACTCTATGGAATAAACCAGGATGGAGCTAGGATTGGAAAGATAGGAAAAGACCCTGACTTGTTTCCGTGGACCCTAGCAGCCATCATAAGTTACTTAACAAAGAAATATCAGGGAAAAATGAGTTTCAGTGGAGGGAGAGCTGGGAGGTGAGATCAGTAGGAGGCTCTTGATGTAATTGCAGGGAAGGTGACTGGCTATAGTAATGCATTGTCATGCAGGAAGGAATATATCAGATTTCAAGTAAGAAGTATTGAACTATGTCTCAAGTGTTTTATTTAGAAAAATTTATACTTCTATGAATACTTCATAATTAATTTAAATTTCTTGAAAGGTAGTTGTATTTGTTTTCAACACCCTTCTGCTTCAGCCACCGATTTTTCCTGTACAGAGATAACTCTAATTACCAGTGTCCTGTGGATCCTTCCAGAGCATGTCTCTCAACCTTGGCAGTGTTACATTCTGGGCCAGATCACGTACTATTTTGGGGACTGTCCTGTGCATTGCGGGATGTTTAGCTTCATTCCTTAGCCTCTTACTCACCAAAATACAAGTTGGTTTACACAAAATGAAAACACCCAAAAGAAGAATTCACTGAACAAGCATGAAGAAAGGAAAGAGCACAGAGGATTATAGACCATGATCTGGAGGGAAATAGGGTATTGGTAATTAAGTCATGGTTTGAAAGCTTTGGTCTTAGTTCTAAACAGAGCTGACTATGCCACCTGCTGGGTATGTGATCGTGGCCAAGTTACTTTTCCTCTCTGTGTGTTGTTTTCCTTGTTTGCAAAATTCAGAAAATAAGACCTTCCTTGTCACAGTGGTGGAAGGATTAAGTGAGGCCTTGTGTGCAGATCCCTGAATCAAGTGATGAGCCTTGGAGTACATTCGTGTGCAGTCACTGGTGGTGGTGGATGAGCTGATTGTCTTTGAGCTGGAGGGGTGAAAGGCAGCAGCAGCGGAGGGGACAGTGAGGGCACTAAAAGCACAGGGCAGGTCTCTGAACTTGCATGAGAAGATGACTCCTTGGAGTATCCTTAAAGAACTTTGAATAGTATTCTAAAATACCCTACCTCCAGGTAAATATCACAGCACTTTCAAATTTGGTTCAGCTTTGAGCTATGTAAGGTCCTGTCAACTTAGGAAAATTGCTAGAGCAGACGGCAAGTTACTCAGATCATCCCTCCCTTTCCACCACCTCATTCCCTTCCCAGTGTCAAAAGGCAAAATCTAATAATGTAAACTCCACAAAATGAAAACAAAATAAAAATAAAAATAAAACCCTAAATCTGGGAAATAGTAATATATTCAGTGTTTTTAGGAGTATTTAACATTCCATGAGCATTTAAACTTGGTATTACCTTGCCCAAGGTATGGTATCATCTTTGATCACAGATTGGTACTGAAGGAAAACATCTGTTCCAGGGGATTTTTCAGTAAAACAAGATGTAGAATATTTCTACCAGCAAAGCAGGATGAGCTCAGATTGTCAGCCTGGTTGTGAAAATGGTGATATTTTATATCCCTGGCTTGCATAAACCTATTTTAAATATTATTCTACTGTTCAAGATACTTGGCTACAGATGTCCATCCATTCCATCAAACACACTATTTGTCAAGCACCTAGGAGATACAGGGCATGGACTTAGTTTGGTTCTTGTGCAGAGACTCTGAAGTGGGGTAGAGGATGGGGACCTGGAAGGCTTTAGCATTTATTAGGCATGTGTTCTACACCAGTAGATGGGCTAGAAGTAAAATATGCTGGCCAGAAATATACATGTTATTTTGTCTAATTCATTTTGCTACCCTGTTGTACTCGGCCCTGTTCATTCCATCTACTTCTGATTGTGGCATTAGTTTTTCTTCAGTTGCATGATCCTTAGGTACTTCCTTAAAATGCTGAATGTCCACTAATAGCCTCTCAGACTCTTGGCTTTCCGTGCCATTGCCCAAACTCACAGAGCCAATAGGGGGTTGAACTGAGATGCTAATTCATGTCGGTCTAACTATGGTGCCCAAGCCCTTTTCACTAAATAATTCTGCTTCCCAGATACCACCTCATAGGTGAGTGAAAACTGAACACAAATAACCCCCTACATAAAAATAATAACTACAAGTATTGAGCCCTTACTGTCAAGGAGGCACCACTCCAAATTCTTTATACACATAAACCCATTCAATCTTCACAAGAACCCCCATGAGGTTTCTACCATGATTATACCAATTTCACAAATGGGGAGACTGAGTTGCAGAAAACTTAAGAGCTGATGAACAGTTAGAAAGAAGTGACTCCAGGATTTAAAACCAAGAAATCTGTCTTACAGCTCATAATCACACTGCTACCTCTGCTAACCACATCACAAGGTTACAAATTATGTGATTCTATGGAAAGCACAGAGATAATTTGTATTTCTTATCTGAGTAAATGGACAAGGCATTGAGGGAGGACATGGGATTCAATCTGATCTTTAAGGAACAAGGAGGATTCCGTTGTGCAGAATTGGGAAAGGCTCATTCCAGGAGAAGGGCTTTCCAGCTGTGAGCAAAAAGGGAAGAGATGCTGGCGCCTACGTGGGCTCATTGCTTCATGTCCTGCCTTCTGTGATAAGCTCTAGAGGGCCTTGTGTCCCCTCTAACCCTGGTCTCCCTGCTGCCATTGCTGCAGGTGCAGTGCAGGCTGGGACCTGCCGGTGCAGGCTGTGAGAGCTGACTTTATGACCACAGATTTATCCCCGGGTCCCTCGGTCCCACAGATACATCACCAAGCGCTCCTGCTCCCGGAGTCAGTGAAGGGAGGTTTATGACTCCATTTTATTCGTCTGCTTGTACAGACAAGTGGCTTCAGTTGTGGAGGAGTTGTCTGAAATAAAACATCATTATTAGATTCTCTCTCCCTGAGCCCCTTCTCTTGGCCAGCAGTTATCTCTGAGTTAGGGCTCAAACCAGGACCTGGTTGAGTTTTCCTCTGGGAACTGAAGAAAGGCATTTATTAGCAAACAGAAATTTAAGAGTTGTGGACATAATGCTTTTTCAATGGGATATTGAAGGACTCGGGGACAAGCATGCTGCACGAAGATGGCACTTGAATTCTTGCTTTGTTTTTCTGCCTTTGTGGGTCATCTTCTTTGCTTTCATTTTCCAAGAGAGCCATCTTATTTGGTGTGCATGTTTCTTTGCCACCTGACCGTCTCACCCTTCCAGTACCCTACATAGACTCCACTATCACACTTGCTCCTGCTACCTGCACAGGGTCCTGCCCCCAGATCTTCTCTGGCCTTGTCCTCACACTTGCCCATCAGCTCTTTAGCCTCAGCCCCTCTAACAACACAAACATCCCCTACCTCAAGGCCTTTGCATTTTTATTCTTGCTACCTGGGGTGTTTTTAGCTGAGTTGTCTACCTGTCTCATCCATTCACTTCATCCAGATCTCTGCCAAAGTCACCATGGGTGCAGAGCATCTTTTCTATGAAAAACGTGCTATTCCCAACGTGTACTGTTTTATTTTTCATCCTGGAACTTATTCCTACTAGCCGTGTTATGTAGTTAGTTTCTGTCTCATCACAACCCTTCCCTAAATGCACGTACACACACTCTTGCCCCTGAATGCTCTCCTCTGACCCACCATAGCCTCACTCTCACAATGCCACGGTCAAGTCTGTCCTTCCTTGTTCCTCTCCTCCAATGTGTGTGATCCTAGGGAACAGGACAGGGGAGTTTCTGTTTTATTTTTTGAATTGTTAATGGCTAGAACTGTGGTGAAAATTGATAATCATTAAATGAATGAAAGAAGGGAAGGAAGGAAAAAATGGAGATGAGTAGGGAAGAAAGGAAGGAAGGGAGGGAGAGAGGGAAGAAGGAAGGAAGGGAAAAGAGGAAAGAAACCATACCTGATCTTGCATTTTTCTGTGTATGTTAGCTTAACCCGGTTATAGTGGCTTCCGGTACTAAGAAATACCTCCCAAGCTCTAGCAATCTCACCCCCCAATGCTTGCTGATATGCTCTATGCCATCCTTGATATAGGAATTACCCTTTCCTGACATTCATATTCCAAGCTTTCTCACATTCTTCTTTTCTTGTAGCTTCAACTATTTTTCTCCTGTTCTTCAAAGCCATGACAAAAACATTACTTTCACCATAAAGTCTTTCCTAACAGACCTGGATAGATGGGGTTCCTGTTTAGTTTCCTCTTCACTTGACCTGGTCACTCATACTGTGACATTTGGTTTGACTTATTTAACCCTAGTGGGGGGAGGCATCTGTTATGGACTGCCCAGGCCTCGGTCCATTGCAGGGACATCTGAGCAGGTCTTCCCCTTTGGGGGGTTGCCATTCAAATGTGGAGCATCAACAAGAACTGCCCACGGCTCAGGCCACAGACACGCAACCTGTGTTTCTCTCCAGCACTCCTCTTCCCTCTTCATTTCCCCTGAGAACATAAGAGTGAGAGCCTGTAAGCAAGCAGTTTCTCTGGGTCACCCACTCAGATAGATTGGTCCTGTCTGCCTAAGCGCTGTGTTAAGGGAGATTGTGAAACTGAACGTAACCCAGTAGAGAAAGTGAGCAGTTCTCAATCAGCAGTGCTTGCCCTGGGCACGGCAGTGGGGATGGGGTGGTCCGAGATTCGTGCTTGCCCTCCCTACCCTAGTGGGGGCTAACATTCTGTGTTTTTATTTGTGAATAATTCACAGCAAGCATGCTTATGTTAATTATTCATCTTTTATTAGAGCCAAATCCAAACAGAAGGCTTTTGTTTTTAACCCAGCCATCGTATGTACAGTGGTAGAAACAAGCTAAATGGATTTGGAGTTCCTGTGAGTGGAAGAAAGCCCCTACCCTACTTAAAAAATAAAATAAGTCACCTTATGGAAAAATAAGACTGTCCACCTGGGTACCTTATCTCTTATTTCTCCCTAAGATAGCAATAATATTATTAATGATAAAAATAGTAATAAAAGTACTATGAACTGAGTTGTAATAGGGCACAGCTGTCCTCTGTTTTTGTCATCAGCCCAAAATACTTTTAGATTTGTTTTTAGAATCCCACTTCATCCATGATTTAAACCCCTCCCAAATCTGATTTTATCTTTAGCTCATTTCCACCTTAAAGGGTACTGCCTTAGTCTGTTTAGTGTTGCTATAAAGGAATACCTGAGGCTGAGTAATTCATAAAGAGAAAGAGGTGATTGAGCTCAAGGTTTTCGTGATTGGAAAGTTCAAGGTTGGGCATCTACATCTGGCAAGGGCGTCAAGCTGCTTCCACTCATGGTAGAAGGAAAAGAGGGGGAGGATGGCATGTGCAGAGATCACATGGCAAGAGGACATGAGAGAGACAGACAGACAGACAGGGGGCGGGAGGGAAAGATGCCAGGCTCTTTTTAAAAACCAGCTCTCGAGGGAACTGATAGAGCAAGAACTTACCCCCAGGGAGCACATTAATCTATTTATGAGAGCTCCACTCCCATGACCCAAACACCTCCCATTCGGCCTCACCTCAAATTTTAACATGGGGATCAAATTTTAACATGAGGTTTGAAGAGGACAAATATCCAAACCATAGCAGATACCAAGTTACACAAATGCATTTCTTCTTTAAGATGCTCTGAAAATCACTTGTTACCATACTTTGAATAAGTTTCTCTGATTTTATCCATTTGAGGACCAACCCATGTCCATCCCATGCCTGCCTTCCTAATCCTTCTGTATCTTTTATTGAGATACAATTCATATAACATAAAATTCACTGGTAAAAAGAGTACATTTCAGTGGTTTTTTAGTATATTTACTAGGTTGTACAACCATCACTGTTAATTCCAGAACATTTTTATCACCCCAAAAAGAAACCCCATACCCATTAGCAGTCATTCTCCATTCTCCCTCCCTCCAACCCCCGGCAAGCACTTACCTGCTTTCTGTCCTTATTGGGTCTATTGTGGACATTTCATATAAATGGAATTATATAATACATGGGCTTTTGCATCTGACTTCGTTCCCATGGCTTAATGTCTTCAAAGATTTATCCGTGTTGTGGTATGTATCCATACTTAATTGATTTTTTTATGGCTGAATTAAATATTCTATAGTTTGGGTAGACCACATCTTATTTATGCATTCATCAGTGGACAGACAGGCAGGTTGTTCCTACTTTTTTGGCAGTTATGAATAATGCTGCTATAAACATTTGTGTATATATTTTTGTACATTTTTAATTCTGTTGGTTATGTACAGTAGCCTCCTCTTACCTGCAGTTGCACTTTCCCTGATTTTGGTTACCCACAGTCAACCAAGTGAGGAAAGAAATGCATACCCCATATTCACATAATATTTATTACAGCATATTGTTATAATTGTTCCATCTTATTATAGTTTATTTCTTACTATGCCTAATTTATAAATTAAAATTTATCATAGGTTTGTATATATAGCAAAAACCATAATGTGTGTACATATGTATATATAGGGTTCTATACTATGGGAAGTTTCAGGCATCCACTGGGGTCTTGGAATGTATCCCTTGCAGATAAGGGGAGACCGCTGAACCTAGGAATACAATTCCTGGGGCATATAGTAATTCTGTGTTTAACTGACTTGAAGGAATACCAAAGTGTTTTCCGTAGTAGTTGCTCTCCTTTACCTTCCTGCCAGCAATATGTGAGGTGTCCAATTTCTCCATGTCTTTACCAACACTTGTTGTTTTCTGTTTTTTTGTTTGTATTATAGCCATCATGGTAGTGTGAAGTGATATCTCATTACAGTTTTCCTATGCATTTCTCTAGTGACTAAAGATGTCAGGCATCTTTTCATGGACTTATTGGCCATTTGTATATCCTCTTTCTTTAAAGAAATGTTTATTCAACTCCTTCTCCTATTTTTTAATTGGCTATTTGCCATTTTATTGTTCAGTTGTAAGAGTTCTGTATATATCCTGTACACTAGACACTGAACAGATAAAAAGTTTGCCAAATTTTTTCCCATTCTTTGGATGGTCATTTCATTTTCTTGATAGTGTCCTTTGTCATGCACATTTCTAAATTTTGATAAAGTCCAACTTATCTACTTTTTCTTTGATTATACTTTGGGTGTCATAATTAGGAAGCTGTTGCCTAATCTAATGTCATGTAGATTTACGCTTTTTTCCTTGTAGAAATTTTATCATTTTAGTTCTTACACTTAAGTCTTCTTTATGCCAATACCATGCTACTGTAGTTATTATAACTTTGTAGTATGTTTTGAAACTAGAAAGTATGAGGCCTCCAAATTTGTTCTTCTTGTTCAAGATTGTTTTGACTATGTGGGGCTCTTTGCCTTTCCATTTGAATTTTCAAGATCAACTGTTCGTATCTTTAAAAAAGAAAAAACAGCTTGAATTTTGATAGGATTGCACTGACTCTATAGATCAATTTAGGTAGTATTGTCATGTTGACAATATTAAGTCTTCCAATACATGAACACAAAATGCTTTTTCATTTATTGAGATCTTCTGTAATTTCTTTTAGCAATGTTTTCTAGTTTCCTATATACAAGTCTTTAACTTCTTTTATTAAACAAATTCCTAAGTATTTTTTGATACTATTGTCAATGAATTTTTTTTTCATAATTTTTAAGCCTTAGTTTTCCTTCCAAAGATTCGTCTTTTCTGCCTGAAAACTCCCATTTCTTAAGTCAGTCATCCCCAGCCACATACTTAATTGTCTTAACAGTAACTTGAATGCTTGGTATCTAAGAAAATACTTTCTGATGTAGATGATAAGAAACAATAGATAGCAGGGATGGGCCCAGAGTCAGTCTTATATATTTATTTACCTTCCTCCAAATAACCCAAACCATTCAGATATTAGTGTGTTCCCTAGTAGAGCAGAGAAATCCTTAAGAAAATTAAGTTACCCATGATTATTTGTCACCTAAAAGCCTTCGGATCATTTTTGTTTCTGTATCTCTCTTTTGAAGTGTCCTTTTCTAGAATTTGTCCTTTTCTGTGATTTCTAGACTCCTGCTTTCCCAATGTCCAGCTTGGGTCTATCCTTCCTTGCTACCCTTTTTCTGCCATGTTCTAGAATTTTCTTCCCTCCGCTCTATCTTTCTGTGTACTACCAATATCTAATGCTAATCTAAAAAGCAGGGAAATCATCTGTGGTTACCAGTGGCTTAAAACAACTAATGCTAATGCTGAGGTCCTCATGAATTGTAACTTAGTTTTTGTTAATCCCTACATCCCTGTGGTGGTTCCTTTGTTTTGCCGGAGTATGTGCTAGATACGTATTTGTGAAATATATAAGAAAATAATCATCTCTTTAGACTCATGCTGGTTTAAAGTGAGAACCAATGTGGAGTCAAATCATGTCTATTTGACTCTTTGGTGGACTGAGATATACCTTAACCCCTTCTGAAACATTTTCTTTTTTGGTGGACAACTGTGTAAATCAGCACATAATGTGAGAATTTTCACAGTCTCAGAGGAGATAGCTGCTTTTCTGTAACTGCAGTTACAGATTATACTCCATAGAGACATATTTACAAATATAGGGTCTTATGTTTTACCACATGATAATTTCTTTTGTTTAGAAAGAAAATTTCACAGGTTCTGGGGTTAAGAAGTCATTGTAAGTCATAAGTGCATCTTGGTTTGCCTGCTCTTAATATCTTACAATTTCTCTAGTTTTAGTGATTTCCTGGCTTTTAAGAACTAGCGCTGTTGATTTCCCTTCTTGCTAACAGATAATTCCTCATTTGAGAAAATCAAACATGGCTGTGAATTTTCCATCTGCAGAATATCTCTATCTTTTCAATATTTTCCCAGGAAGCCACCAGTTGGTTGATCATTTTCAGCCTGTAACCTGCATATTTACATCTGCAGCTGAGGAGGATGCTGAAGACTCCATAGTAATACCATCTGTCCCTTCACGGAATATTTCCTCTCAGATAAAGACGGGCGGTATTAGTCATAATTAGGCAAGTTGCATGCTGGGATTGGGAGCTGATTTGATTTCCCAGGATTTCTGTGCCAGGAAGTACTGCTGGCTGTGTGGGTATTCATGAATGTGGGGGAAGGTGAAATTAATACTATAGTGGAATCAAGTTTTTCATACTAGAACAGGAATCAGCAAACTACGGACCATGGACCAAATTCAGCGTGTGACCTGTTTATATGCATAAAGTTTTATTGGAACACAGCCATGCCTATTCATTTATGTATTATGTGTGCCTTTTAAAACACAGCAGAACTGAATACTTGTAATAGAGACTGTATGGCCAGTAGAGCCTATATTATTTACTATCTAATCTTTTACAGACAAAGCTTGCCTATCCTCATACTGGAAGATTATTAGAAGACGTTTTACTCTCATTAAATCTGTGTGGCCTTCATGGGAGGCACATGTCCATTTTAGATTTGAAACTGTTAACTTACAACAGAGTAGTACTGCCTCCAGGAAGTCTTCCAGGATAACTTTCCCTCTGCCACCCCCATGAAGCTGAGCAGTGTTCTTTTTCTGTCCTCTAATACTGTGGGTGAGCTAATGTTACTGAATGTATCTTAATATAGGACTTTAATAACTTAATATCTAAAATACACATCTCTGTGTCTGTTATTTCCTCTAAACCTGTGAAAATTCTCATGTGATAGCCTGATTCAGATAGTTGTTCATCATAAAAAAAAAAAAGAAACATCATTATTGAGGAAGCAGTCTGTCTTTCTTGTATTCCCAATGTGTAATATTAGTACCTGGGATGAAGAATGCACTCAAAACATGTCAAATGCATGAATGAATGGACTGAATGAGTTATTAGTAAAGAAAATTAAAAATATTGTTTTACTGTCTTTTAAAGACAGTTTGAGATTAGGGTTAAGTGTGTGGTCTCTGGACTCCAGTGGCTCACAGTGAAAGCCTGTTTTCACCTCTTATTATCTCTGAATCTTTGGTCAACTGTCAAATTACATATCCTCTCCTGCTTCAGCTCCCTTACCTGTCAGATGGAGATAGCAGTATTACCTGCATCCTACCTTGTTGTGGAAGAAAAAATCATGGTAATCAATGCAAAGTTTTAGTATGGCACCAAGCACATATGAAGTATCCAACATATGATGCCCATGACTGGTGACTGTCATTTCTTTTAAACAAAATTCAGCTCCCTGTCATGTCACTGTTAGTTTCCCCACACTTATTAGTTATTACTTGCATGTATGCATGAATATATCCTTCATGCACAACCAATATTTTGGCTCCTACTCTGTGTCAGTCTGACTGCACCAACTACTGGGCTAGAAAGATGGATCAGATGTGATTATGATGCTTAAGCATTTCATAATCTCAAGTACTTAGCCTAAGGCTACCACTTATGATGGAAGCTCAGTCACTAAGGGGAATCGCAGATTGATAATAACTGAGCATTATTGACCTTCCATTTTTGTAATGGGAGGACAAAGCCACTAAGTGAATGAAATGATGCTGTATCTAAGGAATTTCAGACATCAGCCAAGGAGTCCAGTGTTGTGGCGAGAGAAGCATCCTGATCCCCGATGAATGCGGAGATAGTGTTTCTGTCTGTACTTGGAGGTGGCCTTGAGTAAAAAGACACCCAAGTGTTCTGACCTAAGAAAAGTTTTGTACTCATTGGTCTTCGATCGCGAGATATGACTAACAGTTCTCTGGAAGGCAGAAGCCAGCACTTGGTGGATGGATTGCCAGGTCCATTTGCTGTGCGAAGAATAGCACTGAGAGCTCCGTTCCTCATCAGGCAGAAGTGGGTTGATTCTCATCATCACTATTCACTAGCTCAGTGACCTTTTGCAGGCCCCTTCCTTTCTCTTTCTCATCTATAAAATGTGAGTGCTCATCGTGTCAACGTTATCAGTTTGTTGATCTTGGTTTTAGCCCATAGAGTTAGGAACACTGGGCCAGTTTCAAAAGGGCTCCTGGATCTCTCAGACCAGGAGGTTTTGCATCATGAAGACAGCTGCCATGGAACTCCCCCTCTGCCGTCCTCCCCTTCCCTGGGCTCCATCTCTGCCTGGCTGCTGCTTCTGCCTATGGGAGCACCAATGTGAGAAGGGTGTCTGCAGGTCAGTTGGTACCATTAAAGTTGCAACATAGAACCTAGGTAGAGTGCACTGTAGGACATGAAAAACAAAAAAAATGTGTGCTGTTCAGATAGATATTGAGGCTCTTTCTGCGTGAAAAATCTATGGTGGCCCAGATACAGTGTTTCCACAAGAAACTAGAATGATAATTAAAAATACAGACTCGAGAATAAGAAGTTTCAAATTTTCCAATTTCTAGCTATGAGACCTTTAACCTCTCCTCAGTTTCCTCATCTGTAAAGTGGGAATAATGATGCCTACCTCTCTGAGAGACCCTGCAAATTAAAGAGTTTAGCATTGTCCTCTGTAACAGTGACTGTTAGGCAAAATACTGAATTCCTAAACCTCTGTAGGAAACGTGTACTGTTCTCTAATCTTTAGCTTGTTAGAGATCTGTGCCAATGTGAGGGAATTTACCTTCCCAAAGACTTCTCAAGAGGGTTTTTGGCTTTAGATTCTGTGGGTACTGAGAACACTGCATTTATTATAAAGCATTGTCAGTTTCTGTCTAATGATATTTGTCAACCCTAGGGAGCCAAAATTATGGGTCTCTTTAAATTTTTCCCTCTGATGAAAGAGAAAAAAGGACAATATCAGAAGTTTCCATAAAAAGCCTCCAATGGTAATAGAGGTCAGAGGTTAGAAACACAAGTATGCATTGCCATGGTGATGGACTTAGGAGTCTGTTAGGAGCTTGTTGCATTTATGGTTAGTTACTTCTATTGGGTTTCTTTCATCACCTTTGGTTTTTCTCAAATTACAAAATGATTAAAGGATTTGGCAAGGAAAATGAGCCAGATGTAACAGTTTCCTCTTACATCTCTTAATAGAAGCAAACATGCTATAATGTGATTTTTCTTCCCTCTCTCAGAATTGCACCCTCCCCAAGTTCTCAGCAGCAGAACAGCAACAAAGCCCCTTGAAAGCGGAAAAGCCCTCATGCTCAATGGAATGTAATTAAATTTAAATAATGTTGCATCAGCTGGTTAAAGAGGGAAATCCAGAAAGAAAATCTTCTAGTTTCTGAAATTTACTCCAGGCCATATCCAGCAATCCTGCTAAGTGCAGACATGAGACGTCCGTATGGTGGTGGTGTCCGTGCACCTGTGGGCTGTTTTTATGTTGTAATGGAGGGGTCAAGGAATCCATAGAATGGAAAGACTTTAAAAATAAAAAAAGAAAGTTGAAAATTCAGATTCAGACGGAATTCATACCCCATTATTAAGTTAATACTGGATAATTGTTAGCCTTTAAGATAAGACTTATTTTCTACTCACCCCCCATGTTTTAGGCAAATGAAATTAACTTGAAGCCATTTTAATGAAAAAAAATACAGTGTAATAAAGTGATTATGAACAGTTACTTTGAAGTTAGACAAACTCCTGCCCAATTCAAATCTGTGCCCTGCCTGTGGTTCTCTACATGAACTTAGTCAGTCAGTAAAAATGTAAACTGTCTCTGATCTTTAGCCTTCTCATCAGAAAGGCAGATGTGGGATAATAATGACCATAACTAATGAGGCTGTTATTAGCTTGAAATGGCCCAATGAATGGAAGGCTCTTTCTTACCCTGGTATGTAGTATATGGTCAATAATTGCTACAATTACAGTTATTTATCAGGCATGGACATTCAATAACAACCTCATTAACTAGAATTTACTCCAAGGGGGAGAGAAACACACAGATAAAAGCAGTCATTATGCAGGATAAAGTTGAATGAAAGCAAATGTGGGGAGACATTTCCTTCTATAACTTCTACCTGCATACAGAAGAATGAAGTCTTTCTATTGACATAATTTGGTTCTTCTTTTTCGTTATGAGCCTTTGGCCCTGAGTTTCCTTTTCTGTGAATCAAGCAGTCAGAGTAGATGACCTCTGAGGACCCTTCCAGATCTGGTTTTCTGTGTTCCCAGGAGCTTCTCCAAGGGTTATTCCGAGCCATATTTGAAGCAATTGCTAGAAATAATCCTCCTCACCTGAATATATAAAGAATAATGAGTGATTCTTCACTTGAAAAGAATTAACCAGCAAGACTATAGCAAGAGACCAGCTGAAATTTGTGCAGCCTTGTGTTAGTCTAATAAGCAAAGGAGTGAAAGTCTTAGGAAAGTTTTTCTGACTATTCAGGCTTGGATAACTTGGCTTTGATGAGTTAGGAACATAGATTAGAACTGTTCTTGTTAGGTCAGGGGCCAGTGTCACCTGCTTTTCTGAAGGTAGAAATAATCAACCTAATGGTATTGAATGGACTTAAGTGGTTTTTCAGTGTCTGAATGGGTTACTGGGGTCACTTCTTCCAGTAGGAATGTAATCTGCAAATGGATCAAATTTTGTTATATATCACATAGGGTTTCCTTTTGTCATATTACCATGTGGTCATACAGAAAGTAGGCTGGCTGAATTCAGAGTCAAGAACGTGGGTCTAAATCCCAGCTCTCACATCCATGATCTTAGATAAATTACTCTTTCATTGAATTTCTGCTGCATTCTCTTTAAAATGGAGGTAGTCTTCCTTATATCAAAGGATTAAGTAAGATAACTCATGCAGAGCCAAGCTCATGTGTTATACGTGGAAGACAATAAATTAAGTAAATGACAAATATCTACTGAGCACTTACTATGTGCCAGGCACTCTTTTAGCTACTCAGGAAACATTTGAAACCAAAACAGACCAAGATTCTCTGTCTACGGAGCTTAATTTCTGGGGAGGAAACAGGAAATAAACAATAACTATAGTAGAACAAATAAATGATGTACTATGTGTGAAAGTAATGATTACTGTGGGGGAGGGAAAGAAAACCGTAGCAAGGTATACAGGATATTAAGGGCCCAGGTGAGTGGGCAGGGGCGCGGGGAAGGTGGTAGAGTTAAGGAGGGTGGTCAGGCTTGGCCTCTTGAGAAGTGGCCATTTGAAGAAGGACATGAAGGAGGGGAGGGCGTTAGCCATGAGGCTTATTAGAAGAGGGATCCTGACCGAAATGCAAAGGCAGGAGCACGGCTGGCAAGCTGAGGCACACCTGGAGGCCAGTGCACTCTACCTGGGAGCAGAGTGACTGGGCGACAGCAGTAGGAGATGGTGTCAGACAGGCAGGGTGGTGCACCAGACCCACCTAGGGCCCTGCAGGCCATTGTAAGGGTTTTAGCTTTTACCCTGAGGAAGTGGGGGAGACATTGAAAGATTCCGAGCAAAGGAAACACATGATCTAACTTACACTTTTTTTAGATGACCTCTCAGGTTGCTATTTTAGGGCAGCAAGAGGGTTGGGAGCAGAGAGAGGCTTTTGCAGAATTCCGGGAAACAGGTGAGGGCGGTCTGAGCCGTGGGGTGGTGAGAAATGATCAGATTCTGAATATAATTTGAAGGTCTCTCTTTCCATTTACCTTCTATTTCTGGGGTTGTAGTAACAATATTTACCTAATTAACTTAAGAGAGTGATTAATAGGAAGAAGATGGTGATGATAGACAATTATTGACACTTACCCTTAAGTAGGCACTGTGCTAAGTACCCATCAACCGCATGAGGTGAGTATAATTATTACCTCTTCTTGACTGATGATGAATCTGAGGCACAGAGAGACCAAGGAATATATCCAGGGGCCCACATCGTCTCGGTGGTGGAGCTGGGAGAGAAACCCTGTTGTCCTGACTCTAGATCTATGCAGTGAGGAGTGGTCTATACAGCGTGAAGAGCCATACAAGCTGCACTGCAACCACCGCCCCACCACCTGGTTTCCCCGAAAGACAGTTTTTCCCCAGTTCCTCAGGTTTTTCAGACTGAGTCACAGAAAGATTCGCCACACCCGGTCTCATTTCTGTCTGGAATCATTAGCAAAGAATGAAGCAGTTAAATATGATGGTTCATGGTGGAAGACGTATGCCCTTTGGGGGACTGGTCAGTTTGTTGGTTGTTTGATGAATTGATTTATTAGAAAAAGTAAGGAACAAGCAATTGTATCAAAACATTCTCTTTTTTTCTTTTTTTTACTCTGCCAAGATCACGATGAATTTTTTTTTTATTTTAATTGTGGTAAAATACACATATGAAATTTATCATCTTAACCATTTTTAAGTGTGCAGTTGACTGGCATTAAATACATTCACATTGTTCAGCCATCATCGTCTGTCTACGGAACTCTTTTCATCTGGTAAAACCCAAACTCTACACCCATTCAACAAATAACTTCCCACTCCCTCCTCTCCACAACCCTGGCAACTGCCATTCTACTTTCTGCCTCTGTGAATTGGAGTATTCCAGGTACCTCACACAGGTGGAATCACATAGTATCTGTCATTTTGTGACTGGCTTATTTCAATTAACATAATGTCCTCAGGATTCCTTCATGTGGTAGCATGTGTCAGAATTTCCTTATTTTTAAAGGCCGAATAATATTTCATAGTATGTATACATTACGTTTTGTTTATGCATTTAGCTCTTGATGAATCAAAACACATTTTAACAATCTTGTAGCACATTGACTTAGCAACTGAATTTCGGAAGTCACATCATCTTAGAGACTCAAAAGCAGAGAGTCTTCCTTGCTCCCAGCCTATAAATAAGGATAGATTTGAAGGATCAGAGACTCAAAAACGGACGTATTTCAATTAGCAGGATAGTCTCACTGTTCCTGGGACAGAAATTTCTGTTGACTTTTCTTTCACAGAATCAGAAATGTGGAGCAGTTCCCACTGTACTCTTTCATCTCATTTATTATGTTTCATTTGTCTTAAATTAAGCTAATCATCTTGTTTGCACAACAGTTTGATTTTTGGGCTGGATTTAGGTTTTGTGAAACTTTTTCTTTCCATAGTAAGTAATAGATTTGTTCAAATACTAACCTTGGGGAAATGCAATTTGACAGTTCTTCAAAGAATGTATAAAACTAATTATAAGTGAAAGTCATTTCAATTTCAATAATTAAAAGGAAAAACCTGCCAGCCCTAGATTATTCTCTTTCAACTCATATCACAGACCTGTCCATCATTATGGTCCTACACACGCCTGCTGACCAAATTACATGAATCAAAGCAGTGAACACTTAATTTTTTTAGGTGTGTGTTTTATTCAGCCTTCATTTTAAAATAAATTTAGCAAATTAAACTCACTTTTTCAAATACCTATCTCCCAAAATAAGAATATTCCCAGTGTTTATTTACTTTTGAAAGTTACTCACATGGCTCATTTTAGTACCCCACGCTCAACCTCAGCCAAATCCACTCAGTGGTCTGTGGTCTTCCAGCCTTTGCCTGACTCCCCACAGGCCTGTTGTATGCAAACTTTAGTCACGTTTTCCCCTAGCATGATTTGAGATATAACTATGTGCCTTCCTTAATGTTTACTTAATATTTTCCTTTTAGTAGACTTCTGTTTTTCTTTGGTAATTTAAAAGAGAATGTAACACTATTCTAAGTGAAAAATCAGCATGATTTTCCATGAAGGAAATGTGGATATAAAACCAACTATAAATATCGAGATATTAAACTTGAAGCCATCTTTGACTTTGATAAAAATGGAAGTGTTAATGTCTTACGGAGCTATTCTTGTCATCACAAGCCCCAAACGAGACATTATCTTTAACATCAACAAAAATATTAAAAAAGAATAGAAAAGAAAGCGACCTTCTCATACATAATGCCAAGCATTGTCACACCTAAAATCATCTTACGTACTACTGAGTCCCAAACTTTAGGAAACAATGTTTCTTCCTCCCATTGCATTTTTTGAACAGCTTGACTGTTAGAAAGTTGTCTTCTCATTAAGGTGACATTTGTCTATGTCCATGGAGTACCCACCAATTATTCTATACTTCAGAGCCTCCCAGAGCAAGTTTGAACTCTCTTCCTTATGACAGTCCTTCGGCTATCTGAAGACAACTCTGACAGCCCAACTAGCCTTTTTTCTTGGCCAGATTCCTTCAATTCTTTCTACCTTTCCTCATAGGAAATAATTCTTTAGTATTGCTCATCTGGTTTCTGCTCCTTCAATATGTTTGCTACTTAGAGTTCTCCAGAGAAACAGAATGAACAAAGTGTGGGGTGGGTGGGTGGATGGATGCATGCATAGATAGATAATTTTAAGAAATTAGCTCATGGCTCATGTGATTATGGAAGCTGGCAAGTCCAAGACATGCAGAGTGAGTGGGCCAGCAGGCCGGAGGCCTCAGGAAGCGCCAGTGTGCAATTCCAGTCTAAAGGCCATCTGCTGTAGAATTCCCTCTTGCTCGCGGGAGGTCAGTCTTTGTTCTATTCAGGCCTTCGACTGATTCTATGAGGCCTGCCCACATTATGGACAGCAATCTGCTTTACTCAGAGTCCACTGATTTAAGTATAAATCTCATCCAAAAACATGCTCATAACTGACAGTTTGAGTTCACAATAGTCAAGTGACTTGACCACCACATGGTAATGGCTTGTTAGAATGTGGTCGACCCCTGCACGTGGAAAATTCCATATTCTCCTGAGAATTTGAACTAAGCAGCCCAGAGAGTGTGGTCAGTCAGTGAAGGATGCTGGATGATGACGGGGATGTTATATCAGCCCTGTCAACAACAATAGCTAACACGGATTGAGAGTGTACTCTCTGCTAGGCACAGTTTTCATTGCTTTCCTGATATTATGTAATCCTCATAATACTCTGCAAAGTAGTTTCTACTATTATCTCTATCATATACATGCAGTACCTGAGTTATAGAAGAATTAAGTAACTTGTCCAGGTTTATACAGAGCTTTTGAGAGGTAGCGGTAGAATTCAAACTCAGGTAGTCTGATTCCAGTGTCCATGTTGTAACCACCAAGTGGCCCTAGCCTCTCCTCTTCCTGCACTGAACCATCAAAAAGCACTGCAGAATAAACAGGGTGGCCATGAAGTCTGGAAATGTAGGTGTCTGTTTGCCTTATTGGACCATATTAAGTGACCAATTAATGCCTATACTTGACAGCTAGAACATCACTCAGAGTATTTCCAACAGGCTGGTACACCATCCACATGGGGGGGTGATGAGGAACTGGTTGATAATTTCTAAAACCTGGATTGGACCATACAGACATCAGCAGTGGGCTACGTGTGTGCCTGATTTGAACCCTTCTGACCTGCTAAAGGTGCAGGTGTGTTCAGGGGAAAATTAGAGACACACATCATCTGAGACAGTACCTCACAGACAGAAGTTCAAGGTTAAGGGAAACGTGGTAATGAACCACATTTGTTGCAGTTTCTCACAGTTCATTGAACTATGCGTTGCTAATGAGGAATAGCACATTGACCGTATTATGTAATGTCATTGAGCATATCATGTGTTATAATAAAATACCATGAAACCATTATTATGTATATACACCAACAATTTCAGACTTTATGGCCATACTGTAGTTACCATCTTGGTTGTTCACCTTTTTCTACCTCATTCTTTAAAGCCTAGTATCTGGATTTGAATATAGTATTCCAGACACGCTGTCCCTATATGTGGAAAAGCAGGGCCATTCTTCCTCCTTTTTGGGTATTACCGTCTCAAGCTTTCTGGCAATCAATGAACTCAACAAACTCATATTGACTTTGATACTTGTTCATCTGAAAAATATTTTTTAAATACCTGCCATCCATGAGACACCTGTTTTAGGCACTAGGAATAGAATGGTGAACAAAACAAAGTCTCTGCCTCATTGATCTTTTATTGTAGTAGGAGGAGACAGATAAAAATAATCAAATAGGTAAATGATAAAATGTTAAGTTATGCTAAGTGAAATGGAGAAAGAAAAAGCAGGAGTAAAAGGATGGAGATTGAAGAGGCTACTATGTTAGACAAGAAGGTCAAGGCAGCCAGGTGGATATCTGGGGGGAAGTAATTCCAGGCACAGGGAACAGACAGTGCAAATTTCTGGAGCAGTGAAGGTACCTGGTTTGAAGAACAGAAAGAGACCAGGGTCGCTGGAGTAGAGATGACGTGGAGGGACACAGTAAGGAATAAAGACTGGAGAGGTAGCAGCAGAACAGATCACGTGGGGTCTTGTAGTAAGGAGTTTGAGTTTAAGCCTAGTTGTAACAGAAAGCCATTGGAAGATTGTTTTTCCCCCATGGGAGCGATACACTCTGTGTTGAGTTTGAAAAGGATTACCCGACTGCTCTGAGGATAATAGACTTTAGGAGGGCAACAGTGGAGCAGGGAAATCAATACGGACTAAAACAGCTATGTTTACATTTCCACGATAAGTTCATTTTTTTTTTTTTTTTTTATTTCAGCTCATCATGGGGGTACATAAGTTCAGGTCATATACATTGTCCCTGTCCCGCCCATCCCCCCGAGTCAGAGTCCCAAGCGCGTCCACTCCCACTCTCCAGACAGTGCGCCTGGCACTCACCATGTATTCATACCTCGATCCCCTCCCCCCCGTTCATTTTTAATTATCTTTTTAATTTATGTAATGGCACTGCAGTCAGAAAATGTGTTCTGTATGACACTGTTGTGCAAAATTCCTTTGTGAACTAGCACATCCTTCGTTTTTGCTAATGCTTTTGTGTATTTGAAAATAATGCAGGTCCTCAATTTGTTGGGTGCAGAGTTCCACATAATCCATTAGTTCAAATTAGTTACATATTGGTATTCAGATCATCCTTGCTATTATTTGGTCGGCAGTGTCTATAATTGTCTAATAGATTTTTGTTAAATTCTAGGGTTTGCTAAATCAGCCTCACACTTCTGACAACTTTTAATGAATATGTTTTTAAGCTACATTGATAGATACATATCTAGTCATGATTTGTATAGCTTCCTGCTAGATTTTTTCTTTTATATGCAGTTTTTACTGAATGCATTAATGCATTTTGCTGTAGATACTGTTTTGTTGAATATTGATACTCCACCTTTCTCTTAGTATTTGCCTTGGATATCTTTTGCTATATCGTTATTTCCAGCCTTTCTACGTTGTTTTGTCTTAATTATTTCTTTTGTAAGCAGCATTTCTTTGCACTGTTTTGTATATGTTAGAGATATTTTATACTCTTTACGATGGTGGTTTGTATTTCTTCTCTACTATTCTCTTTGCTCCTTTTTTAAAAATAGAAATTTGTGTTTCCTTCTGGTGGATTAAATTTTTTTATATTCCTTTTCTTTTCTGCTGGCTTCAAGACAATAGATTGTATTTCAATTATTTTAATGGCCACTCTAATTTTTAGCATGTAGATTTCAGTATTTATATCCTCCCTCTTAAATATAACATAGGCATCAGTCTGCTTTAACTATCCACTAACCTCTGTTAACACACTTTCCTTCTCCTCTCACCCCCAATTTGTAAACCTCCCTGCAGTGAGATTGACTCTGTCTCCCTTCAAGAGAACTCTTAAGGTTCCCTCTGATTTGCCTGAGCTAAGCCCACAATCACAATCTCCACGGCCGCCTTCTAGACCCGTTTGCCTGCAAGCCTGTGGCTATAGCCCACACCCTTCTTAGTATGTCTGCTTTTAGTCCATAAAGATGGTTTTCAAAAAAAAAAAATTATTATGGTAAAATACAACATAAAATTCACCATTTTAACTGAAATGTACAATTCAGTGGCATCAAGTACATTTCCAACGTTGTACAACCCTCACCATCATCTAGTTTCATCCCAAACAGAAACCCCATACCCATTAAGCAGTCACTTCCGTTTCTTCCTCTAGCCCCTGGCAGCCTTTAATCTATTCTGTCTTTGTGGATTTGCCTATTCTGGGTGTCTCATTTACATGGGATCATACAGAATATAGCCTTTTGTGTCAGGCTGCTTTTACTTAACATAATGTTTACAAAGTTCATCCATATTGTAGCACAGGTATCATACTTCATTCCTTTTTATAGGTGAATAATAGTTCTTAATACAGTTATATCACATTTTGTTTGTCCATTCATTTGTTTTGAGCATTTGGTTTGTTTCCACCCTTTGGTTAGTATGAATACTGCTGCAAGGAACATGTGTGTACAAGTTTTTGTTTGAATACCTGTTTCCAGTTCTTTCGGGAGTATACCCAGGAGTAGAATTGCTGGATCATATGGTAATTCTATGCATAACATATTGAGGACTTAACATACTGCTTTGCATAGCAGTGGTACCATTTTACATTCCCACCAGCAGTGGATGAGATTTCCAGTTTCTCCCCATCCTTTCCAACGTATGTTATTTTCTGTTTGTTTGTTTATTTATTATGGCCATTCTAGTGGGTTTGAAGAATTATCCAGTTTTCCAGTCCCACTGTGGCTAACTGGTTTCCATTTGTGTTTTTGTTGGTACCCTAACATGGCTGTGGGGTTGGAGCAAAGGGGCCCCTCAAAACAGGACCTTATCTCTCCCTTTTGATTAGAATCTCAAATCTTTCATCCATTCAGGCTATATTTCTTAAGTGGGCAACCAAGGCAAAAACTCATAAGCCAAGTATCTGAGTGCATAATACTATTACTTTTCTAAGAATGATACTTTCTTTGTAAGGTAAGATAGACCCACACCAATTTCATCAAAGGTTACTTCAGCTGATTTCTTTCTTTGACATCTCACCTTTTCAGACTAATACAATGCACATATTACACTAGTTAAATGAGGAGAGTAGAGAACAAATGTGCTTTTCCCACAGAATTCAGCTTTCTTTTCAAAGGATCAGTGACAACTATAAAATCACTTTCTCTCTCTCTCTCTTTTGATCTGTCCAAGAAATTAGAAATTTTGACCTGCCAAGAAAGAAATTAAAAGCACACAAAAATAATTAAGAAGCTTACATATTTCCCGGGTTTTTCAGTACTTCTTTTTTTAATAATGTGTCACATTCTCTTATGAATTTTTATATTTGATATTCATAGTATCATGAACATATCATATAGTAATGATTTTTTTATGATCATAGAAGGAATGCACACTAATTTCTTCTTTTTTTTTTCCCCCTTTGAGACAGAGTCTCACTCTCTCACCTAGGCTAGAGTGCCATGGTGTCAGCCTAGCTCACAGCAACCTCAAACTCTTGGACTCAAGCAATCCTTCTGCCTCAGCCTCCTGAGTAGCTGGAACTATAGGCATGTGCCACCATGCCCGGCTAATTTTTTTTCTATTTTTAGCTGCCTGGCTAATATCTTTCTATTTTTAGTAAAGACGAGTCTCGCTCTTGCTCAATCTGGTCTCAAACTCCTGACCTCAAGCAATCATCCCACCTTGGCCTCACAGATAACAGGCATGAGGATGCTAGGATAAAAGGCATGAGCCACCGCACCTGGACGCTCATTTCTTTTTTTGGACAAGAAAATTAAAAACACATATTATCTAACACTGCTTAAGAGCTATAAGGATTTAGAGGGGTGGCAATATGAAAGTCACAGCCCTGAATTTGGAGGATGAGCCTGAGTTCTAGGTCAAGTTCCATGTGACCTGAGGATTATCACTTAGCTTTTCTTTAAGTCTGATGACCATATGGATACAAAGTTGCAAACACTTTGTCTCAAGTGATGAAATATTTTATTTGAATACTCCCTTTTCATTTCTACCTACCCGCCATGACTGTACCACTCAGGTGAGCCTGATTCAGAACCCCACATGGCCTTAGTGTTTCATGTCCTCACTTTAATCAGCAGGTACCTGGCCTGTCTCCATTCTCCCCAAGCCTGGTTTTCCATAGCAGCTAGTGAGGTGCCTCCCTCCTCTCAGATAGAAAGGCCTACAGGTGAGGAGCAGCCTTGACCGTGGAACCTACGGACACCTTTTGTGGTCAAGGGGCCTTTCCTTGCCTCCTTAATGGTACCAGAGAACCACCAGCCATTCTATGCAAAGCGCTCTTCTTGTTCTCAGTGTAGTTACTGTGACCACACACTGAGTCTGTACTGTTTACTAGGCACTGTGCTGCTGTCTGCATGTCTTATCTTCTCAGAGCAACATGAGGCAGGTGCTATTCTCTCCCCCCCACTTTACAGGTGGGGAAACAGGCACGCAGAGATTCAGTTACCCCCTGTACACTTGCTGTATGGAAGAGCCAGCTTCAAGTCCCAGCCCGCCTACCTAAAATCATGCTCTTAACCACTAAGCATAAAGCAGAAACTGTTCATATCCTAATAGTTCTGTCAGTTTAGTGAGGCTGACAGAGCTTATCTACCATCAGCATCAATGATTAACACTTTTTTAAAAAATCTGTTTTTTAAAAAATGGATCTGTAAGGGAGGTACTGTTATCATCCCCATTTTCCAGTTGAGGAAACTGAGGCTACTAGTTCAGAAAAGGCAAAGCTTAGGGTCTCAGCTAGGGGCTCTGCACCTCTAAAGCCTGACATAACCCCAACAGCACACCACAAAGAAAGGCTCCAGTCACCCTGGGGTTAGTAGTTCGGGCTTTGTGTTTTCCTATGTCATTCTAAATTTTTAGGAGGCCAAGCCTGTTTCAGGTCCATCAGCATTAAGCTGAGCATATTTCCTCTACAACAAATCAAATTGTTTGCCTCCCACGACGTAAGCCAGTCCCTGTGCAGCACTTGTTTTTCTGTCTGTGTTAGTAATTCCAGCCTCAGCTAGAACTTCCTTCTGAAAGGCTCACATGGTCTTCACCCCAGCTTTTCCAGAGAGAGCTTTGTGGCTTCTGAGAATGTCATACACCATTCTGTGAAAGGTCAAAGCCCTCGGAGGGGGTAGGAACAGTAGGCAAACAGAGCCCAGGAATGTGTGGGGGCCGGCCACAAAGCCCGGACTTGTGCTTTCAGATCTGGGGGTGCTCACGGGCCACTGCAAGGCCAAGGACATCATGCATGGAAGACCCCGTTCGCAAATGTGGCCAAAAGTTGGAGAAGTTTGGCCTTAGAAGTTTCTGCACCAAGAAAGAGGGGGTGAAACAGTCTTCATATTGCTCTCTGTGTCATGAAAACAACCTTCTATGTGAAAAGCATATTTTAATCTTGCTGTCAAGTTTTAATGCTTTGATATTGACAATTGGATTGGCCTCATGGGGAAAAGGCAGAGCTGTCTCCTTGCTTACGCTGCAGGGTGTTTCTGCTTATTGGCTTTCTCAGAAACCCTGATCAAGCCTCTCTCCCCCTCTGTAAAGATTTCCGTAACTGTTGCAGCCAGAAAATCTTTCCTTCATCACAGCTCTTACATTTACAGCTTAGACTACACATTCCACAGTGGTAGAGCAGGAGGAAAGTGCTCAGTGCTGGAGTCCTGAGACCTCTCTTTGCAACTTAACCAGCATGCAAGCCTGGGCAAGTTGTACCCCACACCTAGCCTCAGTCTCCTCATCTGTAAAATGGCAATAACCCCTGCTCACCAGGATTATCGACATTAAGCCATCCAGCAAGCATTACTGAGAGCCCATCGTGTATCAGGTTCTCTGCTAAGCCACGGTTTAAACGAGATAAAGCTGGAGTTATCTAAGCCCAAACTTGTGTATTTAAAGCAATCATGTCAGTAGCATTCACCAAAATAGGTTTTGCAGTGTTTCCTGTTAACATGTACTTTAAGAAAAAAAATTCTCTGATTAAATAAATGTTGAGACTGTTGGGTACACAAAGGTATACAAATTATGGTGATGCTGGTCTCCTCAGAGACCAAATACTAACACGAACTGTGCAGCCAGAAGGTAGAAGAAAGTAGGTTGAAGTTCTTGAACTATTTTCTTCAAAAAACCTTTTAGGGGCAAATTTTTTTTTAATTTATTTAGTTCTGTAAGAATGGCTACTCACATATGGAAAATTTTTCTCCAGAACTCTGGAAAATGCTAGAAAAAAAGTTCAGACAGTTATGAAAGGTGTTATTTTACGTGTCATGAAGATTAAATTGTCACCTGAGGTAATGTATAGAAGCTTACATTGTACCTTGCCAAGTGTCACCTTCCCATTCTAGGTCTTTGATCTCATGGGGGTTTTGGATGGTACATGAATGTTAATTTTGTCTTTCTAAATACAGCACAAGCCTTCACCCTACATCTTACACTGCTCTGTTACAGTTTCTAGTGCTCTGATGTGCCCATAAAAGGGCAACCGATTGAGCTCTGGCCTTTGCTTCCCCAGCCAAGCAAGGACAAAACATCTGCCTGTTTACACATCCTAAAAACAATCTTCCTAAGAGCTGCACTCCCACAGAATTGGGTCCAGGTCTGCTCTGTCACTTCTTGGCTCTTTGGTTGGATGTTGAGGAAGTCATTCTTAGCCAAGGTATCCCATTTAACCCTCACTTCTGACCTTACCCCAAAAGAGGAAAATATATCAGCATGATTTTTCTCCTATGCAGTTAGCTACATTTTAGGAACCTTAAGTAGCAAATTAGAATTAAATCTTAACTTTTGTCTTCTTCTGATTTGTTTATTCGTGGCTCTATATATGTAATTTGGACCCCTCCCTCTTCAGCCTTTGGACACACACAGACACATATACACACACACCAGGAGAACCACTGATTTTTCACTTCTTAAGAATTTTCTTTGAATTCTTTGTAACCTTCAAACTACGAGAAATTTGACTTGAGATGTTACCTTTACCTTCACAATTGTATTTTTTAATATGTCTGCCCTATCAGAGGATCCCCACTGATGATGTCTAGAGAGAGCAGAAAGCAAATTTTAAGCTGCCAGAAAGAATCAACATGGAAATGCACAGATTTTTGTATGAGAGTTGACAGCTGAGATAGTGTAATTGTGAACATTTTTATAAAGGAGCTTTTAGGATCCCACGGAATGCACAGTGCAGCTTAAAAGATATGATGTAGGATTGAAAGAAATGCCAACTCTGCACCCCAATACATCAGACTCCCAGGCATTTCACACTTAACATTTCCCAAGCTTAACATCCCCCAGCCTGCTACCTACCTACCAAACTCTCTCTTCAGATGGTCTGTCTCTCACCCACCGCTCTGCAGCTCAGTAAATGGAACCCACCTTTCTAACTGCCGAGAAACACAGGCATCATCCCTGGCTTTGCCTCCTTCTCACCGCCAAGCCCAGTCAATCACCAACCCCTGCCAACGCTGAAAGTGTCCCCATTTGATCTCTTTACTTGTCTTCCCCCTCTCAGTTCAGGCTGCCATCATTTCTGACCTGGGTGACTACAATAGGCTCCTACCTGGTCTCCCGTATCACATAGTCCTCTTTCTGGTAGACCCCCACAGGATAACCAGAGTGAGCATGTTTAAATGCAGATCAGCCCACAACAGTCTCCTGCTTAAAACCTTTCAATGACTTCTTGTTTTTGAAGAAAGTTCAAAACCCTTAAAATGGCCTATAAAAGCAAAGTGGGTGGACAGACCTATAAGATAATTAGACAGGTCACAAAACCACAGAAATAAAAACAATATGATATTGGTGCAAGAACAGGTAGACGGTAGAACAGACTAGAAGGCTAAGTCTGACTCATGTATATTTGGGAATTAATATATAATCAGAGTGACTCTAGGCCAGGCGCGGTGGCTCAAGCCTGTAATCCTACCACTCTGGGAGGCCGAGGCTGGAGGATTGCTCGAGGACAGGAGTTCAAGACCAGCCTGAGCAAGAGCGAGACCCCATCTCTACTAAAAATAGAAAGAAATTATCTGGACAACTAAAAATATATATAGAAAACATTAGCCAGGCATGGTGGTGCATGCCTGTAGTCCCAGCTGCTTGGGAGGCTGAGGCAGGAGGATCATTGAGCCCAGGAGTTTGAGGTTGCTGTGAGCTAGGCCGACGCCACGGCACTCACTGCAGCCTGGGCAACAGAGCGAGACTCTGCCTCAAAAAAAAAAAAGAAAGAAAGAAAAGTGACTCTACATATTAGTGGGGAAAATAACAATCATTTGGAGGATAGTGTTGAGGAAACTGGCTTCTGTTTGAATTCCTATCTAACTGCATACTAGAGTAGTCTACAGGGAGAATAAAGACCTAATACGAAAAGTAAAAAACAAATGTTAATAGGAGAAAATACAAAGAATGAACTAAGACGGGAAAAAGAGTTTATTATGAAATCCCAAGACGTCATCCATTAGGAGGAAAAAAAAATGTTTTCTTACATCAAAACTAAACATTGCTGTTCATTAGAGGACAGCGTGGGCAAGGCTGACACATTTTCTGCCTCCCTTGAGTATCAGTCTCCAGCCACAATGACATTTCTCTTTGTCCCTGAATTATACCAAGCTCCGTCGTGCTGTGAGGCCAGCACACTTGACTATGGCTCCGTCAGAAAAGTTCTTTCTCTTCTGGTTCAGCTAACCAATTCCCGCTCATCCCTGTGACCTAAGCTGAAGTGTGTCTTCTTTAGAACGGCCTCCCCTGACCACCGGGATTAGTGTAGTCCCACGTCTCACTGAGTGTAATCTCATTTCACCTTCTACTTTGCATTCATTGCACACATTGCAGTTGCAATTATATCATCATTTATGGAACTCTTACTTTAGTGTCCACGTGTCCTAACAGGTTGTAAGCTCTAGGAGATGAGAGGCCGTCTGCTCAGCCCTTGGTCCAGGGCTTTCTGTTTAGAAGATACTTTTAAAATGCAAGTGGAATGGATTGATCAGGGGCAATTGAAAGAGGGCATATTTGATGCCACGTGCCACATAAGTGTAACATGCCCAGGGAGGATTCCGGGCATCATTTAACCTTCATGCCAGCAAGAATTCGGGGTGATATCTTACACTGCTGCTTCTCCCTGCCATCTAGAGACTCCACATCTCTTAAGCTTTGTTTCCATTGCCTATCATTCCTTGTACCGCATTAGGTGGTAAACAGATATTTGTTGATTATATGTCTATATCGCCTTCTCCCACCACTCTGAGCTTTCCATGCTGAGATTATCATCACATCACTCATGCTTAATGGCTTGCCTTTTGAAGACTCTCTTTGAAAGTTACTGTCAACCTGCATTTAATTACTTCTTTTGTTGACAACTGTCACTCTCTTGACTCTTAATTTGATCTCCACCTTCAGTTATTCAACAAATATTTATTGAAAGCCCAGTGGGTGCCAGGAATGTGGTGGGCACTAGAGAAGCTGGCAGTCCTCTGGCAGCGTTGACATATTAACATGATGCTTCAAAGAAATTGTTGCGACAGAACAACTCAACTCAGTGAAGTGTTGAGAGAAACCAAAATGCACCCAAATTTGGGCACAGTGCAGAGAGCAGCTGAATAGGAATGCTACAGTGGAAGAATTGGACAATTTCCCAGCTTATTTTGAGTAAATGCTTCACAGTGTAGCATCATTATTCATGACTGGAAAAAAATTTTCAAAACAATAGAAATCCATCCAAGTAGACTTATAAAAAGAGACTCCGAGGTAAAATAGAAATAACTGTACCAAAGTACTGTTTTGGGATGCTTGTCATGCTTTTAAAAGGGTCAATTCAGAGATATTTTAAGGCTTCCTATTAAAAATAAGAATGATAATAATAGAGACATTTGGTGTTTGCCGAAGAAAAACTTAACGAATTACACTTTGGAAATGATTTTAATGGCAAATCTAAGTTTGTATCAGTCAGTTTGTTTCTGGGTCATATCCAGAGTTAGTATTATTTTAGTAAATATCGATCACCACAGCCAGTATATTGTGACACCCCCTTCAAAGAAGATGAAGACAGCAACTTCCGATTACCCTGTTTCCTGTAACTGACCAGGGAAGAAATACTGCACAGAGAGCCCTGGGTGAACAGCTAGCTGCGAGAAGGTCCCATGGGCTATTCGTTTAGTATTTCTAAAAACAAAATCCCATGGAAGTAGATTTTGTCTCACTGTAAGGGAGAATTTTCTAATGGGATCAAACCAAAAGTAGAATCATTTGTCCAAGATGTATGAGACTCCCTGCCTGCTTGAGGATGGCTGCCTTTCCAAGGTCTATTCCTAAATTGCAGATCTTAAAATTTGGCAGCCTAATATAGCTTTCAAAAGGGAAAAAAGTTATATTTTACAATAGTTTTATATTCACAGAAAAAGCTGTGAGGAGAGTACAGAGTGTCTCTATAAATCCCACACCCAGACTTCCCTATTAACATCTGCCATCAGTAGGTACATTTTGTCACAATTAATGAAACAGTATTGATGCATTATTATTAACTAAAGTCCACCCTTTATACAGATCACCTTGGTTTGTTACCTAATATCCTTTTTCTGTCCAAGGATCCAATCCAGAATACCATGTTACATTTAGTCCTCTTGTCTCCTTAGGCTCTTGGCTATGATAGTTTCTCAGGTTTTCTTTGGTTTTGATGATCTTGACAGTTTTGAGGAGTACTGGTCAGGTATTTTGTAACGTGGCCCTCAGTGGGTATTTGTTTCCTCATGATTAGGTACAAGTTACAGGTTTTGAGATGGAAGACCATAGAGACAAAGTGCCATTTTCTTTATGTCCTATCAAGGGCACATGCTATCAACATGACACATCACTGTTGATGTTGACCTTGGTTGCCTGGCTGAGGTAGTGTTGGTCAGATTTCTCAGCCGTAAGTTTACTCTTTGATACCCCTTTCTATACCATTCTCTTTGAAAGGAAGATGCTACCCACAGTCCACCCTTAAGGAGTAAAGAGCTATCTATGTAAGTTATTTGGAATTCTTTTATATGGGAAGGTTTGACTATTATTCCCCATTTATTTATATATTTTGTAAATTTATATTTGCATGGACTCCTGGATATTTATTTTATGCTCTGGGTTATAATCCAATACTACATCATTTTTTTTTTCTTGTTGTTATTGCTCAAATTCTTCTAGCTTTGGCTATTGGGAGCTTTCTCAGTTGTCTCCTGTGTCCCGTTGACATACACCCATAATTGTGAGGTTTTTGCTTTTTGTTTATTTTTTAAACACTTCCTTTCTAGCATCAAAAGATGGATGCTCCAGGCTCATGCAGTAGATTTCTTGGTCCAGTACTAGACTCAGTCATTTCTCTAGGAAACTTTCTAATGTAGCTTGTGTTTGTCTTTGTTGTTGTTGTTGTTTATAGTTTTGAAGTCTTTTTGGAGACACTGTGCAGACACTTGACATATATTTTTTTTCTTAATTTTTTTTTCTTTCTTCACCATTATGTGGTCTTTAACTTCATTACACAGATGCACAAACTGAAACTCAGAAGTAAATGATTTACCCAAGGCCACACAGTTAGTGAAGAAGTAGAGTTGTTATCAAAGCCCATATGTGTCTGACTCCAAAGCTCACACTCAACCTTGCCTTCACAAGGCCAGCCTAACTCATTACCTAAGTTAGCAAGAAATAGAAATAGGGCATCTGTGAACCAGCCTGCCTTTTTGCTGGGAGGAAAAGGCAAAAGCCAGCCACACTCTCCTCTGGGAAGATTTCCCTGAGGATTCTACCCACACTGATCCCTTCCTTCCCTGAACTTCATTCACACTGAGAGTTCAAAGCCTTTCCTGAATCTGGAAGTTGTTTGTGTGCTGTCTCATTTTCTCCATTTATCTAAATTCCCAAATCAGATTGTTAGCCCTCCAGAGGGAAAGGAAAATATACTACAGAGTGGGATTATCATGATAAGTAATGTCTGGCAGCCACATCCCTTCAAAACAGGCTGTGATGATACGGTTACTATCAAATGCAAACATTAAAATCTGTGCCTTTCATACTAGGAGAGCATAAATCATGATTGGAGTGATATCACTTTGTTGTTACAGTTATTTTGCATTAACTCAGTCTTATCCTGGGCTAGGTAGGATCTTTTTAAAGATAAAGGTCATATGTTTCCCATTCTCCAGGGCCTAAGACAGTATCTAACATGTCCTAGATAACTCTATATGTTCATAGAATGCTTCAGAGAAGCTCTTTGGTCCAACACCAAAGACTACATGCTCTTGAGTTGCATACGACTTTAACCAGCTTTCCTCTTAAGAAGGCAGTAGTATGAGATGGCTCTAGAGGTAGGCAAACCGATGGCAGTGAGAAATCATGGGTCCCTGTTCCCTTCAAAAACTCCACTGAAAGACACAGTCAATGGTGACAAATTAGAAAGAACTAAACTCATATGGTCATAGAGAAAGAGATAATAAATGATAGACAAGAAACGTCAACCTGATTTTAAAAGATGTTAAGTGAGTAGATGAGAGGTAGCTGAGCTGGCAAAACTGAAATCTACAATCTTGCAGTGAGAGAAGCAAGAAAGACATGAGAGAACCCATCATACGGTGCCCTAGAAAGGCTCGGGAACTAGATACCCTTGTACAGCTGAAGGTCAGGGTACGGAGTAAGTGGGACAGGGTGACTTGTCTGCTAGGTATACTTGGAGATAAAAAGCTATTAGAGGAAAGTCACTATTGCCCCCCTGAAGTGGGGCTGGAAAAGAGGACTGAGGACTGGTTGAAAATCTGCCTTTAACTGAAGACTAGTTAAAGGATCATCTATCTCCAGATCCCATTCCAGGTGACTCAGCTAGGCAAGTACCTCATCTCCACCCATTAGAAGATAGGACTGTTTTCTAGAAACTAGTTTGGAGCAGAGGAACTGTGGGCTGTGGGCTGCCAGCCATAGATGAAGCTGGGAATGAGCCACTGAAAACAGAAGGTTTCATTGAAAGTCTGTTCACAGACCAGCAAAATGCCCAGCTCCCCCTAATACCCAAAACTCATACCTATTAATAACATGGTACCCACCACCTTCCTAGTAGGACTTTGGAGAATTGTTCTCTGATGAACCTGGCATTGGGGTTACTGACTGGTACATAGTTACTCACATTTGGAGGTTCTTCGTTTAATTAGTGAAATCCCCACCATTGACCTGTGGCAGGGTCACCATTCCAGAAACACAGAGCTTCCGGTCAACTTTCTCCTTCCCCTCTGAGAGAAGGTAGTATGTCAGTCAAATAAAGAAGGAATGATATAGTAGAAATGTTTAAAAAAATCAATAGAAAATTAAACTTGAAGGTATCTCCCAGAAGCTAGAACCTATAGAAAAGGGGTTGAACAAGAGGAGAGGAAAAATATTAGAAATCTAAGCAAATTTTTTAAAAACTGGAGTGTTTTTTGACTCTAGAAAGAGAAAAAAAAGGTCTATATTTTAAAAAATAGAAATGTAATTAAAGTATCCTACTTGGCTCATCTGTGGACAATATATACATAATTATAATAATGTCAATTCTGAATATTGATTTAACCAAAGTTATATGGAAGCGTCCATACCATTGGAGAAATTCAATGGATAACATCTAAAGTTGATGAATCAGGAGATAACACAGAAGTGTATTTTGACAATAGGGAAGAGACATAAAGAAACATCCAGACAAGTTGAAACTCTTGCAGTGATGAGAGGTGTGAATTGCTGCTCTTTGTTATATGCGTTGTGCATAGTGTTTGACATTTACAGGTACTGTTTGGTTATAAGAATAAATAATACATGTTTAAAAAATCAGATGCAGTCATCTTAAAATGTCAGCTTGATGGAGTCATTCAGTCATCAAATAGCCACACACATACAGGAGCCACTGGAGGACATAGTGGAACCAATAATGTTCATTTCAGTGGCCCCGAGTCATCGGGAAAAGGTTTCTGCATGTTGTACTTTAGAGAAATAGACATGTGCATATTCTGCTTTAGAAAAATCAAGCTGTGGCAGGGATTTTTCTCCATCAGAGTGTTTGTGTGATGAGGATTTCAGTCCAAAATGCCACACACTTTAGTTATTTGGGGGCGTGTGCTGATATGGACCGTCCTGTCCACGTGGGAGAAATGGTGTGTTGCCTCCCACTGTGTCCAGAAGAATCGCAGGCTGACTGGCTGCAGACCGACCTGACCTGCTGAGCTCTGACCTTCATCATCAGCCATGGGTCTCTCAGACTTCTTTCCGCCCGGCACAGCTGAGCCACCAGGCAGCTAGCTGCAACCCCCTTGCCCTAGGATGGTTCCCTTGAGGTCAGCTAGTGAAAGTCACCAGCTCCAAGGCAGAAATTGACCTCCCCAGGCCTGGAGGCTACAGTGTTGGGTGGGAAGGAGGACCAGGGAAAGAAAAGAGGCTGAAAGGACAGAATTTAGCTTCTCATCAGACACAAGAGAGTGTTTCTCCCACTTGTTCTAATACCGCAGAGACCCCGAGGATGCTTTGCTTGGCTGGTATTTTCCTGGTGCAGTCTCAGTGCGCAGATTCAGAGAACAAAATAAAAATCGCACTGACCTAGCTGCCATGTGAGACTCTTCATGTTTGCTAGCTGGTTCATGTTTTTTTTCCTGGTGATCTTTCTGTTATCAGGCACACGGGAGGATTACAGCAACACGTCCCAGGCTAGAATGAGGCTCTTTGTTTAAACTCCGATGGAGCGAAGACTCTGTTTCCCAGGATGTTAGCATATTAGAACAATCAGTGCCTGAACTATAATATTTTGGCATGGCAATAAAAAGGAATGGGTGGTTTTATTATATCCCTTGCTGTGAATCTTGAGCGAAGCTGTTATGAGATTTGTCCATGATAGAATTATTTGAAGAATATTGAGAACAGGCAAGTACTGGGATTTGAAAGACAATGGTGAGCCAACTGCATAAAGGGAAACCCTTTGAAATGTGGAAACAGAATGTTGGAAATGCAAAAAATCCCCTGACTCACTGTACAGATGGTTTGGAAAGAATGAGCGATGCACACGAGGTGTTCTTCCTCGTTTGTCTCCATCACTTCCCCTCCCCTTTCTGCCCCTTCTTCTCCCTCCCCCCAACTTTCCTTCTTTCCCTCCTCTCCCTCTTCTCCTTACCCTAACAATTACTGAGGACTTCATGTGTGCCTGGCACTGGGCCACATGTGTCATAGTAATTATGTGCGGAATTTAATAATTTCAACAATACGTGTATCTTAGTAATTTAATAACTAATATTTGTGCCATCATACCTTTACACTGGAATGATTAAGTAAATTGCCCAGTGTCACACGACTTGAAAGTGGCAGAGCTGAGATTGGAAAGTAGCTGGTGTGATTCCAGAGCTCCTAGTGTGTGCCTGGCACATAATGAGTGCTCTGTTATGTCAACGACGACGAATGAACTTGATAATGAGATTGGCGTGGAAGGTGGAGAATGCGAAGAATGAAATGCACAACCGTTAGTTGATTTGCTCGAGGTCACATAGCAGTCAGTGGCAGCAGAATTTATCCAGTTTTCTGGGTCCAGGCCACTCTTTTCTCTGCAGTGCCAGGTTGCTGAATTTGTGAAAAGAAACGTTAGCACATTAACTTCTAGGAACATACAATCTTCTGTCCAGGTTCCAGGTTCTAAATTCTCACTTGACTTGAATCATTCTGAAGTTGTAAATAGAATTGCTAAGCACGCTCAGAGACAATGCTGAAGAAACTATTTTAGACTCATATTTGTTTCTTTATGGGCAGGAAAAAAAAAAAAACCTATGACAATATTATATTAATTCTTCCCTGATCCAATTTTTTTTTTTTTTTAAAAGAAACCTTTCTCATCAGGGGAAGAAATTTTCATTTTAAACCATTGTGGGGGATTACACTGAATCTCTGGTTGCTGGATGTATTAGTAGTTGTCGTCTTTCCCCAACACTAGGTCAGCAGCTCTCACCCGAGGTTAAATCAAGGCCTGCGTGAGTCATGGCCATCCATTTTAGCAGCTGACCTTCAGTGGGAGAGACCATGACTCCAGACTATCAGTCTGTGGTGGCTGCCAGCGCCCTCCCCTCTCGTCCCTTGAGAAAGCCACCTGCAGCCTGCATAGACACTGCCTGCCTGTCATCGCGCTGCCCGGCCACTCTGCACGTGCAGGTGGGGCTGGCTCCTCCCGTCCTCAGCCCCGCCAGTTTTAGAAGTAAAAAGACATTGGACAGTCAGCCCACAATTTTCTTACCTCCACGACCTTGTTTTTTCATTTCAACTTGGTAAAGTTGTATCTATAGTCTTTTCACGGCTCAGCTGATGTGTTAATTCCTTCTGGAAGTCTCCTTTGCTCCCCATTCCACAGCCTCAAGATGAGAACGAGCTCACCCTTCAGGAAAGTCCCCCAAGCACTTTGTAACTCCCTAATCACTCTTAGTGTTCTCTATCTAGTGTATTTGTGACCGTCTCATTGTTCCTATTAGAACCTAAGCCTTTGAAGGTAAAGACTGGGTTTTGCTTATCTTCAGTTCCCCACTTGTAGGACAGTGGTTCTTAGGCATTTGGGGCTTGGTGCATAGGGATATTATTGAATTTTCAGGCAGGAATACGTCACGTGGTGACAGAGGTTCAGAAAGGCAGGAATGACTCTACTAAATTCTTTTTTCCGATACGAACTAGATGGTGCTGACATGTTCTCTGTCTGAGATTCATCCTGTAGTTTATGGCTTTAGTTTACTCCAAGAACAGGCTAACTTCTCAACCAGGGCTTGGCAAACGGTAGCCTTCGAGCTACCCAACCGTGTGCCTGTTCGTATATCGCCAGAGATCTAAGAATGCTTTTTACATTTTTAAATAACTGAAGGAAGGAAAACAAAACTAAAAAAAGAATAAGGTAATATATCATGACACATTTATGTTATGTTAAATTTTAAGTATAAAATTAAAATTATATGAAATTTAGCTGCCAGCACCCATGAATAAAGCTTAATGGGATATAGAGCTGGACCCTCTGTATCTCTGGAAGGTCTAAGGCTGTTCCTGCACCAGGAGAGCAGAGCTGAGTATTTACAACAGGGATCGTACATTACACAAAGCCTAACATTTTTAGCATCAGATCCTTTACAGGTAAAGTGTGGCAAGCCCTGTTCTGACTCAGGCTCAGAAATGCCGACCAGAGTGTGAGAGAGGGTAAGGGAGCCCTTCTAATAAAGGGCAGAGTGGGTGAAGGCACGGAGCATCTGGAGCAAAAGGAATCTGAAGACATGAAAAGGAAGAAAGGAGAAGAGGCTTACTGGGGGATGCCAGATCGACTGGGTTTTGTATACATGTGTTGCAGAAGTCTCCACAGAGGGTTCTCACAGTCGTAGGCATGCCCGAGGTGGGGTAGACCTTGGGTATTTCACAGGAGTTTTCTGCTTTCCTTTAAGGACTTGGCATGGTTCCTTTAGAGAGAAGATAAGGTTAGGAGATGACCAGTCATTGCTGATAATTCTGTGTGCCAAGGCTAACTAATGTCTGCAATAAGGTCTAAAGGGCTCTATGCCCCAGCTGTCTCTGATTCAACTATAAAAATGTATCTGTGAAAAAAATAAATAACGATAGCATAGGGAAAACAAAAAAAGTGTGTGTTCTGGGGAAATCTACATTGTGTGTCTCTCTTTGGGACAAATCTATTGCAGATGAATGCCAATTAATTATTACATGTGTGGAGATCATTAAACATTTGGAGTTTTCAAATAAAGACACATTGTTTGGTACTTGGCTAAAACCAGTTCAGCCCCTTAGAGAGATGGGATGCCATTTTCATGTGTTTCTCTTATTTTCTTCTTGCAGGGTAATGCCCTGTACTTCAAATCTGCCAGAAATGTTACAGTGAACATTCTCAATGACCAGACTAAAGTGCTAACTCAGCTAATAACAGGTAAGAAAAGGAAGAAGCTTAGCAGTGCTTGGTCCATGCTGGGCACTCAGAAATGGGAAGGTCAAATGAAACTGCCATGCGAACTTGAAAAGAATGTCTGCTAACATATTTATTTGTTGTGTTGAGGAAGAGAATGTAGCATGTATTACATGATTCTGCTAAAAGGTGCAGTCCCATCTAATCTTCATAATTTAACTTATGAAATCTAATAATACCTGCGTAGGGGGGAAAAATCTATTTTCCATAGAGCACAGCTTCTAAATTCAAGCTAGCTGCTTCATCTGATGCTTAACCAAAGAAAAGTCCCCCGCTCCAATGCTGGAGGAAAAACTGGCTGTGCTGGATTGATTGAGAGAAGAGCACAGTATCCACAGAGCCACGTGGCACACTTTATGGGTCGTGAAAGGGATTTTTAATGATAGTTTGAATCCATGCCATGTTTGCCGTATGCGCTGACTTTGAACCTAACTCAATGGCAAGATGCAGATGTATCTCCACTGAATATGTTTGTACAGTTCCTTTTAATATAGCAGATATGCTCCTAACAGCTGCGCAAAGCACCCGTTGGCTTTTAAGCTGCATATTCCTGAAATTTAAACGAGGATTGGTTATTCACAATCATGATTGTAATGATAAACATGGGCCTCGTGGTTTGGTAATGTGTTGAGCAGTACCATCAATGCCCCCTCTGTAGGTTGGAAGCGGCGGTAAACAGGGAGGCATTATGCAACCCCACAGCAAAAGGGAAAAGGAATGTATGTCTGAATGCCATTGTTCTACTTCCAGACAGAAAATGCCATTTGTTTGGCTTCAAGGCTAACAGAAAAGTATGCAGATGGACGTTTTGAGAAGCCAGTTTACCCAAATGCCCTGACACATTACTGTTACTGTGGCTAAGCTATCCAGAGCCCCACTAATAGCCCCTGGGGAAGCAGGTGCCTGTGTGTCTAGGGTCTCTTCTACTGAGGAGGGAGCCCCACAGCCGGCGCCCCCAGCCCCAAGAGTGATGCGTGGGGACTGCCAGAGATTCACAGCCGGTGGCTGACTTGGACCACCTGCCAATCGTGGAACTCAGGGATGGAAGGAACGGCTGCACGGCACAGCCCATAATGCATAAACATGTTGTTTCAGCGAGCGGCCGGATCGGCAGCCTTGCTTATATAACATCTGGCCCGCAGTCACAACGCTAAATAATTAAATAAACAGCTTCAGTAAGCAATGATTTAAGCGCCGTATGTGAAAATTGCCTCTAGGAGGGAAATAAATCCAACCTCCAGCTCCCAGATTCCTGCGTTCAAAAGGAGCTTATTTAGCCTGTTGATCATTTGCCATTTATTTGCACTGGGAGATTTGGTTTACTTGAGAGATTTTGTTTTGATAAAGCTGGAACTGCCCAAATGACTATTACTCAGCAAAAAGAGTCTATGTTTCTCCCTCGTTCCCTCTCCCCCTCCTCCTTCCTTCCCTCTCTCCATCTTTCTCCTTCTTCATCCTCACCTCCTTCTCTGCCTTCTCCCTCCACTGTCTGCCCACCCCTCTTTTCCTCACCTTCTCCCTCTCTATCCTCTTCTTCCTCCCCTCCACCTTTCTCCCTGCCCCTCCTCTTCCTCCTCTGTCTCCTTCCTCTCTCTCCTCCCACCTCCCTTTCTCCCTCTTTTTCTTCCTCTCCTCCCATCTCACCCTTCTTTTTTCCTCCTCCTTTTCCTCCTCCCTTTTTTCTCTATTCTCTCTTGCCTTCATCCCACCAACAGTCTTTGTTTTTCTGTCCCCACCAGTTGGGAGCTGGATGACACCTATCCCTGACTCTAAAGGTCATGTACAAGACAACTAACTTGAAAACCATTTGGGCAAAAAGCCATTCCGATGGTAGCTAACAGGAGCCTTTCAATATGATTTCTAGAAAGGATAATAGAGGTGTTAAAAATATCATTCAAAACGCACACAGACCCCTAAAGTCTTCCCTTGGGCTTTTCCTTTTACATTACATTTATGCACACAGTGGAAAGCACCGAGCTGTCCCAGCAGATGATACCTTCTACCGCCCGTTACACTGGGTGGTGTACTTACTGGAAAGCAAATCACTCCTGCCTTCTAAGCAGTCAGGTCTTCTAAGGCCACCCCGAGGAATCAAGAATTCTGCTTACCTAAAGAATGTCTTAATAGTCCATTAGAAATTCTCATGTTAGATGTTCAGGTAATGTTTTCACAGCAAATAATGCTTTCTTTATGGGATAGTTAAGTTCTCAAATTAGGCCATATTTGACCCAGAAGGCTGCTGACTTAGTGTCTTGGTAGTGAGTCCAAACAGGGAACCTCCTGACCTGCAAGGAGCAAAGTGGTAGGGGTGCCTTGGACAGCATCGTGTGGGGGTAGGGAGGGGGTCTGGTAGCAACAGAGTTGGGGAGAGGTCAGGCTGGGTGGCCGCCAGGCCTTTCCAGCCCCCAGATTTGAGGTCGTGGCGACTAGAGACTGCAGATGCATCCGGATGGGCTCCAGTCTTCCTCCCTCTTTAGGAGATTAATTAGGGAGGCTCCTTACGCATAGGCTATCACACACACAGGGGGATTAAGTGAAGATTAGTTTCACATTAGAAATAGTGATTTTTTTTTCCATCCCGGAGAGGAACAATGGGTTCAGCAAGGGACCTCCTGAGCTGTCTCCAGCTCCATTTGCATTTCCCTCTAGAGTCGCTTTTTAAGATTCCAGCCGTGTCAGGGGAAGTTGGGCAGCCCCAGGTGAAATTGACAAAGAACAAGCGTCTGTGCCATTGAGTCAGCAGTAGCTCTGTGGGATTTGGGCTCAAACTACCAATTACTGAGCTTTAGATACCCAAATGGTTCTGGCCCTTGGTAAATTCCATTTTGTGTTCTGTGAAGCCCTGAAAAGCAAGATAACTTAATTATGCTTTGTGTTCTCTGCTGTAGTCTCTTTAATCCACTCTCCTGTATGTCTCACAAAAATGTTCACAAGTTCAGAGGAAACTTACTTTATACAAAGGTGTCCTTGACTCCTCAGGGCCCAAGTCTGATGCTATTGCCCAGGTCCCTGGAGGCACAGCCCTAGCAATTGTGCCCACCCCCCACGCAGTCATACCCCAGCTTGGCCATATGAATGGATCCCAAATGGGCACACTGTGCTCACCGTATGTCTGTCCTGAGGCCATGCATTCATTCATTAGCACTTCATTACCTCCCCATCTCCAATCTCCCCACCCAAAAAAGGTGGTAACCCTAAAGTATTGACAAATAATATGGACTTTACTGAAGGTATTGATGCAATCAAGAAGACAACTGTGTCTTAGACCGTGAAGAAAAGCCTACTCCGAATCCTTCATCAGATAGTTCAGTTATTTCGAGATCTCCCTCTGGCACTTGTCTCTTCTGCTTGTTCCTCTTCCCCAAAGAGCTCATCTCCTAACTGCTGCAGATGTGTTGGCTCCAGCCGCCTTCTTCTGAGACAAATATACCTCTCTTCCCTTCTGTGGAACAGTTCTGAGAGCTTGAGTTCGGACCCAGATCTGCCATTGGCTCACTCAGTGTCCTTTCGAGAGCCTCGGCCTCCATGCCACTTGTTCCCCTCACCTGCAGCATGATGGCAGACAGAAAGATGACATCCTGGTCCCACGACCTTTGGAAATTCTGTCCTATCTCTGCCGTTTCGATCTCCCGCTCACTAAGGAGCCTTTCCGATGCCCTTGTTGGTGTCAGAGGACTTACTGTGGATGTACTGGCAAGAGATGAGGTCTGCCAGGTGGATGTGGTTATGTGACTAGGAAAGAGCACTCAAAGGTCACTCATCACTGATTCTCTTCAACATGTTGTCACCATTGCAGTAGAAAATGGTAATGGTAATGATGACTGCAATGAGATGCCCTCAAGAGTGTTCCCCTACATTTCACAGCATTTTTCCACCCACAGATCTCTTTTGTCAACACAGTATCATTTGATCCTTTCAACCTATTATAAGGTAGAGTAGGTAGTGACAGTCCAGTTTTATAGATGCAGAAACTGAGGATCAGAAGGATCCAATGACTTACTCAAAGTCACATTTCCAGAAAATGAGAGTTGGGACATGATTCATGTCTTCTGATTCCTAGTCTGATAGCCTTGACAAAGAGAAAGGCTGCCCCGCATGTCCAGGGGCTGGCAGGCTCCATCAGCCAGGCCTAGAGCTGTCTTGCTGGAACATAAATATTTTCACAGAACATCAACACCAGACAAGGCCACTCAGTGGCCCGTGATGGATCAAGACAAAACAAAACACAGAAAAACAAAGATGATTCTGACCGTGTCTGAACACAGACAAGAATGTAAACGTTGTCCAGATCATAAAGAAGACAAAACGGCCTTCTAGCCTGGCTAACATGAATGACTGCTGTTTCTTTATTAATGAACGTGTTAGCATTGCTCTGTTCTTTCTGACTTCTAGCTGAGATTCATTAAGATACCCAATCATGAAATTACTCCCACTTCCTGACAGTATTTAATCCAGAGTAAACCCTTGTTTTCTGAAACCTTCCCCATAAGGTCAGATCCTGTAGTAAGTTCTTTCTAGCAGCTTCTTACTGAGATGCTTCATGGTGCCTATGGTATGCCTACTCCTTCACTGCAGTAAGGAATAAGCACAGTTTGGTCAACTGCAGGTGTGTTCCTAGTGATCTTTGGCTGGAAGACATTGGGGATGCTTTCGTTGTTATTTATTATAAAGTGGCACCCACTTGAAAAACACTTAGAAGGAAACAAAAATTCTATATCAGAATCTCCTAGACAGTTTTGCGAAAATACATGATTTTTGGACTCTACCCTCAAAAATTTTTCTGTAGAAATTTCTAACAAAGAGATCAATGTCTTTTGATCTGAGCTAGGTTAGTGAGGGTGACTGTACCCCTAGGTTATTCTAATGAATTCCTATAGACCAGCTTTGGGGAGCCACCTGAAATTCAGGTATTCTGGTTGATCCAGCTTGGATTGGAATGTCTCCTCCTTTTAGAAATTCTAACTCATTAACCTGTTTTGCTTTTTCCATAGTACCTAAAGCTCTAGAAGTTTTCTGGCTTATTTATTAATACATTTTCAAATTTATGTTGGTCTGTCTCCATCAGAATATGGGTGCTGCAATATCAGGGGCCCTTGTCTCCCTTTTATCCACCACCTTCAGAAACATCATCTGTGCTCATCTGATTAATCCTCTAATTTTTTTTTATTGAATGAAATTCTAGCATAAAAGATTCAACAGCTTCCAAGGCAATTAATTACAGTATAACCATTTCTACCAGGAAGTGATCTATATACTGAGGAAATAGATTTTTTTTGTTGTCAAATGCAGCCAGTGGGTGAAGGGTACACAGTGAACCAGATTTTAGCTGAATTTAAAGACGCTCTTTCTGACAGTTAGGGGGGGCCAAAGGTACACAGTTGCCTCAAGAAGTGTTGAGCCTCTTGTACCTTGATACATTCCAGCAAAAATCCACAACTATTTGACAGTAATTCAGTGGTTAGCTGAGGAAAATCTCATTCAAGCATTAGTTTGGAGGAAGGACATGATGGTCTTTAAAATCATAGCCTGAGAGAATATGATTAAAAGTAATTGACAAGACATGGCTAAAGTCAAGAGACTAATTTTCACAGCTGGCTTTTGAAAACCAATCCACTTAACATTAAAATCCAGTACAATCTTGTCAGATGTATGTTCTAGGAAAAGCTTTTCGAAGTCAAATGCAATGAAACTAATATATTCTTTCTTTGTCTCCCTCCCCCTGCCCCGTTCCCTTTCCTCTAGGTCCAAAAGCAGTAGAGGCTTATGGCAAAAAGTTCGAGGTAAAAACCGTTTCTGGAAAATTGCTTTTCTCTGCAGATGACAACGAAGTAGTAGTAGGAGCTGAAAGATTAAGAGTTTTAGGTAAGGAAATTTGAATCATTTCATTGGTTTGATGCTACTGGGTACATTTTAGAGGAAAAGTGAAATGGTGTTATGGACCCAATGTTTGTGTCCTCCCAAAATCCAAGATGGTGGTATCTGGAGGTGGGGCCTTTGAGGGGTAATTATGAGTAAGTCACGAGATTGGAGCCCTCGTGACTGGAATTAGTGCCCTTATGGAGAGACCGGAGCTCGCTGTCCGCCCTGTGAGGACAGAACGAGAAGTCGGCAGTCTGCCACCTGGAAGACAGCCCTCACTGGAACCCGGCCAGGCTGGCACCTGAGCTCAGACTTCAGCCTCCGGAACTGTAAGAAATAAATTTCTATTGTTTATAAGCCACCCAGTCTATGGTTCTTTGTTATTGCAGCCTGAACCAACTAAGACAAATGGTCTCTAAAAGAGTGATTTAGGCCAATTTCCTGGATTCTTTTAAAGCAAGGCAGCCGAACCTCCCCGAGCCTGGTCCCCTGGTTAAAGTTTCTCAAGTTGTGAAGACTTTTTGGGGCGTATTTCAACACCAAGCTTTGGGTGAGGAGGTGTGCTCACATACGTACCTGGCTTCTAACCCCAGCTGTCAACTACTAGTCGTGTGACTTTGGGCGAGTTACTGACATTACTGAGCCAGTTTCCTTTTCTACTTAATAAGGCTAAAAACATCCACGATCTCGAGTTGTCTCAAGGGTTAAATGAGACCGTGTCATATGCACTTATCGCAGTGCCAACCGCAGAACAGCACTCAGGCAGCACTGACTGTTGCTGTTACTGCTTGTGCAACTAATACTATTAAAACTATATTAATTTTCCTCCTTTTGCTCCATAAAATTCACTGTAGCATAGTAGTTAAAACCTCAGGCTCTGGAATTACCCCACTATGATTTTAACCCTATTTCTGTCCTTTACTAGCTGTGTAACCTTGAGCAAGTCATCTACCCTCTCTTTGCCTGCTTTCTTTTTTTTTTTTTTGAGATAGAGTCTCGCTCTGTTGCCCAGGCTAGAATGCCGTGGCATCAGCCTAGCTCACAGCAACCTCAAACTCCTGGGTTCAAGGGATCCTCCTGCCTCAGCCTCCCAAGCAGCTGGGACTACAGGCATGTGCCACCATGCCCGGCTAATTTTTTTTGTATATATATTTTTAGCTATCCAGATCATTTGTGTCTATTTTTAGTAGAGACGGGGTCTCGCTCTTGCTCAGGCTGGTCTCGAACTCCTGACCTCGAGCGATCCTCCCGCCTCGGCTTCCCAGAGTGCTAGGATTACAGGCATGAGATACCACACCCGGCCCTGCTTTCTTATCTATCTATAAAATGGGGGTAATAGAAATGTCTAGCTTCCAAGATTGCTGGAAAGATTGCATAAACTAATCTACGTAAAATAGTAAATCAGCTAAAATTGCAAGTGTTCAGTAAGTGTTAGGTGTTATTATCGTAAATGGTATTATTTTTATTTGAAATTATTATTTTCCTCTGCGTTATCATTTGTACTCTGCATCTTCTTTCTCCTCCTTGACTCTGGTCCTTCTCCTGGCTGTCACCTCCTTGCTTGGTCAGCTTGTCTGGGTGGTCTCTCTGTCTCTCTCAGGACACATTCATGTCTGATTTTCTTACTGGATGACTCTTAGATCTTCATCTCTAGCCCTGGTATTAATATCTTCCCTGAGGTCTAGATCTTTCTTTCCATCTGGATCTTCCACCAGCCTCTCAAACCCAGTGGGTCTTGAATGCCTGGCATAGTCACACATGCACAGATGCACACACATGTACATACATGCACGCACATTCCGTCACCCTCACCTCCTTCTCCCACCTGTATCTGGCCCTGACTTCCTTCCCTATTACTCTTCCTGGCCCCATTATGCCACCTTCTCCCAATCTCAAAACTTCAGCAATTTCCTGACGATTGGCAGCACAGCAGAGTCAGGGAATGGAAGTGACCATCTGTAGGGGGCTGAGGCTGGGAGGCGGGATGCAGTCTAACCCTTGGCCAGCACTTTACCTATGGCACTATCCAGAAAAACTCCCTTTGTCTTTCAAGCCTGTGCTTTTCCTATCTGTAAAATGAGAGTAAACCAGGGCAGAAGTTTTCATAAAATATTTTCCAGTGACAGAAGCTTTTAAAAATAAAATTCCAGGCCAGGCATGGTGGCTTATGCCTGTAATCTCAGCACTCTGAGAGGCTGAGGCAGGAGGATCTCTTGAGCTGAGGAGTTTGAGGTTGTACTGAGCTATAATGATGTCACTGCACTCTAGCCTGAGTGATAACGTGAGACTCTATCTCAAAAAGAAAAAAAAAAAATGTGTACATAGCCCCAGTAGATAAAAATAGACAAGAGACCAAGATTGCTCTGGGTTGTAGGTGAGGATTTGGAAGGGTAGAGGTCAGACACTGGAGTTTTAGCTGTAGAGTTTCATTCTTTCTCCCTCTATGTCCTCTGGGGACCACTTAGAACTTATTCTTTAAAACCCCCTAAGTGAAAAATCTTTAAAAAAGTAAAATAGTTTATTGACTACTTGCTATGATTTCGGTACCGTACCTTGTATACATCACTATATTTACACCTTACAAGCACCTTGTGAGGTGGGCACAGTTTTTGTCACCCCTATTCTACAGAGGACAGAACTGAGCTGAGCCATAGTACTGACTGACAGCTGTGTTGTGAGTGCAGAGAGCTTTACCTTAAAGCTCTATACTCTGCTGCCTCCTAGACTTAATCCCATTTTCAGATGAGGAATCTAAGCCTTGAAAAAGTGAGAAAATTTCCCCAAGATCAAGTGCCAGTAAGCAGTAGGATCCGTGTTCAAACTCCTGCCTGTGGATGCGAGGACTCCAGCCCCAGTGCACTTGACCGCACGTAAATATGTTCATAGTAAGCCCTTTCCAGCTCTCACGGTTTATGCTTTTCTCTATGTGCAGAAATGGTATTTTCCATGTTCATTCTAGGCTGGGAGGGGGACACAAAAACTTCAGGCTCTCCTCTTGTTAAAGAGTACTTTGCTGTACCAGCTCTTAAATAATTGCCCAGGGGGAAATATGATGTCATCTCACACCCAGATCATTTTGTGCAAGGGGTGTGGCACTTCCTGTTCCATGGTCTTTGGTGAGTCACTTTACCACTTTAAAATCTGACTTTGCAAAGATACAGGAAAATTTTAAATGTCCAAGCACTTGGGCTTAATCAGCATACAAAACTCTGTGATGATATCATTTAAGAACTTACCGCCACCCGCATGCCATGATTACTTAGACAAAGGACTGGAAGATGACTGTAGTTGTCGTTCACTTTGAAGCAGGTGGATATTTTTCTGGTTTGTGGTTATATTTGTGATATTTCACTTAAACAACAATGTAGGATAAAATCCGTCTGTCTCCATCATTAGGAGCATTTGATTTTTTATGTGCACATGTAGAAAGGAAGCATCAAAATAAATACCACTGCTGCTACCAATGCAAAAAATAAATAAGTAAATGGAAATGACCACCCCACAAATCTCGAATCAACCTATTCAGTGAAACGTGCCCAGGGTGTCGCAGGAATGAGCTTCCTGTCAGCTGGGATTTGGCCATATGGTGCGGAATGAGAAGTTTAGGCAATTTCATTTTCCGCTTAATGAGAAGTTTGTCTTTCTGAGTTGTCAGCCCGCGTGCACTCTTGGGAGGAGGCTGGCATCTGGATGTGCATTTCACGGTGGCGTCGAGCGTGGCTGGCTTTGAATCCTCGCTCAACCACTTAGGATCTGAACGACCCTGTTCACGCCCATTTTTCTCTTTAAGCTTTAGTTTCCATCTGTATAAAACAAAGAGAAAGGAACAAAATGAAGGGTGGAAGGATGAATGAATAAAATAAGCAGCATAAGTACATGTTATATAAAAAGTCAGTTATTTTAGTTGATAGTTGAGCAGGAACAAGCAGTAGGGGCCTCAAAAAGATAACGCCTCTTGGATATGGTAGTTTCAGAACAATTTTTAGAATTCTTCTCTGCATAACCACACACACCTATTCAGTTTTCAGGACAGTGACAGCCTTGAGCACGCTCAAGGGACTTTGAATAGTATGGCAAAAAGACTCATAACTATGCTTCATGCAGAAGGGTTCAATTATCTGGAAACTTTTACCCTGGAAAGAATGTGGGGGAGGGGGGAATATGTGTAGGTAGAGATTTCCTAATCTCTCGTATGTGCATGTCTTTCTTGGGGAGAAGGGAGCAGGCAGGGGCCATGCAGTTGAGTAACTGATAGCACAGGGGTATTGTTAGCTCGGACTTATACTCCTGGTTTCCGTCGTTTGTCAGCCAGTGATTTTGGATATGTCACTTCACCTTTCTAGATGTCCTTTTACTCCTCTGTGACATAGGGGAATAGTGCCTGGCTCTCAGCCTTGTTGGGAGAACGGAGTGGCAAATGTGTTTAGAGTGAGCAGCACAATGTGCAGCATGCTAGGAAGTACTCGGTACCTGCCAACTATTGTTCTGTCGGTGATGGATTCTTTTCTTTTAATTGACACATTATAGTTGAACATATTTATGGGGTACAATGTGATATTTCAATACATGTGTACATTATTTAATGATTAAATCACAGCAGTTAGTATATCCAACACCCTATGTATTTATCATTTCTTTGTTAACATTCAAAAACCTCTCTTCTAGCTATTTTGTAATATACAGTAACTTACTGTCACCTTACTGCACAATAGAACACCAGAACTTATTCTTCCTCATTGTAACTTTCGACCTGTTGACTAACCTCCCCCCATCCTCCCCTGTCCCATCCCCTCCCCGGTCTCTGGTACCCACTGTTCTATTAATACTTCCTCCCTCTATGAAGTCAGCTTTATTTGAGTTTCCACAAATGAGTGAGATCATACAGTATTTGTCTTTGTGTCTGGCTTATTTCACTTAAGTCATGTCCTCCAGGTGTGCCCATTTTATCTCAAATGACAGGATATCATTCTTTTTTATGACTGAATAATATTTCATTGTGTAGATATAACACATTTCCTTTATCCATTCATTCATTGTTAGGCATTGAGATTGATTTCATGTCTTGGCTATTGTGAATAGTGCTGCAGTAAACACGGGAGTTCAGATGTCTCCTTGACATACTGATTTCATTCCTTTGGGTATATATCCAGTAGCAGGATTGCTGAATTATATTTTTGGTTATCTGAGGCACCTCCATACTGTTTTCCATAAGGGTTATACTAATTTACATTCCCACCAACAATGTTAAGGGTTTTCTTTTTTTCCCCTACCCTTGCCAACACTTGGGTTTTTGTTTTTGGGGGGTTTTATTTATTTATTCATTTATTTTGCCTTTTTGATGATAGCCATGTTAACTGAGGTGAGATGAGACCTCATCATTTTTATTTGTATTTCCCTGATGATTAGTAATGTTAAGCATTTTGTTCATCTACCTGTTGGCCATTTATATGTCTTCTTTTGAGAAATATCTATTAAGGTCTTTTGTCCATTTTTCAATCGGGTTATTTGTTGTATTTTATTTTGTTTTGTTTGTCTGTTCTGCTGTTAAGTTCCTTATATATTCTGGACAGTAACCCCTTGTTGGATATGTAGTTTTCAAATATTTTCTCCCAGTCTGTAGCTTGTCTCTTCACTCTGTTAATAGTTTCCCTTGCTGTGCAAAAGCATTTTAGTTTTATGTGATCCTATTTGTCAATTTTTTCTTTTGCTGCCTGTGTTTTTGAGGTTTCATCTAAAAATCCTTGCACAGCCCAGTATCATGAAGCATTTCCCCTGTGTTCTTCTAGTAGTTTCATCCTCTTGGGTTTTACACTTCTTAAATCCATTTTGAGGTGATTTTTGTACATGGGGAGAGGCAAGGGTCTACTCTCATTCTTCTGCCTGTAGCTATCAAATTTTCCCAGTATCATTTACTGAAGAGAGACTGTCTTTTCCTCAACATGTGCTCTTGACAACTTTGTGGAAAAGCAGTTGGCTGTAGGTGTGTGAATTTATTGCTGAGCTTTCTATTCTGCTCCATTGGTCTGTGTGGGTCTGCTTTTATGCAAGCACCATGCTGTTTTGGTTATTATAATTTTATAGTATATTTTGAAGTCAGGTATTGTGACACTTTAAGCTTTGTTCTTTTTGCTCATAATTGCTTTGGCTATTTGGGATCTTCTGTGGTACCATATGGATTTTAGGATTGTTTTTTGTATTTCTGTGAAGAATGTCATTGGTATTTTCAAAGGAATTGCATTAAATCTCTGGATTGCTTTGGGTAGTATGGCTATTTTAATAATATTAATTCTTCCATTTCATGAATATGAGATCTCTTTCCATTTATTTGTGTCTTCTTCAATTCACTTCATCAGTGTTTTATAGTTTTCAGTTTAGAGATCTGTCATTTCCTTGGTTACTTTTAATCCTAGGTATCTTATTTTTTGTGGCTATTTTAAATGGGATTGCTTTGTGATTTCTTTTTCAGGTAGTTTGCAATTAGTATATAGAAACACTACTGACTTTGTATGTTTACTTGGTATCCAGTGACTTTACTGAATTTATCAGTTCTAACCCTTTTTGATGGAGTCTCTAGGGTTTTCCATATAATATTCTGTCACCTGCAGCAAAGACAGTTTGGCTTCCTCCTTTCCAATTTGAATGCCTTTTATTTCTTTCTCATGCCTAATTGCTCAAGTGAGGACTTCCAATACTATGTTGAATAAAAGTGATGAAAGTGCTCATTCTTGTCTTAGTCTTGATCTTAGACGGAAATCCCCACTCAGTATGATGCTAGCTGTGGGTTTGTCATACATGGCCTAGTTTGTCAATTTTTTTTTTTCATGAAGGAACATGGAATTTTGTCAAATGCTTTTTCTGCATTTATTGAAATTATCATAGGGTTTTTGTCTTTCTTTCTATTAATGTGGTATATCACATTTATTGATTTGCTTATGTTGAACCATCTTTGCATTCCTGCTGCGGGGGTGAAGGGAAACTTCCTCTTTGCCCTGAAAGGTTTGCTAAAAGATCAGCTCACAATGAGGTAGATTAATAAGAGAAAGAGATTGCAACAGTTATTTACAATGCGCACAGGGAAATCACAGAGTGATTGCCCAGTATCCTAGTGGGATCCAGAAGTTTACATACCCTCATTTTAGAGGAGAGGAGGAGATGAGGAATATAGGTGATCCTGTTGAGTGGCAATAAATGGTTACTAGGGAGTATGAATAGATACTTTGGAGGGTGGAGAGAACCAGTTGACTTGTAAATTTTATTATCTTTGCAAATTAAATTAACCTGAGAGACAGGTATTATCTTTAAAATGGGTTGGGCCAGGTCTGATTACATTCTTGATCTTCTTTCCTGCAAAATATGGACATAACAGGGAGGGAAAAGAAAGGCAATTGTTCTTTCTGATGTGTCTGTATGGTTTTATACAGATAGAAGGAAAACTCTTCCAACACCTGTTGATCTCTAAGGGCCTTTAATTCAAAATGCTCTTTATATCAAGGAGCCATATTTTGGAGTAAAATTTCCAGAGCTCCTTCACTAGGATGAATCCCACTTGATCATAGTGAATGATCTTTCTAATGTGCTATTGAATTCAATGTGTTAGTATTTGGTTGAGAATTTTTGTTTCTTTGTTCATTGGGGATATCGGCCTGTAGTTTTCTTTTTTTATTGTGTCCTTGTCTGGTTTTGGTATAAGGGTAATACTGGCCTCATAAAATGAGTTTGCAAGTAGTCCCTCCTCCTCAATCTTCTGGAAGAGTTTGAGAAAAATTAGTCTTAGTTCTTCTTTAACAATTTGGTAGAAGTCTGCAGTGAAGCCATCGGGTCCTGTGGTTTTCCTTGGTATAATTTTTATTACTGATTCTATTTCTTTACTCATTGTTGCTCTGTTCACATTTATTTATTCACATTTAATCTTAGTAAGCTTTATGGGTCCAGAAGTTTATTTGTGTCTTCTAGATTATCAAATTTGTTGGTATATAGTTGCTCATAATGCTCACTAATAATTCTTTTTATTTCTGTGGTATGAGTTGTAATGTCTCCTTTTCTCCTCTTTTCATGTTTTTATTTATTTGAGTGTTCCTTTTTTCTTAGTCTAGCTAAAAATTTGATTTTCTTTATATTTTGAGAGAAACAAACTCTCTGTTTTCTTGATCTTTTGAATTGTCTTTCTAATCTCTATTTTGTATATTTCTGCTCTGATCTTCATTATTTCATTCCTTCTACCAATTTAGGGTTTGTTCTTGTTTTTCTAGTTCCTTGAGATGCATCTTCAGGTTTTTTTTAAAAGAAATCTTTCTACTTTTTTGATGTAGGTGTTTATTGCTGTAAACTTCCCTCTTAGAACTGCTTTTGCTGTGTCCCATAGGTTGTGACATGATATGTTCCATTCTCATTTGTCTCAATTTTCTTTTTTAAATTTCTCTTTTAGTTTCTTTGTTGATCTATTGCTTATTGAGAGTCATGTTGTTTAATTTCCATGTATTTGTAAAGTTTGTGAAGTTCTGCTCGTTATCAATTTCCAGTTTTATACCATTGTTGTCAGAAGATACTCAATATGGTATCTATCTTAGTTAAGGCTTATTTTGTGACCTAACATATGATCTATCCTGCAGCATGTTTCATGTGCAGTTGAGAAGAATGTGTATTCTACACCTGTCGGGTGGACTGTTCTGTACATGTCTGTTAGGTCTATTTGGTCTATGGTGTAGTTTAAGTCCAATGTTTCTTTGTTGATTTTCTGTCTAGATGATGAGTCCATTGTTAAAAGTGAGGTGTTGAAGTCCTCTACCATTATTGTATTGGAGTAAATCTCTCCCTTTAAATCTAATAATATTTGCTTTATATAATGGGGTGTTTTCAATGTTGGGTGCATATATATTTATAATTGTTATATCCTCTTGTTCAATTGACCCCTTCATCATTGTATAAGGACCTTTTTGTCTTTTTTTGTGGTTTTTGACTGAAAGTCTATTTTGTTTGATGTAAGTATGGCTACTCCTGATTGCTTTGGGTTTTTGTTGTTTTTGCATGGAATATTTTTTCAGTCTACATTTGTCTTTAATAATAAGGTGAGTCTCTCATAGGAAGCATATAGTTTAGCTTCAATTGCAGAACATGATTATTAGATATTAGACAGGAATGGCCTTTATAGAGCACCAAGAAAGTAGGCGACATTAAGGCCAGTGTACCTAAGAGGCATCTTCATGGTGACATCAGGGAAAACATGACTTTGGTTTTCATTAATGACCAGTTTCATTGAACAATGAATTGGACATTATAGTATTTATAAACAAAGCATAATTATAAAGTGCTATTCTAATTGTTAATTAGGTCTACTTATACTGTAGATTAGTTTTTTTAAGTATGTCGTCTAGATGCTACTTGATGCTAATTATCTGAGTTACATTATTATCCATTGAAAAACATTTTTAATTAAATCTAAAGCCATTTAAATTAGCATAAGATTTATAGAAATTTAAATGTGGTCTGATGCTGAACTGGTTTTTTTTTTTAGGACTATATCAGATGATATGTTTAGCCTTTTGAATTCATTTTTGTTGAAACTCTCTACTGCAACCTGGCCAGTGATAATTATAATGAAAGGAGTGGGGGTGGCCTTAGTAGTCCATTCATTAAATGTGCATGTCCATCATATATATTTTTATATATATGTTATCTCCAAATCATTGCTAGTGCCATGGAGATACAGAGATGATTGCCACTGTTTCTGGTGTCTTAGGAAGCTCTCTGTCTAATCAGGGAGGTGGGACACACATGGAGATCTGAGAGCCCAAGAAGGAAACAAGATGCCTAAAAGGAGAAAAATAAAGTGCCTATAAAATCCAGCTATGGTTGGGCAGGGTTGGGGTGGAGGGAGTTTAGAAATCTTCTTAAACTTTCATTTAAGGGCATTTGAACTAGATCTTGAGTATAGATTAGGGAGGAAAAAAGATATAGGGAGATTGTTTGCTTTAATGGAATTGCACATATTTATCATGCAGGACTCGCTTGGTTGTAAGTGATATAAATGCAACTCAAAGGCAGAGGCAGAGGCAGGGAAATTTATTGCCTCATGTGATTGAAAAGCCGAGAAATAGTTGGTTGCAGGCTAGATTCAGTGGCTCAAATAATGAGACTAAAACTTAGTCTCTCTTTCTCTTACTGTGTCTCAGCACTGGTTTCCAATCTTGTATTCTGTCTTCAGCTCTGCTGGTGAGCGGAAGGAGTGCTTACCTTCCGTAATATAAACCCATCAACGGTCCTGGGTTTTACTCTGCCTGGACTGCCTTGGGCCATATGCCTACCCTGGGACTAGGCTTTGAGACCAGGGTGATAGAATATGCTGGTTAGCAAGGCTTAGGTCATATTCCCACTACTAGAGCTAGGGATGGGATGACTGAGAGGGAAATAGGGCTGTTTTCCAAAGGAAAATTGGGGTGTTGTCATCAGGAAAGGGAATGCTAAGCAGATGCTAGGCAGAAAAAAAAAAGCAAATATTTGTTACAGTAATCAGGGGTATGATGATGGAAAATCACAGTGGCTGTACATGAGACAGCAGAACCCAGAAATTGTGAAGAGTGTCAGTGGGAGATACTTTGTAAAATTTCTCTCTCCCTTGATCATGGAGCCCCAGACATATTGGCAACCCCACTACTGGCCCCAAGCATGTTTTCACACCTTAGCATTTTTACTTAGTAGAAATAGTAATCCTCATAGAATTCTCTTTTCCAGGAAATGCTAATGGGTGTCTTCCTTTATGGCTCAAATATTGCCTTATCAAAGAGATCTTCCCTGACCCCTTTAGAAAAATAGTATGTTCCCACTGTCACTGTCTACGTCAGGAGTTGGCAAACTGTAGCCCATTGGCCAACTCAGGCCAAACAACTCAGGCTGTTTGCATAATATCTACTGCAACACAGCCACACTCTTGTGTTTAAGTTTGTCTTTGGTTGCTTTCGCACTATAGTGGCAGAGTTGAGTAGTTGAGGCAGAGATCGTATGGCCCACAAAGCCTAAAATATTTACTATCAGGCCATTTGCAGAAAGTTTGCTGATTCCTGGTCTGTACCTTCATTATGCTTTATTTGTCTTCAGGCCAGTTATTATAACATGACATGGTGTATATTTTTCTTTTTTTCCCTATCCCTCCTCATTAGAATGTAAGCTTTATGGCAGCAGGAAGTTTTCTTTTGCAGAGTCTAGAATAGCACCTGGCACATAGTAAGTGTTCAGTAATATTTGTTCCGTGAAGGGATTGAAAGATTGTGGACACTGGAATGCCTCATAACTCACCTGACAGTGTAGTGAAAAGGAGGGAGGAAGAGCTTGCACCTAAGTTAGGAGAATATTACAATATGTGTGTTGAGGCTAGAGAACAAATGGGAAAGACCATCTCGAGATAGAACTAATAAAACGTGGCAAATAACTGGATTTGGAGGATCAGGAGAGAGGGAAGTTGGGGCTACCTCTGGTGTTGTAAGTCTTGTCAATCAGACAATTGCGGCATCATTAACAGAGATTTATAGAAGCAACAGCAAATTTGGGTTCATAGATCAGCAGTTCAGCTTTAGATATATTAGGCTTTGTGGTTTGACGTCTGTCTGAGAAGGGTCCACCGTCCAGTGGGAAATGCCAGGAAAAAATGCTCACTGAGGAGAAGGGTCAGAGTCATCAACATAGCTTGAACAGATGGACTCCAGAGAGAGGCTGGCCTAGGAGGTGTTCCAGAGCAAGAACTTAGAGAGGCTCACCAAGTGGAGCTTTACCAAAGAGCCCCCAGCAACCCAGCCCATTTCTTTCTCTGAAAGAGGGTCCAGGGTGGTTTATGAGGCCATGATAACCCTCCCTGATGCATCCTCAAAACTCAAGGGCCCTGTGCCATGTTCTGTTGGTTTTCATACCCAATCCTCCACCGGGGCAATGTGAAGGAACTCAAAGGCTTTAGAATGCAACAAAACTGGCTTCTGTCATACTCACCAGCAACATAAAGTCGGTCACGTTATTCAAATCACTTGGATGTGATTTGTAGGTTCTAAATGAACAGCCTCTCGTCCTTCCTTTCTCTTTGCCTCTATGTCCTCCTCTTTTTTCTTTTCCTTTCTGAAGTATTTCATCAGTAAGTGGAAAGAAGCATGAGAGAGGCTGAAGGATTATGTTATAGAGCAGAACACGGTTTCTCATATGGGGTGGTGAAAACGGAATCATTCGTACATCGATCTGTGAGGGGTGAGAGTCTACCGATCTAATCGTAACATTTGGGTAGCAAATCAGCAGAGCCTGAAACTCATCGGGGCCCTCCTTTTACTCCCTGTTATCATTAGCAGAGATAATCTGCTGGGGATTCAGCTGTTTAAAAAGAATCGCTGCTTGTATAGTTCTTCTGTGACACCTCATTCCAGAGCTGGTTTATTATTTACAGGAATACAGGAATAATGTATTAGATCATAGAGATATGTTTCCCATAAATAATGCAGACAGAAAGCCAAACATAAAAAAAGTCTCAGATGAACAACCCCGGACCTACTAAACCAGAGATGCTTAATGAGAAAAAGCACAGCTGTACAAGGGAGAAATAATAATGGGGTTTCATTTGAAATGCTTCAGGGAGTAGAACTCTCATAATTCTCCAAAAAAAAAAAATTTAAAAGATCCAGCCCCAACACCTAGGTGATTGCACCGCCTGGTTTCACGCATTCATCCACCCTTGTACATAGAGGCATCGTGAGCTGCAGGCTTGAAAGGTTAATTCTTGATGCAGGAGGAAAAGGCATTTGCTGGGCCCCACACGATTTCCCTTTCGGCAAGAGGGAGATGTGATTTAATAGGAGCGTGATGGATTCATGGTTCTGTGTACACTGCCCCAAGTGTCCCAGCCGCGGGGTCTCTGCAGACTTCCCTGTCGTTATGCCATGGTTGCTCTCAGTGATGAGGGGTAGGGAGGAGAGAAAAGGCAATTGGGGACATTTGTCAGCTTTCTGGTTTGATTAAAGAGTTGATAAGATTAGCTACTTGGCTGTGTTGAAAAGAACAAATTCCAGCACTTACCAAAAGAGGGAGATGTTTTCGGTTTTTTGTTTATGGAACTGATATGACTTTGATTTCTCTTTCAAGCCACAGTCAATGTGCTTTCTGGCATCTGAGGGCTTGTTTTCATCATCAAAATTTTCTTCTTGTGAGTCAATATCAAAAACAGAGTATTTTCAAATGAGGAGATAAACTCCTGCCAGGCCATGTTCAGTGTCAGGAGCTTTCCATATAGTCCAAGTACATCACCTCCTTTCTCATTAATTATATCGACCAACGCAGAACATTCTTAACGCCACCAAGAGTCACCTGAGTAGAATTTTTTCTTTCCTCCTTTCCAGCAGAGGCCGGGGGAATGTTGGTATTCCACAATGACACCAGGAATTTAACGAGATGACAATGTGAATAAGAAACTCTCAGTGCACAGAATAAGGAAGGAAATTAACTTTATTGTCCTTTATGGGGAAGACTTGAATTTCATTTGCTTATTTGATTGGGAGAAAAGAGTACTAAAAATATTCTCTTAAGCTCCTTATGTTTTCCCTCCTCCCTTGCTCTATACTTTTGCCATGTGGTACCCTTTTCATCTTCACTCCTTTTGTACTGTCTTCCCCAGGAATAGTGGGTAAGATGGTGAGGGTGAATCCAAACAAAGTGAGAGAGAGAGAGAGAGAAGATGCCCAGACTTATTCAGGGCACAGAATAGAGGCAAATGCCTAAGTTTCTCCCCTTTAGAGCAATAGTCTAGGACAGGAGAGTGAGTATGTGGTCTGGACATAGACCTCCTGTGTTCTACTGCTGACTCTGGCAGTGTACAACCTTGGGTAAGTTTCTACATCTCTTAAAGCCTCAGATTTCTCATCTGTAAAATGGGGCTAATGAGAGTACCACATACTATATGTAAAGTACCTGGTGCAGTGCTTAGCACGTAATTCATACCCAATATATTCATGCCTGTTGTTCCTTCTACCTATTCTTAGCACCATTTGTACAACTATCACCAAACTAAGTTCAATACAGAGATGTAGGACACAGAATGAAAGTTCCTCTTTAAAAGGTCACAAATAGGTTATAATCCAGTAAGGGGTATCAAAGCATCTACCCAGTGAAATATTAAATAGTGAAAGTGTTTTTTAAAAAGTGAATGAAAACATAAGATAGAACTTGGCTGTAGTATGAGCTAAGAGGATTAGATGGTAAGTGCTGGAATTAGGATTGTAGACCAAGCCTACCGAGGGGGTCAGGAGAAACTTCCTGGAGGAGAACTAGAAGGATTGTGTAAGGGGTGAGGCAGAGTTGCACGTAGCAGATGGGAGGGAAGGAATCGCAGCCTTCCACGCAGCAGCAGGGAAACCAGGAACACCCTGCGTGTGGCCGAGAAGGTGGGATGAGCTGCTATTGTTTTTGTTCCAGCAAATAAGCACATTTGAATCTCTCTTTGGGGAAGAGACTGCATTATCAGTGTATAGCAAACAGGAATTGCTTACTTCCCCAAAGCCTGAGTTAAGGAGTCATCTCAGGGTTCTGCTAGAGCCTCCCGGGGACTTTCTGTTTTGGCAGCGCGTGGTGCAGGATGTGGCTTTTCAAAGAGAAAAGACAAGTATCGTTAGACACAAACATTATTTATGATGCAAGGACTTCCATGGTTCGAAAAAGAAAGAAGGTGATAGTAACAGGAAGCTTCTTGGCATTATTCACACTGTGGTATAGGCACTTCTACTTTAAAAAGAAATTCAGTCACATTGAACTCGTATTAATTGAGCACTTAACTCTGGCCAACAGCTGTGCTGACCAAAGGGACACGCTGGGGTCCCTGCTTTGCTGGAATCTGCAGCCAAGCAAGAAAGACAGATGTTTTAAACGTTTGCATACAGAGGAATTTAAGAAGAATGTGTGTTATTATGGGGTAAAAGTACAAAATGCTATGGAAACATAAAATTAGGAGATTTATGTAACCTAATTTTATAAGGAAGGGAAGTGTTCCTGAAGGAAGTGATGATTCAGTTGAAACTAGAAGGATGAATTAGAGTCAGTCAGTCCAAGGGTTAGAAGAGCTGAGTGTGGAGTGGCTGTTTCTGGCACCGTGGCACAGCATATGCAAAGTCCTGGTGAAGCATGAATTTTTTTTTTTTTTTTTTTTTTTTTTTGAGACAGAGTCTCGCTCTGTCACCCAGGCTAAAGTGCCGTGGCGTCAGCCTAGCTCACAGCAACCTCAAACTCCTGGGCTCAGGTGATCCTTCTGCCTCAGCCTTCTGAGTTGCTGGGGCTACAGGCATGCGCCAACACGCCTGCCTAATTTTTTTCTATTTTTAGTTGCGCATCTAATTTATTTTTATTTTTAATAGAGACAGGGATATCACTCTTGCTCAGGCTGGTCTCGAACTCCTGACCTCAAGCGATCCTCCCGCCTTGTCCTCCCAGAGTGCTAGGATTACAGGTGTGAGCCACTGTGCCCTGCCACGCATAACCTTTTAGAAAGAGTTTTAGAAATCCAGTGCCAACAGAGGCTAGAAGCCCAGATACAAAAGGGGAGAGATCATTATAGTAGCTCATGTTTATTAAATGCTAACACCCTACCAGGTACTGTTCTAATCTCTTTATGTAAGTTAATTCTCATGACAGTCCTCTAAGACAGTTTTCATTCTTTATACTTATTTTACATATGGGAAAACTGACAAATAGGTAAGTTCACCAAGGCTATATAGCAAGTTAAATGGCAGAAATGAACTACGAAGCCATGTAATCAGACTCTAGAACCTGTATTTTGTTTTTTATAATGATATTATTGAGATATAATTCATATATCATGCAATTCACCCATTTAAAGTATACAAGTCAATTTTTTTAATATAAAGAGATTGTGCTTTTACCATATATTATGTAGGAGAGGAAAAGAAATATCTTTTCTTCACCCATTGCAAGGTTCACGCCATAGCAGAGACAGATTAATAAGAGAAAAAAGCATAAGAAATTTATTTAATAAAAAATTTTGCATGACATGGGAACCTGCAGAAATGAACACCCAAGGTTTGAGTAAGAGTAGACATTCGTGTAGAAGTATAATTAGACAAAAAAGGGTATGAGCTAATGGTACTAGATAGGGGGAAACTTGGCAAGACCTGTTTGTTCAAATTCTTATTGGCGTCGGTGTGTCTTCATTGCTTCCCTCTGGTTATAGGGCAGGACACCTGTTACATGCAGGTCACTCCCGGAAGAAGGGAGAGTAGAGGCCAGAGAGTGACTTTCTAGGTTTCATGATCTGCTTCAGGGGAGAACAGTGGGTACGGGTCAGAGATTCCTTCCTGCTTTTGATGTGTTCTCAAATGCCAGGGTGCCGTATTTTGGGATAGCGTATGTTAACTCTGGCAATCACGTACACATAACCACAGATAGACATATACATTTCCATAGTGTATCCTTTATATGTATGTATAGGATGTATATATTTTATGTATGTGTATATATTATGTTATGTGCACATGTGCATTTGATAAAAATATATTTATATGGCTCACTGGAGATATGTGTGTATGTGTATATGAATCTGTTAGAAAACGCCAATATTACAGCGGGCACTGTGTGTCATGTTAAGGTGTTTAGACTTTAAGGGCACTGGGGAGACATTGAAGGGCTTCTAACTGGAGACCGACAAGATCCAATTTGTGTTTTACAGCAGTAGTCCCCAGGCTTTTTGGCACCAGGGACTGGTTCCATGGAGGTGGGTGGGGAGGCAGAGCTCAGGTGGTGATGCAGTGGGGAGCGGCTGTAAATACTCATGATGAAGCTCCTTGCTGGCCCCCGCTCACCTGCTGTGCAGCCAGTTTCCTAAATTCCATGGAAGACAATTTTTCCACTGACAGTGTGTGGGGGGGTGAGAGATGGAGCTCAGGTGGTGATGCAAGGCCCGCTTCCTAACAGGCCACAGACTGGTACCAGGCCCAGGGGTTGGGGACTGCAATTTTACAGGACACTGTGAGGAGAGTTAGCCAACGATGGGCTAGACAGATGTATTAATCATGAAACCAAACACATACTTGAGATCTATGTTCAGGGGCTTAATTCAAAAAGGCATTCTCAAAAGCAGGTTAGGCAGCCTGGTCTGCAAGACTTGTAGAACTCACAAACAGCCCAGATTGTTCTTTTTTACTCTTAGCCCAAAGGAAACAGGCTGAGCCCATGAGGAAGGGCAGGAATATCCCAGCTGGAAAGATACAGGCATATCCAATGAATGCTGAAGGCACTGCATTGTTCATCCCACTAAGTTGCTTGAGGTGAGCTAATCAGATGTCAAAGCACATTGAAAGTACTTGTATCGTACCATGGGCTCGTGGAAGAGATTGCATGTATGCAAACAGACGAGAGCTGATATGAAATCAGTATGCAGGGTGCCTATGAGCTATGAAGGAAGGGAATGTGCTTTTCTTCTTTGGCTGTTAAATGCTTCTTGGCTGCCAGGGAAAATGACTTTCCCTCTTGACTTCCTATCTATCTAGCTGATTGGTTATTGGGGAGTGTTCAGGCTCTATGATTCAGCTGTATGTTTAATGAGGGCATCCTCGAGTGAGAGCCTGAGCAAGTTTCTTTGGCCTCATTCTTCCTCCCTGGACTCTGAAACCTGAGAGGTTGCCGGTCTCTCCTTAGCAAATTGTGACCAAAGATTTCTGGTGGAACAGAGAAAGGGGCCGGGGCCATGGCTTTATAAGGCACGGTCTCCACTGGCCATTGGGACCTTATGCTGGCACGTGTGCCAGAGAGACTTGCATACAAGTGGCCCAGAGAATTGGAGCCTTAGGAGTTTCAAGACAAGGCCTTTGCTGAGAAGTGGGCATTTGAGTTAGCTCTTGAAGGATTTCAATGCGTGAAGTCAGGGCAAGCAGGAGAAGCTGTTCCCACTGAAAAGAAACAACATCAAATAGCATTCTCACTCTCATGGTATAGCCTTGAAACTGAACTATAGCTTAAAAATTTAGTCCATCATCTGGACAGTTGAGGGATTAAAAAATGAGTTGTGCTGTAGGAGTTGAATTAACTGGGGTTTTTTAAATGTTTTTTTTTCCTTTTCTTCCTCCCCATCTTTTTCCTGCCCTCCTTTCCTTCCATGATTCTTAGAATAATTATACAAGTAAGAGAAACCAGTTCTGGGTAAAGTCTATGCTATCACAATTCATAAGTGGGCTAATAATGTACAGAACTGATGAAATCCTAGAGAATTGAACATGTAATCACATCTGCTTAGTAGCATTTGGTTGGATCCAAAAACTTGTACATTTCAGCCATTATTTTATTTGATACTCAAAGCCACCCTTAAAGGTATCAGAATGGGGGAAAAAGGAAAAAAAGAAAGAACTCACCATCTTAGAGATTAAGATGGCACCCACACCTCTCAAAAATACTAGTTAGGCCCCAATATGAGTAAGGCCCTCCCATAAACACCGTGGGGATGATGCGGAAAGTTCTAGAAGATTGACTATGTTTTCCAAACACTTGCCTGATTTTTATATTAGATGGTCTTTCTGAACCAGAGATCCTTTCCTTTTTTTCTGCCATGGACCCGTTTATCAAGCTGTTGAAGACTACAGACCCCTTCTCAGAATTATGTTTTTAACTGCATTAAACAAAATGCTGACGGATTACCAAAGAAAACCAATTATATAAAGTTGTCAAAGTAGTTGTGATATATGTCTTTCGTTGTCTAATAACTACTGTCATTTCAAAGGAGTGATGAGCACAAATGATATTTAGATATTTCTACAACTGGACAGGGATATGAAATATTCTGTGATTTTTATTGGTGACAGAGTCCCAGAGTGATTATTACTACAGATCATTCTCTTCTTTCTAGTCAAAGGAAATGCTAGATTTCAGTTAGAGGTTAGTGAAAAGAATGATGTAAAATGTACCCCTTCAAAGTGCACAGACCCGCTGAATTCTGTTCATGAATCCATGAATTCCCTGAGGTCTCTTGTCCCAGACAATGCCCCTGTCCTAATGTAAGTGCTTAGTGAGCACCTATTGTGTCCAGTAACTATGATAATTTGGGGATTCAGCTAGTTTGTAACAGTAACAGGACATGATTCCAAACCCTGAGATATGTCTACATCATTTCATGCATTTAATATGGATCAGATGGAAGGGCCTCTTGTTTCATGTGGAAACTGTCATTACATTCTGACGATGGGGTTAGCCTGGAGTTGGCAGGGAGTGGATGTTACAACACATTAGGCCTGAATAGTCGTTCTCAGCAGGGCATGGTGGAGGAGGGTGGAGATTTTTGCCCCAAAGAGGGGACACTTGGCAATGTCTAGAGACATCTTTGATTGTCACAACCTGAGGGGAGGTGGGTAGAGGGCAGGATGCTGCTCAACATCTTACAGTACACAGGACAGCCCCCTACAGTGAAGAATTATCCGGCCCTAACTATTCATAGTGCTGAGGTTGAGAAGCCCTGGGCAAGAGGAAAGGTGTATAGGCACTGACTGAAGTGCCACTAAGTAAACCTGCATGTCCCTGGTTCTATGCCCTCCACCCCCTGGAAAGTTGTGAGCCCTCCTTTCTATTTCCTCGACATTGCAGATTACATTTTTCCCCCTCTATAAGGCCTGATGTCAGGCCATGCACACAGCAGGTGAACAACTAACGTTAACCACTGATAGGTATGACCCTGCTGTCTCTTTAGCCTGAGCCTTGATCCCCAGGTAGTGGCAGAAGCAAAAAAACTCAAGATGAGAGCTCTCTAGGAGAAGCCTCTTTGGAGTGGGAGAAACAGAAGTGACGTGGGTAGAGGTTTGCATCTCTGCCTCCCATTCAGAGCAGAGTGAACACAATGGCCTACTTTTGTCTGTGAAGCAAAGAATATAGTACTGTGGGTGAGATAAGTCCATTTCTACTTGGTACAGCATAAATTAAGCCTGTCATATAGGATGGATATCCAGTTCCCTTACTTATATAATCTTATAGTTGAAATAGACCTCAGAGGAGATTTATGACAGTACTGACATTTAAGGCACCTAAGGTGTACTTAGCATTGCTTTATACTCTACACTCGCCCTGTGACTTAAGGCTTGTTCTTGAGACTCCACTCCCCCACCCCGCTTCCACTGAGGACCAGGGTTGTTTCCTCAGTTAAAAAGCCCACTCTTACTGGGGGCAAAGGAGAAGTTAGGCCTGTCATGTTGGGCATGTAAAATGGCAAATGCTAAGTTGTATGTTAAGTATGAGAAGCACCCCTTATAAACGAGTACAGTAGCACAGGTGTGATCTCATAGTTTGATCTGTTTCTTTATACGTCTGAGTTGTGCTGAAATTAGAGACATTTCCTTCTCCTCTTTTAAAGCTGATTTGGCCCAATCCTGAAATGATTCCTCCAGTTATGATCAATTGCCCTGCGGGAGAATGATTTCAGTGGGGTCCCTGGGTCTCTAAAAGTCCTTTGGCTTTAATGGATTAGGGGGAATGTCAGCTTCATCTATTTAGTGAACTTCTCTTTGAGCTCTTTCTATTTGTCATGAAAATCTAGAAGGAGTTTTTACATTGCCTGAGTAAGAAGGTTCAGAAAAATGAGCCTGGGCTTATTAATTTGTTAGTGTCCAGTGTCCCTAAAATTGGGCCTTAGGATAGGATTTTTGAGAACTATGAAAACATACATAGAGAGAATTAACAGACTTAGATGGAAGTCTTGCCTTTAATCTTAAATTAATCATATTTAGCTTTTCTGACTTTAAGGGAACCTACTTATAAAAGGGGAAGTTTTTAAAGATTAAAAGGGAGTCTTTATTTGATCCAGAGAGAATGTCCTGAGTGGTGTCATCTATCACTAACATTTGTATTTTGCTATAGAGGTTGAAAAGCTCATTCTCCTCTCATTTGTTTTCCACGATAAACTTGAGCTGTAGGTTAGACTATGGATAATGCCTACTTTATAGGTATAGGAACTATTCCCAGAACAGTTAAAAAGCTTACAGTCACACAGTAAGTTTGGTGGATATCCAAGAATAAAGCCCCAATATTAGAACATACTAACAACAACTATGCTAATAATACAATGTGTAATTTTAAAAAAATGAGTTATAGGACCCAGGTTCTAATCTCCACACTATCATAGATTAAGGCTGTATCACTGCTTGGTGAAGTTTAGAACCAAAATTTGCCATATGGAAAGATTATATCTCATCACCTGCAAAGATGAAATGGCAAGAGCCAAGAGAGACTCGGTTCAGTTTTCAAAATCCAGAGTGGGAAATACCTTCGGAATTTAAAATGTGAAGGAAATGCCTTGGAACAAATTCAGCAGCCCGTTGGTAACTTCTCATTTAAAGAATAGGTTTCTTAATGTACAGGAGTTCCAATATTTATCTTCTGTTAACAATCAGAGCATGGGCTGGGATATGCTTTTAAAATAAGAGATAGTAAAGAATTAATTGGGGTCAGGCATCCTTGACAGCTTAAAGCTGATTCACGTTTGAGCAGAAGGCATCATCATGCCAGTTTTTCTCTTCCTCTTCTGCCATTCTAATCACTAAACCACAGAAAAGAAATAAGCAAAATATTTTAACGTCCACTCAACGAGGAAGCTGCCTGCGGGCACCACATTCACTCCAGTGGAACAAGAGGGAGGAGAGAGGTGTCCGTGGGAATGAACCACAGCATAAGCTTGAAGTGCTTATCTTAAAAACACACCTTCCTGACCTCAACCAGATTTTAGTATAGAGTTTTGGCACTCCCACTTAACTGGAGATGGGATCCTAAGCCAGTCGGTGACCTCACTGAGCCTTCTGTATACACTGGAGACGTCAATGGTGCATTTCTAGATAGTCAATGTGGGAATTAAATAAAATAAGCTATGTAAACCTTATACTCAGATATACCAAATTCTTAATGAGTATAACTATTTTTTATCATTTTAAAATTAACTGTCTCAAAACCTCAGTTTCCTCATCTGCAAATGGAGATGACAAGAGCATCTAACTCCTGGGTCGTTACAGTGGTTGTATAAAATAGTACAGGTAAGGTGCCTGGCATTAAAGTCAGGCATTGTTCTTGCTAGAATCTTGGAGATTTCCTGTAACTCAACAGTTAAATGAATACTTCAAACACTCATGCAAAATAGTCTTAAATTCTACCTGCCCAATAACATATCAACCTGCACAGACTTAAGTAATAAAAGCCAAAGTGATATGGATCAAAACGACTTCTAGCAGAGAAACACAGGAGTGGTGTTCTCTGCCCAGTGAGTCACGTAATGGGAAAAAATTGGGCCAAGCATGAGATCATAAGGGAACCAAGGCTTGCTGAGAGTCTTTGTGACTTAATAAGGAGACAATAGATAGAAAGAGAGCAGTGGGACCACAGAAGAATGAGTTCATGCTTTGGAGGAATGTTCTCACAAGGTTATTCAGCCTCCTGTGGGGATCGATAGAAAGAATTTCCCTAGGAAAATCTGTAGTGTCAAAATTATAAAGTACTTTTTTGCATTTAGAGCATGTCATCAGATATAAACAAACTGGTTTGCCCATGCAGGCAAGCCATTACCTTTTTATTTTTTTTCAATTCCAAGAGATGATAAGGTGGAACAGCTAAGAGGATGCAAGGATGTAACCATCCAGGCCAGGAATCTTTTCCTGTAAAGGGCCAGATAGTAAATATTTTAGGTTTGTGGACCCTAGTATCTCTGTTGCAACTACTCAACTCTACCATTGTAATGGGAAAGCAGCCACAGATAATATGTAATCAAATGAATATGGCTGTGTTCTAATAAAATTTTACTTACAAAAAACAGGTAGTAGGGCAGATTTGGCCCATAGATGATAGAGTTTGTCAATTCCTGGTCTAGATTCTGGTTCTGTTACCTTTTCATTATTTAATCCGTGACGTCTGATACCAAATGCAAATACCAAAGACTGTAAATCTAAATTGTGAGAGGTGTGAGAGCACGGGATTATTCAACACTGAATCTTCAGCATCTCTCCTAGTGCTTGATACATGACAGGTGCTCAATAAATGTTTGTTGCTTGGATGGATGGACGGACAGACAAATTGATAGATGGATGGACAGGCAACCCCACAGTGGCTTATGATTGCCTGTTTCTAAACAAAAACATCATTATCACAGTTAACAATAATTTAACATTTATTTCACTCTTGCTGTATGCCAGGCACTGTTGTAAGTGTTTTGCCTGTATTTTCTCACCGATGTTTTACAATAACCTATGAGGTTACATTGTAACCTGTGAGGTTGCATTAACCTCCTGTCATAGTTCTTCATGTTTTAGTGGTATATCGTTGTTTGAGCCCAGCTCTGGTATACATGAACCAGCTGAGACAGCCCAGGATTTCAAGGTTTGACATTAGGTGTATATTGGCTTAATTGGCTGTGGACAAATTGGGAAATCTTAGGCCAAATTGTGGAGTCTTATAGATACTACTATATTATTCACCATTATGCCTCTAGATATTAGGGCAGTGCCTAACACACAGCATGTACTAAATAAATAGTCCTTTATAAATAAACTAATGAAAGGAAGAATAAATAAACTAACAAGCAGAGGAATAAATAAATGAGCAAATTCACCTGCCCCAGCCAAGGAAGGGCAATATGGCTATAGATATTCTGAGAGTTAACTTAATACGTCCCTCCAGAAACTGGGCTATAGATCACAATATAAAATAATGGGAGATGTCTAATCTACTTACTGCTGCCTTGAAAGCTGAATCATTTCCATAATGGGTCAGAACAGCATTTTTCAGGACAACTTGGTAATTCATCTTTATTTCCTTGTATACACAGTACATTCCATTTAAAAAGAGATGCTAACGCATTTACATTAAAGCATATGGATTTACAGCCTGGGATGAAATATATTCATAGATAGTATACTTTAATCCTGTTTAGGGAAAGGGAAGAATCAACTGGCATCAGATTAGTATTGATTAACCGTCACTTGGATTGACAAAGCAGCACGCGATACACTTAGCAAATACCCAAATAGAGCTGAAAATCTCTGCGGATATGGGTTTTGACACTTGCTTTTTTTTTTTTTTTTAAGATAATCAGTTCAACAGCTAAGAACATACTCTTTGGCACTGAATAATTCAAACTTCATAGACAACTGGGTTTTTTCTTTACCGTGTGACATTGGTGCTGTTTATGGAGATGCAGGAAAAGGCTATAAAAGGCTCACAAGCTGTGCTTGCCCTAGGATTGTTAAAGAGAAAGATGCTAAATGCCCTCAAAGGTATGGAAGGAAGACTGGAAGAACGTTTTTTTAACATACCTGTTTTCACAACTCTTGTCTGGTAGTGAAAATTGACGAGCTTCTGTTGTCCTGTGGATTTCCATTTCATATTAAGCAGGCATTTGACACTGAGTCGTAGAGGAGTCGTGGTCACTCTCAAAAGGCAGACTTCTCCATGGCTCTAGAGAACAGGTCTCCCTGCTTTAGTGATGTGGAGTGTTAGGGATAGTCAAGACATAAAAACTTCCACCCCATAAGAAAAACAATGAATTTTTCAGCATGCTTCTAATTGTAAGTGACACAAAGCAAAATTATTCCAGTATAAGGAAAAGAACATGATTTTTTAAATGGAGATTTGCTGACTCATATCACTGAAAAGTCTAGACATGGCCAATTCTGGTGCTTTGAGCATCTCTCCCTCTGCACAGGTTTCCTTGGGGCAGGTCCTTATCACACATTATCTTAGAAGGAGAGAGACAGAAACATTGTTATTCAGGGAGCCATAGCAATCCTTGGAAAGAACTCATTAGCCCTGCTTGGGTCACACACCCTTGAACCAAACACTCTTTCTAGGAAATCAGGTATTCTGATTGGCCGTCCTGGATCACATTCCCTTCTATATGTTGGGATTGGGGGAGGGACATGTGATTACCAGCTGTTGGTTTCCCCAAAGCAAATAAATGTGCTAGTATCAGAAAAAGAATGAAATGATGTTGAACAGGCAAAAGGCATTGTAACCGTTCCCCTTCTTCCCTCCCTTACTTCATAGGCAGAGGTGGCATCTTATTTTGAATACCTTTCTTGGGACTTTGTGTCTTGCTAAAATTTGCAATGATGGGTGAGACAAGTAATTGAAACTTTATCTTTTGTTGCCCTGTCTTTTCTCCACAGCTCTATTCCCTAACCCTGGTTAAACCAGGAATAATATTGGGATTTCCAAGGCCAGGGAAAAGCAGGGGATGGTTGTTGACAAGCAAATACATGCTGGAGATAAAGTCAGTGGACAAGGAAAAAAAAAAAAACATTATATAATCAAAATTACTCTTTAAGTCACCTAAGTGTGCCCATGTTAAGGCTTGCTTTCCTAACAAGATTGTAGTCTGCAGTTAAATCATTTAATTGTTTTAATGCTTTGAAACCTTGGATACTTTACTAAGATTTCAACTTGCTAATTCTCGCTTTTCAGGTCATCATCATCTTCAGCTCCTGCAAATGCTTTTATAAGTTTCTCCAATTATTTTTGAGAGAGTGTTTCTCTGTGGTCCTCAATTAATGTTTCAATTTCCTTTTCCAGGGGAAGGCATCACCACCCACTTGCTTGGCCACAGGAACAACATGTTCTGCTTCTGTTTCATGACCAAGAAACCCTTAAAATCATGTGCGTGGTTTCTTTTCTTTTCTTTCTTTCTTTTTTTTTTTTTAAGATCTCACCAGCATCCATTGACTATCTGAGTCTTGACTGCTCTCACCCTGTGAGAGGCTCTTGAGAACTGAGCTCTCTGCAGAGGAAACAGTGTTCACGGCTCCCATCTTACCCCGGTGGTGGAGCGGGTAGACCCAAGGCTCTCCTGAAGTTGTTCACTTTGTTCATACTGGTTCTCTCTCCCTGTCCCCCTGCACTGTCGGCCCGTTTCTGGCTACCTGTCCCACGGAGGTGTGCAGGGAGTGCTGCATTCATCTCTGTCATTCACAGGATACACACTGCACCGTCTTTGAGAACCAAGGAGTCTCCCACGGGTGCAACTCTCTGCTGTTAGTGTCAAGTAGCCTTTGCAGCTTGGCGCTGATACTCTCTTTTTCATATACTGTCCTTACTTCGAGACTGCCTTGTTCCAGAATGTTCCATCCATGTTAGACACAACCAGTGAGCTGAAAGTATTTGTTACACGGTGCAGTTTTATTTACTATCAAAAATAATGTAATCATAAGGAACTGAAATGAGGTTGCTCACTGCTTGGATGGTTCCTTTTATTTTTTTCCAGTTTTGGTTTAATGATACACCGAGCATGAGTTCTGGTCCATTGGTTTCCGGAGTAGAGTTTGTTTAATTAAACTCCTTGTCTCTTCATATCCTGCCAGAGTGTTTCTATACATGAATCTTAAATTGCCCCGCAGTTTCACATCCTACACAAATGTTTAAAATGTGCACTTTGATGGTATGGCTGGTTCGGTTAAATTGTTAGAGTATCTGAAAGGGAACCTGCCTTATGTTATTCTTCTTCATTGTTAACATTCAAATTATTTAACAATATTCTTTTATTTTTCTGGCCTTCTATTCTTGTCCTCATGATTATCTTCTATCATAATAAATAAAAATTACGTGTCATCTATTGAGCATTTTGATGTGCCAGACACACATGACATTTCATTATATATTATAATATACTTTTATATATATGATATATGTATTGTACCACATACATATATATATATAATCACTAATCCTTAGAATAGCTTTGTGAGAGAAGTATTATTAAATATTATTACTCCTATTTCACAAAGAGTGAAACTGAGGTTAGAAGAAACAAATTAACTTGTTCAGTATCATCTTCCTCTTTATAGTCTTCATGGAAAACTCTGAACTTGGCAGTCTCTTTTCACTGTACACATCTGCCAAAACTCCCAGCCTAGACGAGCCCACATATCCACTCTATGTGCACCTGAGTCCAAGCACCTGAGCACAAGTGCCTCCCCCCTGCCTGTCCCAGAAAGCAGACTGGTGCCCCGATAAAAGTGTGGTTTCTAACCACAGCTAGGCCTTCACTCTGTAGTCCCCCGAATCTAGTACCGGACTATCTTACTATATTTCTCTGATCAAAAACTTGCAACTGTTGCTATATCTATTTCTTCACCTTCCACTTATTCTTCTGCCCGTGACAGTCTGCCTCTAGCTTTTCGCAGAATGGCCCTTGAGATGTAAGTGTCTTCTGTATTGCTAAATTCAGTGGACATTTTAATTGCTCTCCTTACTTTCCAGCACTGTTTAACACAGATAAACTGTTCCCACCTTCTTGAAATACATACTTTTTCTCTTGGCTCTTCTGTGTTACCCCATTCTGGCTTTTCTACCTCTCTAGTTATTTCTTTATAGTTTCCTTGAATGGTTCATCATTCCATACCCAAACTTTAAATGTAGGAGCACCTTAAAATTATTTTTTCAGAGTTTTTTTCCCCTAGTAACTCCCCTCTCATGAAATGTTGCTCTCACGGATATACTGTATATCTGTTTATGTACTATGTGTATGTGTATATATACATATTTATATATCTCTGTATATCTCTAGATATACCTCTGTGCTTTATACATAAATACAGTAAGATTTCTTTTGCTCGTCCCCCCCAAGAACCCATTTTTGTCCACTTGGGAGTGATATCATCCCCATTAAGAATGCATGATTTATAATAATTGTTATTTTTAAAATCAGTTTAGGTATTTCTCTAACTATAATAAAGCATCCTAAAGGCAAAGATCAAATCTTTTTATTTGAGCACTGCCCTTCACATAGTAGGTACTTGTTAACTGTTTATAGACAATGAATGTTACAACACTCGGAATGGCTACAGATTTTATATACATTTTGAAATTTCTATTAATTTGCAATCTCTGAAGAAGAAAATCTGGTTTCCCCACAAAACCATTTATGGAGTAGGCCCTATATAAATATTTGTTGAATAAATTAAGTATCTGTACCATTTGGATTAGGAGAATCTGTCCTGATTCCTAAAAAGAAAATATTTGGTACGTATCCTAGAAACTGCTTGTAATAACTACAGAAACTACAGATGTTTTTCATTAGCAGCTTATTAAATGCCACCAGCAGCCTGGGGAGACACAGGGATTAAATACCCCAAGTGACTTTTTCTAATAAAAGTTACTATCTGCCATCTGTGTATCATTCATGTCTGGGGAAGGTTTTCAGAAATAGACAGCCACCTTCAATGTGCTTAATCCTGAAAGTTGCGGAAACCCTGCATCATCACTGATTGCTCAGTTCATTTTGAATCTTTGATTAAACATAGCTCAACTCATTTCCTTAAAAAGGATCTTTCACTGCCTATTACTTTTAGGAGAAAGCCAAAAATTCATTTTAAGAATTAAATACAAAAAACACTGTTTCTGGGGCATTTCCTGTGGTCAGTTGTCCCACAGTTCACTGTCCTGCAACTACCATGTGCTGTAGAAGGGATTGGTTTGTAGGAAAATGTGTCCCATATTAAAGAATATTTAAATGTCAAAATGTAACCGTGTTCATGGCCCGAACTTACAGAGACAAAAACTGTATCTCGCATATTTTAGAAAGATTTTAAACAATGGGAGATACATGAAAATGTCTTTAGCTACAACTCTGGAGTGAGCAGAAGATTATCTTTCACAGAAGAATGTTCATCACTCAAAGAAATATTAGATAATTCATAATTTTTTAAATAAAATATATTGCTTATACGTACCGTAGGAGATGTAATTTAAATTTTTTTTTTCATGTTTTTTGTTCCTTCATAAGAAAAATGTAGTTGGATTCAGAGCAGGTTCCTTTATTAAGTAAAGGCAATTTCTACTGTGACTTAAATATCCAATATGAAAAATTCTGGATATCATTTGTGGAGTATACGGTTTCCATGGGCACAGCTGGCTTTGAGCATTAATCACTTGGCTTTGATCTTCTATTTCAGCTCTTCCCATGGTCTCTGTAATCATCCTTCTGTCTCCTTCCCGTCCATCCCATCACCAGATCCCATTGGTTTTCCTCTTAAATATCTCCTCAACCCATTCACTCTTCTCCATCCTCACTGCCAATTCTCTAGTTCCACCATCTCTCCCCTGGCTTCTCCTTAGGGACCCTTGACTTCCCCATGTGTCTTTTCCGTGATGCAGTGTCTCAGTCAGTCTGGACTACTTACTGTAAGAGATCCCATAGACTGGGTGCCTTCAGCAACAGAAATTTATTCCCCATGGTTCTGGAGGCTGGGAAGTCTGAGATCAGATGCCAGGTGGTGAGTTTTGGTGAGGGCCCCCATCCTGCCTTGCAGACAGCTGTCCTCTTACTGGGTCCTCACATGGTGGAGAGAGAAAGAGAACTCCAGTCCCTTTCTCTTCTTATGAGGACACTAATCCCATCATGGGGGCTCTACCCTCATGCCCTTACATAAACTTAATTATTTCCCAAAGGCCCAACCTCCTAGTACTATCACATTGGAGGCTAGGGTTTCAACATACGAATTTTGGGGGGAAACAAACATGCAATCCACAACATGCAGCCACAGTGATCTTTGAAAAAATGTCAGTTTGATCAAGTCAGATCTCCTGCTTAAAACCTTCACTGTGGGCTCTAGGCTCTGCCATCCTTGGGCCAAAGTCACTCCCCAGTCTCATCCCATGATGTCCTCCTATTGCTGAATATGGTCTTGCCGCGCCAGTCTTCTTTATCTTAACTAGAATTGCTCAACTCTGAAGTCTTTGCATATTCTTCTCTACTGCTGCCGCCTCTTGACTAGGTCAGTCCCAAGTATTTTTCAAATATCTTCAAAACTTCACTTCTTCAGGCAACTTATCTGATAAACCAGGTTATGACTTCAGTTTTATACTTTCAAAGACATGTTGCTTTTCAAGTCTTCAGTACCTTTATTTGTCATTACCTTTATCTATACTACTATGTATTTTTATTTGTGAGATTATTTAATTAATAAATATTTAAACCAATCAGTGTACACTAGTGGAGTATACCACACTCTACCACACTGTGAATGCCATGCCTTTTTGCTTCACCACTAGAGCCTCCTGCTTGATATTACTTGTTAAATGAATTGAACTTTGGGTTTATCTGACATATCATGCTCTTCTCCTGGTCCAGAGAGTTTGTCCAATCAGTTATTTGGAAAATTTAAAAATGGCACAACTAGAAGAGACCTTGTAGCTCAAGTAATCCACCCACTCCACTTTATAACACAAATGGGGAAATAATGCTAGAGGAAAAATTGACAAAGCCCATGTAATGAGTATGCAAAACTAGAACTAAAAATCAGGTCTTTAATTTCCCATTGTTTACATGTTTCAAGAAACGAAATCATTCTCTCATTCTCTTATCACTATTTTTAGAATTGACTTTCTTTCTCCATTTTATAATCTAATGTTGATGTAAAAATATATGCTTATCAAGAAAAATGTGTAGTAAGGATGTCATTCAGGTTATATCAGCCCAAGCAATGTGAGTTAGAAAACTTACAATGTTTTTACTTCAAACACCATTCATCAGATATTTTAACTTTGCCTTTTGAGACTGTTGAATATTTTGGCCCCATGGTTTAAACCTAAAGGTGATTTTTAGTTCATGTTCATTAATACAAAAGCATCAATCATAATTATACCAATATTAATGATCATCAGGAAAGAATTTACCAAAGCAAACTGAATTAAGCTACTTTAATCATTTTCTAAACAGTCTACTTAAACCATTTCTCATTTTTTAAAAGACAATTTTTTTAAATTATTACCTTTAAGAGATCAGTTCTTCTCTATGTACAATAAAGATATAATCATTATAAATTTTCTGTACCAAATTTCACTGATTATAGCTGCTGTCCTAGTAATTTTTCTGCTCAGTGTTTCTCCCAAGTCCAATTTTCCTGTGTCAGATTTTGCGAATCTAAATTTTTCTTTCAGTGTTTAGTCCACAGCTATTATTAACATGGATTGTGTTAGGCACATTTGTGTTTATTACTTTTCACAAAATTTAATTTTCCCACATTAGTTTCTGGAGTTGAAAGGAATCACTAACAATGTGTTTTTGTTTTTGTTTTTTTGTTTAGTTTCATCCACAATACATTTTGCTCTCTGCCATTCTGCCTCCTACAAGGGGCTTATTTTCTGGTGATTATTTCTACCAAGTAAATGAACTTCAAATTGGACAAAAGTCTGTTTACTTGTATTTGTTTTCTTCCTTAAAGAAGGAGAAAATGTTTAGCAATTTCCTTTGGTCTTCCAGGGTTATTTTGTTTTCCTAGTAGGGAAAGGGTATGACTAAAGACAGTTACCTGCTTAGATTAGATTGTAACCTCATGAAATTTTAGATTTAGGGGAAACCACTTTAGCTCTGATACTTATCTCATCCCTCATTGAACAACTGAGGAATTTGAAGGCCACACAGCTTATCTGATTTGCTTAAGATTACAGAGGTAGGACTAGATTTCAGGTCTCTTGACATCTGGGACACTTTGAGCTGAAAGCATGCCCAAACTGAGCTCTGGACTTGAATATCCTTTTGGTTACTGTGACCGTGGAGTGCATTTGAGATTTTCTTTGGCAAGTTTAGCCTCTACCTGTGCTAGTGAGAAAAAGAGCTGTAGGCCTGATCTTTATGGTGATTCAAAACACTTTAGATGGATCCTGTCACATGCTTTATAAGTTCCTGATTGATTGCGTGGAATTAAGTTATTGGGCAGAGAACCAGCTAATGGAAACACATTGATGAAATCATTTTTGAGAGACATTAAATGGAACTTAAAATAAAGCTGAAATGGCTTTATGGATTTTTCACTCAAACTGTTTATGAACATTTATTGCCAGTAAATTATATTGTGTCAAAAAGAGGGAATCAGTAGGTATGGTTTTAATAGAAGCCTTTTTGAAATAATAAAATTGAGAATAATTTATTATCCAAGAATGGATAGAGGATGGGATGGGGGAATTCATCCTGATGGATGGCTGTCCACTCTGGAGCTTCTGGGAAAGTGAAAAATAGTGTGAAAATCGGAACCCTAATAGGACTTGGAAAGAAATGGTCTTTTTGAGGAGTATTAATATCTCATCTCATTGTATATGTGAATTGTTTTTAGAAGAGGGGTAGTTGGGGATTTAGGAAGCATTACTTGAGGGTATAAACAATGGTATTTTTTTCATATTTCATAAAAAGATGAGCAAGTAGGGAGTGAATTATTCTTCTTAGGGAGATGGTTTAGAGTAGTGATCAAAGGCATCATTTTCAGAGCTGAACCATTAGAGATGAATAAGAACAAGTGAGATAATTGTTTACCCAATTTTTGGTGAATTGGCAAATGACGGTAGTCGTGGTGGTGGTGGGTTCAGTTAAGGAATAAGTGTTAGCAAATTGAAAATCATCAGGAACACCTCCTACCATGACGCAGTTCAAATGTAACAAATGACCAGCTCATTGGGAACCTTTGGAACGCATCGTTTATTGTCATGCAATTGTATGATTATCGTATACTTTACGAATTTTTATTTTACAATTGTTTGTATTCATTCCTTCATTGGTTGTCCAAACTGCTTATTCCACTTCAAGGTCACAGGTTTGGGAGCCCGTCCTGGCAGCCCAGGGTACAAGATTGGAAACCACCCCCCCCAGACCATCCTATCACAGGGTGCACTCACACACCCACCCAGGCTCACTCAGACTGGGGCCATGTAGACACACCAATTCACCTAACGGGCACATCTTCAGGATGTGGGAGGAAAACCACAAAGACATGGGAAGAATGTGCCCACTGCACACTGACAGGGGCCTCGGGCCAGGCATCAATTTTTGTTTCTCATCAACGTTATAATGAAATGACACTGAACGAAACATTATCCGAGGACCTGCTGTAGTTCCTTCTCGAGCCTTGTACAGCCTGATGTAAGAAATAAAGCAACAGATGAGTTTTCATCATTATATCTGACAAATGAAGAAACAGACTGAGCAGGAAGTTTGGATGGGATAAAGAAACTGGCCCAGGCATTTCAGACTCATTTTACAGGAGAAACTGTCATTCCTCATTTTTGGATGATTTGTATCCTACTGTGTGCACATATTTTGCATAGTCAAAAGTTGTGAAATAGGTGGTATTCTTGAGCTCCAAAGGCCTTATAAAATGATGGTAGGAGTGGGCATGACAAATGGGTAAAACATTAAGCTTCACAGTGTCAAAACAGCAGTTCAAATCATAAAAATTGTCCATGGGCAGTACTAATTGCAATATGGGTAAGTCAGGCAATTAAGGCTGATTTGAATAGAGGTAATGGTCTTTCTAGTGTAGTTTTCATAGAATTCTTGATAGAAGAAGGGAAATATGAGCAGGAACTAAAGAGTTTATACAGTGTAAATAAACAGAAATGACTGTCCTTGCCTTATTGAGATACATACATAGCCAGGTATCACATAAGAATGTTTCAGTCAATGACAAGCCACATGTATGATGGTAGCCCCATAAAAGTATAAAGAAGCAAAAAAATTTCTGTTGCTTAGTGAACACAGTAGCTCTTGTAATGTTGTAGAACAGTGTATTACCTTTTCTATGTTTAGATATGCAAATAACCATTGTTGTTACAGTTGCCTACAGTATTCAGTACAATAACACACTGTACAGGTTTGTAGCCTAGGAGCAATAGGTTACGCTATATAGCCTAAGTGTGCAGTAGGCTATATCATCTGGGTTTGTATAAGTATACTCTGTGATGTTTGCGTACTGCAACTGTCCATTTTATGGGGTTGTTGCCGAGAAAAAAATGAGCTAGTACATATGAAATATACACGAAGGTTCCTAGCCTATAGTAGCCACTCTAAATGTTTGTTAAGAATAACATTGTTATTATTAATCAAGACATGCCTTTAATGACCACATATAATGTTAAATAGATGCATTATTTTCTGATTTTACCTGCAAGAGTCTATTACTCATATCAAAAGATTAAATATTTCTATATTGCTACAAAAGTAAAGAAACCAAATAATTTTCCTAGATTTATCATTATGCCAGGATAAGTCTAGATTTGGAATAATAGTGATGAATGGAGGATTTCCAGACATCATAACAATACAGGAGGATTCTAGAAATTCACACATGAAAGCAAGATATTATTCTCCCCTCCTTACAGCATCGAAGACATACACCAAATGTATAAAAAGAAACATCTTCACTTCAAAGGATATTGCCTGAGCTAAGTTTAATTGATAAACTAATATCCAGTGCAATTGTCTGTGATAAACTGAGGCTTAAATGATTTGAAAACACTCTGGGAGCAGACAAATCAGATAATCACTATCTTTATGGCTGGAAAGGTCCAGCTGGTGTTGACAAGTTGTAAAGATAAAAGCTTATTGCACAGTTAAGAGCTAAATGTCTAGATTGGGTTAAGGATCAATGTTAATACTCAATGTGTAAAAGCACCAAACTTCACATGGTATTTCATAGTGTTCTGTTTTGCTTAGCTTTTCAAGATAATAGTGTAGGACTTTATTTACAGAAAAACTTCTGCTTGTCATTAGGTGAATACCTTCCTGTGTTCTCTACCATCTACCCCACTGCTTAAATGTCATAGGTGTTGTGTGATTTGTGTCCTGTGTTGCAATAAAAGGGCTTCAGCTGCTGGTTTTCAAACATTTCCAGTTAGGTGACTATTAATAGTTTATGAGAGACTGGAGTCAGACCTTACCATTGCTAGGTACTTTTTTCTTTCTGAAGCCAAGATGGAATTTGCCTCATGGCCTCACTCTGATCTCAGCAAGGACAATTTCAAAAGAAGTTCCTTGTTTTTTCAAAGGCTGTTTGCATGAGTTGATTCAGAGCTCTGCTATCATGGAGCCCTAAAGCCAGTGGAAAAATATGTGGGTATTGGGTGATGTGAGGGATTTGCTGCATTTAGCTCCAATCAGTGTACTAATTGTGCCTCCAGGTGACTCCTGCAACATCTCCAACCTCTGTTTGCTTTTCTCTTTTGTCTACAGGAGCGGAGGGCACAGTGTTCCCTAAATCTATAGAAACACCTAATGTCAGGGCAGACCCCTTCAAGGAACTAAGGTAAACTTCTGACTTTGGTTTGCATTGATTAGTGGCTATTGCCTTTCTCTGTGCCACTGGCCAATGATTCGTTTTGAATAAATAATAACAGTGTCACAACATGAATACCTACACTGGGAGAGTCTGGAGAGGACCAGAAGATGAGTTACAACCAAAGGAAATTTTTTTTTTCTGAGAACTTAAGAAAATTGAGAGTCTGGGATAAGAGGTTGCGAGCTTTTTAACTGTGAGATTGAAAGTCATTCATTTGCAATTGTTTGTTTCCTGCTGTATTTTGTGGTAGGTAACAAAAACCTATCCAGTTACAGAACTAGTTGATAATTTGTGCTGATGAGCCCAAAGAAAAGTGATACCTAAAAGATGCTGAAGACGAAGTATAATACAGATGTTTTTCTATGTAGCAAGCCCTTCCTTACTTGAGGTCGTATGGTGCTAGAATTTCCTTCTGTGGATGTTCCATGCACTGGTTTTAATCTTCAGATATTCATAAGTGTGCTGCATTAGCAGAGGATGTCTCTGAGATGCTGTGTGCTTACCACTGACAACTAGGGAAAACAACAAAGAACAACAGATAGATAAATAGATAGGCAGGAAGGCAGACAGACAGACATGGAGATACAGCCTAAAACCCAGTCCAGCCACCAAATGGCCATCACCCAGCCTACAAAATGAAATATCTAAAAAATGGTATGTTGATACACATATAACTGCTACTTCTGTTGCATAATTATAACTGTGAAGAATTCCATGAATATTGACTTTCTTCATTTCTGGTAGTTCTTTTACCTAAAACCAGTCATAAACCACCAAATAACTATCAATGGCATTGAATAACTGTTCCATAAGAGACATTAAAAATAGGCAAACGTATTTGCATTGTACGAGTCATATCTACTCTTTCATGATGCTGTCTCAGGATCTATGCTTTACTAAAATAGCAAGAGCCATGTTGGTGTTTGTATTTCCCTTAACAGACAGATTGTCAGTAAGTGGAAAACATGTCACCTCATTACAAAGCCCATAGCATTTTTTGCAAGCATGTGAGTCTTTGTGAATATAGGGAAATAAATTGGGCCAAAAGAAGAGGATCATTGGTGAGGAATGGGAACAGTTTCATAGCAAAATCCCACTTACAGTGGGTTGTATTTTTTAAGATTACACACCCTAGCACAAGGTTTTACTTTTGACTGCCATAACTGTTTTCAGCAGAGCTTCTACATGCCAGAAATTACCTGACTTTCTGTGAACAAGATCCTTTGTTTCTCATAAGGTACTGGAGCTTGGAATCTTTTAAGCAAATGCATTCGAGGAAACTTGCATTTTAGGACTCTTTGAGAAAGAGCTATTCCCTGAGAGGGCGGTGAACCCTCATGTCTGTGATGTAAGAGCTCTTTCGAGACAAGCTAATGGGTGGCCTGGTTCCCTTTCTTTTCACAGCCTTCTGTAGGAGCAGGTTTCTTACAGAAGTAGTCAGTAATTAGTGCTGATCAGCCTTAAGAAAAGTGCTGTCTAAAAGAATCTGAACTCTAAGTACAATACAGATTTTTTTTTCCCCTAAGGAACAAGCTTTCCATTACCTGAAAGACTTGGGAAATATAGGAGGAAAGGATTTAAGCTAACATGGCTTCAAGTAGTAAAATAAAGCTTCTGTAGCTAAAAGCAAACCCAACCCAACCCAACCCAAGCAAATGGAAAGACAGCTCTCCATGCGTTATCCCACATTCATATCCTAAAAACATAGAACAGAGTATTTGCTCATATAATGCTATTGACATAATTAGAGTGCCTGTATACAACCTGTGAGAAACCTTGAAACTCGCTTAAAAAAATTAAACCACCAAAATTTACAAGTAAACCTCCTAAGTCTAGTGCAACAAAAATAAAGATTTGGGGTAGTTGCTTCACTTTTCCTGCTTATTTTAAAGTTATAAGTAAGTCTATTCCACAAAGGCTAAAAATAAAACTTTTTTACAGGAAGTATAAAAATATTTTCTTATGTAATTCTAAAACTGTTCTTTTGTTTGCACCTGTTGTTAAGATCATGATAGCCTGGACGGAGTCAGGGACCTAGAGTTCATAATTTAGCCTCTTCATCCTTTTGAAATTGTTTTTTAATGGTACTTTGTAGGAGAGTCTCTGACCAATGGAAAAGATAACCAATTGTGGTTGATACATTAGCCCAGAACAGCATGTCTGTGAATGTTGCACATTTGTCATTTAATGGTGTCACGTTTTACTCTATGCTATTGATTGGTATTGACCTTGGATGGTGACTCAATAATTAATGAACTTGGTGACTAACTCTTCTGGCCTCTGACTTTAGCTTAGCATTGGATCAGTCTTACTGGGCCATGTTCACACGGGTATGTCTTCAAGGCTTCAGAGAAAAGTATAGGAAGTAATTTAAGTGCGGTCCCTGGCCTTGTATCAGCAGGTGGAGATGAGTGAGCTCTTCAGGTGAAGTGAAGGTGGCCTACTCCTCAGGGGAGGGAAAGAGCACTGTGCTGGGAGTCAGGTACCTACGGCAAACCCACTGTGGGGTCCAAGAGAAACTTCCCCTTCACCCTGAAGGGTCTCTGAAAATCAACTGACAACAGGAAGATTAATAGGAGAAAAGGCATACAAATTGTATTTTAATATGCATAGCACCAGGGAATCATAGGAAAATGATTACCCTATAACCCAGCGGGGTATAGATGCGTATGTGTCATTCTTTATAGGGGAGGGGAGATGGGGGAAATGTAGCAATTTCAGGGATACTGAATGATTTTTAGGGGAGAATGAATGTACTTGGAGAACATACAATGGCCTGGACAAAGTCTGTTGGGCCCACAGAGCAGACAATGGCTTGTGATAAAAGTCTTTCTACGTGTGTTGATGGACTTCAGTTTTTCTTTCTGCGATATGAGTTCAGTTAATGAAAACTCAGGGAAGGGACCAGAGTTAATTGTTCTCTTCTTTGGCAACAGGACTGCAGCCAGATAAGGGGACTTCAGAGAACAGCTTCCCTCTCCTGGTCTCCAGGGGCCTTTAATGTAAAATAATGAGCCTACCAGGGTGCCATTTTTGGGGTGTCAGTTTCTGAGCCCCAACATCATCATATGATCTTGTGCTAATTGTGGAGCACTGCTGTCTTTAAAAAGCCAGGTCATTTCTAGCTCCAAAAGCTAATCCCTTAATTTTAACTTTTTATTTTTAAATAATTTTAAAATCTAAAGAAGAATGGTAAAATTTATATGGATTATTCCCATATACATTTTACTCAGTTTTTTCCAAAATTAACATCTTACATATCTGTGCTACAGTTATCACAACTAAGAAATTAACATTTTAATCCTATAATATTATACTTTATGTAAAATTTAAAGGGATGAAATCACCTGAATGTCTTTTAGATTACAAAATGTAAAAAGGAGTGTAGCAAAAAAGCTATTTGTTGAGACGTGAATTAATAGATTTTTACAACTCTCACTGCAGTTAAGTTGGAATGTTTTTAATAAGGATTTTTGTTTTTTTCTTTAATGTACTCTACCCAGATTTTCTTGGTCCTACTTGTTACTAATGGGAAAGAAATTGAGTGAAAAGACCACAGCTTATTTATGCATAGACTGTCTTTTAAAATAAACAAGCAAAAGCTTAAATATACATATCCCTCACTTACCCAAACAATCAAATGTCAGAAAATTGTATCTGTTTTAAAAACCTTTTCTACTGGGTAATTGTTGTGTCCTCAAACCTCTCTCTTGACTGCTAGAGGGTTTTTTTCTCTCTTGCTTTTTGTGTCTGCTCCTTTGTTAACGAAAACCAGATTTGAGGCCTCTGGCATTTCTTTCTGGAAGATATGGGTTAAAGGAGAGGTAGCTTCCGCTTTGCTACAGTTTTGGTTTGCTGCCTTTCTTTTCAGAGTTACTATAGTTACTGTACTTGTAGTTTTTGCTTAACATGTTTGTAAATAAATCCAGAGTTGAGCTCAAATTCACAGAAAGGGTTGCTTCTCTTCAGACAAATAGTGAGTGTTACAAAGGACTATGCCAGGCATCCATCTCAGGCAATGTTTACTGACTTTACCCTTGCAGGGTAATTCTACAGTAATGACATGTTCTTCTGGATTCCAGCTATACTTAAAAATATACCAGGGACTGTGCCTGCCCCTTGAAATAAGAAAAACTAATATTGAATTGAAATTGGATTTTAATAAATTCACAATCTTAAAATGTGAATATATTAAATGTTCACTTGTTCACTGTTTTCTTTTTCCTCCTGAAGTCTATATAAAGGGAAATGGAAAAATCACTGATCTCAGGCTGTTCATGATCTGAGACAGGAAATAGGCTATTCAGTTTTGCATATGTATTTTCTATAAGAACAGAGCCTTCCTTTGAATGTCTACCTTGCTCGAAAGATTCCGTTTAACTGTGAAGTTCCCTGTAGGATTCTGATGTTACAAGAACAGGAAGTAGACTATGAAATGTTATTTCTCAGACACATGCCATGGCAAATGTGAAAAAAGAAAGAAGATTATGTAGACTGCTACTCTTGCTCATATAATGAACTTTGGTTCCCTAAATATCTCCCAAAGCTTGGCAGGAACCACAAAAAAAAAAAAACAAGAAACCTAAAGGTCTTTATAAAACAATTCTTCACATCCTCACTCAGCTAATATGCTGATGTGCTCTTACTTTACATACATTTATAACAAGGATGGTGACCTGATTATCCAGCTCCTTGAAGGTCAAGAACTGTCTACCAAGTATTTGTTGCATGCTTATTATGAGTTAAGACATGTGATAAACACTTTGAATACAGAGATAAATAAAACGAGAGCTCAAATTATAGTTAAGGAGAATACAACAAAAAGGTAACCTCCAAATACAATACAGTGTGAAAGTTGCTAGGATGGAGATATGAACCAAGCCAAAGAAAACACAGAGAATGACAAAAATGTACCTAGAAAAGTTAGGTAAGGCTGCCCAAAGAAAGTGACATTTTGATTGAATGAAAAGAGAAAAAGTAAAAACCAGTAAATAGGTCTTAGAATTCAAATGGAATGGTTCTCTGGGGCCATTTAGTGTAGGGCAAATAGCCTGGCATATTTCTGTAACTCCCAAAAAACATGACTGGGTATTTACATAAATGGGGATTTGTAACATAATTTTCCTTACGACAATTTTGTTCTTTTATAAATTGTGCGGAGGCAATTTTAGATATGGTTTCAAAAGACTTTAAGGATTTTTATAAGTTTCAAAAATTAGTGCATCGCGTAATTTAGGAGTGAAAAATTCACTAACCTCAAACCTATTCTAAAGCTCAAAATAAAGAAAGCATTACTTTGTTACTGTTTATTTTTATCCACAATATTACCAGGGTTTTAGTAACAAAGCAGAAAGATTCTAAGAGACATCTATTATTCCTAGCATGCATTCCAACATTCTCTAGGTTTTTCTTTGTTTTTTTTTTATTGGAAAAGTAACCAAATCTGAACTCCTTTGGGAATGTGTGAGATTTAAAGTCTGTGTATATCACAGGGAAACAAGGATTAGACAAGGCTCACACAGGTTGACAAAAATGAATTTATTTCTTTAATTTTATTTTAGAATGTCCATGGCCAACTAAATATTTATTGGCTCCCAGTGATTTATAAATTTAAGCTATCAAAACAGTCTGTCAGAGCCCGAGGGCTCAGGTAATTAGAGGCTTGGTGAACACATTCCTCCCCCAAAAGTCACAATGCCAAAAATATTGGATAGACAGTCTGACTTTTAAAAACATACAGGTGGAGCATCCCAAATGCAAAAATCCAAAATCTGAACTGCCCACAAATCCAAAGCTTTTCGAGTACTGACATAACGCTCAAAGGAAATGCTCATGGGAGCATTTCAGATTTCAGATTTTCGGATTGGGATGTTCACCAGTAATGCACGTATTCCAAAATCCGAAAAAAATACAAAATCCAAAACACTTCTGGTCCCACATATTTAAGATATGGATTATTCAACCTTTATAAATGTATATATTGAAAGAGAGAGACAGACACACAAAGACAGGGATAGAAAGAGACACACACACATGCAGAGGATTGTGTATTGAGCTTCTTAGCTGTGGGTACGTGGTATATGGGCAATACTAGGGAAGGATAGAAGGCAATGGGGGGAATGAGGCAAGGACAGAGGGGAAGCCCTGTGGAGAAAGGAAGAGGAAGTTGAAAGCTCATCTCTTCTGTTTTCTGGTGAAGTATGGGAAGAAGGAGATAGGAAATGTAGGAAAAACAAGTGGTGAAATATATGTCCTATTGGCCTCTATCCTCTGAGTGATGGAGGGAAAAAGCCAATTAGATGAGTTTGAAGGAAGGTAAAAAGAAAAAAGGGTCATTGCACATCTTCATTTGAGACTCTGGGAGGAGGACAACATGCAGGGTGGTCCCACACCACCTGAACTCTCATGTGGCTAGAGAGGAAAACAAGGTGAGGGTCAGCATTCTGGTATCTCCTTCAATTCCTAGAAGAGGGGATGGTTTGTAAAAGGACCCATGTGGGGCCCTGTTGGGGAATGCAGATGGAGAGCTGATGGTGAAGGCTGCTAGGGCCCTAGGGAGACACCTTGCAGTAGGGCTGAAGGCTGCAAAGGAGAGAGTCCAGCTTGTGGGTGGAGTAGGAGGTGTGCCCAAATCTCACGGTCTACCGACAGCATTCACAGCAGACCCTCAGTGTATGCTGAGTGGGCACAAGAGAACCAACCAGAATTCATCCGCTGAGGGCCCCAGCATGACGGCTAGCCAGATACCTGATGCCAGTAGGAAGTACATTATCTCCTGGAATCTGAATTTGCTTTGTTCCTGTCACCAGGAGGTCACATAAACCCCTTCCCCTCTATCTTCATAGAAAATTCAAAAGACTATTTATCCTGAAAGACAAGTTAAAGCTTTTGGATCATAGAGAGGTTGCCAGGATAAATTCAATTTAAATTTTCCCAACAACTCAGGAGGATAAGAAGTTTGAGAGAAAAATTAAGTCAGGTAAGAACAGTAAAGAAATGCCATTGGCTTTGCATGGATGATGATGGTTTGTCACTTGACCAGCTTTTGATACAGGGTATTATCCCAGTCACAAGGTATCTTATGTGACTTTGCCAAACCTTAAAGGCCATGAGTCTTCCCCTCTGTGTCTTGTAGGAACCAGGGATATGATCAAAGGGAAAAAAAATGCTTTCAGAATCCATCATTAGACGCCACTTCTTTGCACGGCTTAAACCAGCATCAGTTGGAACTATAGTCCACAACTGATGCTCTAAACAGCTTCCCCAAAAGTGGTCCTGGATTTTTAACCTTTTAAACTCAACTAGGTATTGGGGGAAATGCCTTGAGAGCCAAAACATTTCACAAGCCACTCTCAAAATCATCTAAACAATACTGGACTGTCTATGAAAGCTAGAGCCATCGGTGATATATGTATACAGCAAAGCACCGATTGTCCCTGTCACGATCAGCCCCTTTTCAACTGAATTTGGGAGGGGCAGTGTGACAACATCATTATAATTATCCCAGATGAGTGGCTTGTATTTAAACATTAAAATTACATAATTTAGATTAATTTTTTAATATAAAGGATTAAAATATGAAAAAAGTTTCAAAAAGAGAAAACTGTAATGGGAGAGTATAAGATTGCACTTTTATCCATGTGGTCAGGAAAGACATGACATCTTAAAAATAAATCCTTAACCTCCCAGCCTTTTGGAGCAGAACAGCCCGAGTGTGTTTATTTTCCAGAATTCCTAAGTTGGGGCTGCCTTCTGCCTCAAAACAGAGCACTGTGCCCTTATTATTGTTTTTATCTTGATTAAAATGTCAACTGCTGTCATCTAGTACATAAAGAATATGGGGTATATTGTTCTGTTATTCTTCAGAAACACACAATGGCTTTTGTGTCTCCCTTTTTTCTCCTCTGTAGGATGGCCCTGCTGGGTGTAGAAACAAAAAGTCTTAATTGTTTTATTCCAATTATAACCTTTTTAAAACAAAGAGTAATGGGAATTCACAGAAACAAGCTGGCAAGAGTTTGCGCCTGAAATAAGTTGAGAATCAAAAGTGAATTTTTAAAAAATATCAGCCATGGAGATCTTTTTCTTTCCTTGATCCAGAATTTTCTAGGGTTCATTAGAATATAAGATAAATGAGAGTAAGACAATAGGATCTGAGAGAGCTAGATAAGTGTGTCTGATTTCCCGACCATGGGCTGTGTGCCACGTTGGGCCAGATGTCACTCCCTCCTTTGCTATCCTTCAGTGGCTCCCACTGACTAGAAGATGAAATTTCAAAACAAAAGCCCCCCCACACAAGCGTAACATGACTGATCTGGTCATCTCCCATTACCCTTTCCCTCCCTCTGCCTTTTCTTACTTTTATTTCTCTTTCTCCTCTGTTCTCCCCCTGTCGATTTTGCATTCCTTCCACTGAACCTTTCATTCTTGCTCTCATATTTTAATTTCCAAAGTTCTATATTCTGTGGCAGTTCTCTTTTATAGCATCCTATATTAATTTTATAGATGTACTATCTTCTCTTTTCTTTTTGATTATATTATACTAATGATACTTTCACATGTTTTCTGTTCTCCACATTTATTTTTTACAGTCAGGTCTCTGGCTTTCTGATTGGAGCTTTATCAAATGGTTGGTGATTCCTGGATGTATATTCATTTTTTTAATTTTTACTTTTTTAGAAATAGGGTCTCACTCCGTTGCCCAGGCTAGAGTGCAGTAGCATCATCATAGCTCACTGCAACCTCAACTCTGGGGCTCAAGCGATCCTCCCACCTCAGCCTCCTGAGTAGCTGGGACTAGAGGTACGCGCCACCTTGCCTGGCTAATTTTTCTATTTTTTTGTAGAGATGGGGTCTCGCTAAGTTGCTTAGGTTGATCTCGAACTCCTGGGCTAAGGAGATCCTTCCACCTTGGCCTTCCAAAATGCTGGGATTATGGGCGTGAGCCACCATGCCTGGCCTGTTTTTAAGAGTGGAGCACTATGAATTTGTTGGAAAGTTTGTGTGCAAAAAGGGGACTCGTTGGGTGGTGGGCTTGGAGGTAGGATGATGGTCTGTTGGGATTTTAGGTGGAGGGCCCCAAATGTCAGAATCTGTAGGTATCTTCTTTGGGCTGGTTAGTTTCCTCAGACAGGAGCCCTAATCCCTTGCTTGGGAGAAATCTTGTCAGTGTGTTCACAGTGGATGAGGCCTGGGAAGGGTCACTCTTTGGTATGTAGGTTTCCACTTAATTCCCTGGTTTCCATCCATCTCTGCTACCCTCGGCTGTCCTGGCATCACGAGCCCAGAGTTAACCTCAAGTCTTCCACCGAGGACAGCCAGCCTGCCTGCTAGGGCGTGTACAGCGAAGAAACAGTCTCTAGGGGCCTGGCAGTTTCCCACAAATACCTGAGCAAGTCTTCCTAATCCTTCCCACTGCCGAGGTGCCCGGTCGCTCTAATTCCTGGGCCTCACCATGATTTTGCAGCTTGAATCAACTTGCAGCTTGGGCTTCACCAAATGCACAGGCTCTGAGCTTTTAGTTTCCTGTCATCTACTAATGAAATTACCATTTGTTGTTTGCTTTCCAACTTCCTTTCTTCTGTTCTTACCTCTTCTATTTTTCCTCATCCTTGTGAGTTTGGACTTTTTAGGGGGTCCATTTATAGTCACTCTATTAGCATTTCAGGAAGGAGCACGGGTAGACAGGGGCTGTTCAGTTTACTGCTTACCCGGGAGTCCTCTCTCCTCTACCTGCAGGCTTCAGCCATCCTGCCCTTTCCTTGTTTGCTTTAGAATGCCTGAGAGCCTCCATGCTTCCATTCCCTTTTCTTGAAACACTCTTTTCTACTCTCTTCCTGGATAATTCTATGTATTTTTCAACTCTCAGCTTAAACCTCTCTTCCTAACCTAAGGAGATCTTTCTTGGCACACCCAAGGCTCATTGTGGTTCTGCTATTACGAACACACACAGCATCTTGCCCTTCGGTTTCATTTTTGGTTTCACTGACTGAGATGTCTTCCACCTTTGCCATTGTCCTCGAGGGATCTTGGTTTAGATGAGTCATTACAAATCCATTTCCCCAAACGTGTGTGCTCAGCCAGCGTAAAGATCGCTTCCAGTATTGTCTAAGCACTTACTTATCCCATGCCTTTCTTTTTCCTATCCATAATAAGTCATTTCCAAAAGAGAACAATCCATTCCTATTTCATTTATTGACAGCAGTTTCAAAACTTCACATTCCTGTTTTTGTCCATGGGCTGTGCGCTCGTCACACTCCGGCAGGCCTGTGCTTAGCTTGGAGCACCTTGCCTACAGTTCCTATTCATCTTCTCCGCCATGGCTGTCGTGATTCACAGAGCAATGCCAAGTCCTCTTTTGCCTGGTTCTACCTTTTTATCACCGATTCCTGTTCACAAAGGAAGATGAGCTTCCAGCTCTTTGGGATTTTTTTCACAAATAAGACCTGACTCATTAATGATAATTCTCCTTGCCTGGCATTTGAGCTCAGACACACTCACTCCAGAATAACAAAGCACAGAGGAATTTGAATCCTTTGACAGTCCAAGTGCCATACCCCTAACCTGGAATAGAAAAATAGATGCTAATAAATTCAGGGTCTTAAAAATGTGAATTATAGTCATTTCACACTTCGTGGCAGCTTCATGCTGAAGAAATAGCTTAAAACTTAATTACGATGCTCGTCCCTTCTCTAAGGGCAGATGACATTCCTCAGCTAGATTTTTGCAGTGACATCTGAGGAACAGAGTTGAGAAGCTAATTAGTTATGCATGATGGAGAATATTGACTGTGTACTGATTAAAGGAAAGTCTTGACACCCCTCCTAATATAATGCATCTATTAGTGTATGGTTTTCCCTCTGGTCCTCCTGGAAAGCTCTTTGGGAAATGATGAAAACGCCATTCAGCCTTTGAATGCAGATGTGTGTAGAAAATGTGCGTGATGAGTGGAATTGAGATGGAGAGCAGAAGGCATTAGGATTTGTCTGATTGTGTACCCCAGCAAATGATTGGCAAGTGCTTTGGTGACCATTCGTGAGACACATGACCATAATGGATTGGACATGCCCACTCTCAGCACTTCAGTATTTCGGTGGCTCTTTCTAAAGCTGCATGTCAGGAGATGCTGATGAATGGACGGTTCTTTCCCCTGTTACACAATAATCCTATTGCAGCAACTAAGTTAAGTGAACAGGTAAAGGCACAAACCCCTCTCTTTATGCAAGGAAAGATATTCTTACAAAAAAGAGAATTTTGCACTTTATTCTAATGACTTAGACTGGCTCAGGAGTGGGGGAGACAGAACCAAAAGTGAGCTAACTTCATATAAGAAAGCAATTTCTAATGGTCAGAGTGGTCAACTACCTCCCTGCGAGTCATAAGTGTCCCATTGCTGACGGACCCCAGGCACGGGGGAGGGGACTGTCATAGCAGGACTATCACAAAGGTGTGTCAAGCGTGAGAAGGAGGGATGATTTCATCTAAATGATGTTCAGGTCTGCTCTCACATGAAAATTCTAAGACTCGGTCTTCTCAGTGCTGCTCAATGATATTATTTAACCAGGGACCTCTCATTAAGCTTAAATTCCTTGAAAAGCTCTATTCATTGAGTAGTTGAAGGACAGGATCTGTGACCAGCGTTGATTCCTTTTTGTTCCTTATACTATGGGTGTTTAGAGAACAACTCACATTCTTATAGTAGTTTGTAAATTTCAAGGCATTTAAACCTCAGAAACTTCCTACAGCCAGATGGGAGGCATTGACTTTATTCTCATCGTACAGATGAGGAAACCGATGGGTTACTATGAAACCACTCCTGTTTGGCATAATAAAAAGGTCGTACCCTTTCTCATAACTCAAGATTTCAAGGGGTTAGTAAGGGAAGCAGAATCTGTGCACTGGTGGCTGCACAAGGTGAAAATTAGGAGCAGAGATCTGGCTTCAGACTGCCGGATCCTAGAGTCACCACCTCCTAGCACGTGATTCTGGGCAAGGTTTAAAAACCTCTTTCTGTCTCAGTTCACTCATTTGTGAAAAAGAGGCAAGAACAGCACCAACCTGAAAAGGATCTTTTTGAGAATGAAATAACATGATGTATATGAACTACTGCAAACATTACCTAGAACAAAAATGTTAATTTCAGGGGCTTTGTTATGGAAGCAACAGAATGTAACTTATTCTTGAGAATGGCCAAGGAGTCAGTCCCCGTGATTGTGTAATTTGCCTGTATGTGCCTTATCGATAATGCTCAGCAAGAAGTTAATAGCCTATTCTGTACAACTCAAGATAATCCACTCGACAATAAAACAAATGTGAGCCAATTCATTTGCCAGGTTGATCCCAAAATTGAAAGTGAACTACAGCCCTGCTTTTGAAGTGTTCTTAGAGCAAAGGTATTTGCCACTGTATGAAGGCATGAGAGAACCCAATCTTCCTAAGGAGAGGTAAACCGAGAAACATAAGCCCTACACAGACAGGGCGAAGTGGTATGCATTGTGATTATGAATGAAAGAGCTTTTGAACTCTTTTTTAAATTTAACTGTAGTATGATGAAGAATGGCGGTGGCAGCATTGCCTTAAAATGGGGAAAAAGGCATTTAAGTATCAAATGTTTTAAAATCTACTAACTCTAACACTATCGTGGCAAAAATACCCTCCTTGCTGACTCCTTCAGCCATTTATAGAGGACCAGACCAGGCAGAAAATCTCAGAAACAAGATGCCTTGTCTGGTTACGGTTTCTCCCCATCGCTAACTGCTGCCAGGAATCAATAGCTCTCTCCTAACTATAGCACGAAAATGAAATTACATTAAACTCTAATGAGATTTTGTTTTAATTTTTAAAATTGAATATTTTGTACTATCCTAGAGATTGCCCATTTATTTTTACATACACTCATGAAGTTTTTGGTCCTTCATTAAATCGTACTCTTACGAGTTATGTTGTTCTCCTCCCTCTGGAGGTCAAGTGGGTACCTATTTTTCGCAAGGCTTGGACAGATTTTTTTTTAATCTCATAACCACAGGTTGCTGCCATTGAACTCTTGCTTCCTGCCTGTAACCTATTGCTGGGCCCGATTAACCTGTAAGATATAGTGGCTGCTGTGATTTTTCCAGGAACATTAATTCTTCTTGGTAATAACAGGTAGTTAGACTCCCCTATGGCCATTAAAAGCAAACCTCAGTAGTATTTTTCAAAGGGCTGGTGTCACTGGCACAGACACTGCTAATGAGGTCTAGTGGATGAATATACACAGTCAAAATGCTGCTTCCTTGGGCTTTCTGGGGCAGCACTTGAAACAGGTTGAGGGATTTTAGACTGGGACCCCCAGCCAAGGTAAGCAACGCCAACCCTTTGGTTTACCAACGCTCTTATGTCCCACCTGACAAAGCCTAGCAAGCGGGGACAAGGCGAAGCAGCCTCCGAGTGCCGTTTCACATGTCCAAGCCATCCAAAAGGCTTTGAGATGACATTTGCTGCCAGAGTCTGTGCATTTCAGCTGAATAGGGCTCTAGCTGGACTTGCCAGGCTAAATACATAAACACGACCCAAATGAATGCATTCTTTCTACAGCTGTTGGAATGCCTGCTATGTGTCTGGCGTATGTGCTAGTGATACAATGATCAACAAGCCAGACATGGCCTTTCCCCTCATCTAGTCTGTGTTCCAACAGGGGAGGCCTTGAAAACCCAGGCAAAGGGATTAGCATTTATCAGGCACATCCCTGGGCCTGGAACCAACCTAGTTCCTTTGTGTATCTTATGTCATTTAATCTTCACATCAGGGGACCCTCCTCTGGGAGAAGGCCTTATACTCACCCCCGTCTTACAGATGAGGAGCCAGAGACTTGCCCAGGTTCAGGGACCTGTAAAAGAATGTTAAAGTAGCCAGGGGCAGAAAAATCTCATATATGCCTAACTGTAACCTAATTCTTCCTGCTAAACCCTACCACCATGCAAAAAAGGATCTGCTTTCAGGACAGAAGGGATCTCCATGTCATACTGCATTTCTTATGGTGGAAGTTGAATTCATTTAGAAAGGCTTTCGCACTTTCTGATAAGGAAAAGTAACTTGAGGACACAGTAAGAGAAGCCTGAAGTTAAGCTTTCTACCCATTGCTTCCCTGACATTCTGCTGCAAGAGAAATGTCTGTTACTACAAACACAGTCACACCATGGGGAAAAATGTACAAAGGCAGAGAATAACAAAATTTACTTTTTAGTTACATCCTTTTAAACTTTGGGCTTTATTTCAGAAAGGAAACTTGATAGAGCTAACCAGAAAGAGTAAAACACTTACTTTCATGGCCTTTTGCATCACGTAATTATTATTATTCATTTGCTGACTTTATTGTTCATCTCCCTTATTGGGTTTTAAATGCTGCACCAGTGATTCTCCACCTTTGTTTTGTATTGGAGCCACCTGGAGAGTTTTAGACTAATCCTGATCCCTAGTCCACATCTCAGAACAATTCAATCAGAGTCTTCAGAGGTGCAGCCCAGACATTGGTATTGCTTAGGGTGTGGCCAAGGTTGAGGACTGGGTTCTAACAGGACAGGTACTATGTCACGTGCTGTCATCTGCAAACAGACTGATACTGTGAAACAGTGCCTTGCAGACAAGTAAACACTCAGTAAATGCTTGTTGAATAAGCAGGTGGGTGGAGAAGTAGAAGAATGGGAAAGTGAGTAAAGAAAGAATCTAATGATTATTAATAGTTGTTGGAGGTAAGTTCTTAGAATAACTGTCATTAGATAATTATTTACAGTGGAACTTATTGAAGTTCAGATTCTATATATTACTGTACCCAAAAAAATCATTAGAGGTTTTAGATAAATATGTAAGTATATAAAAAAGTGAACAGCAAACCACAGGGTCCACACATCATCTAGAAGTGTAATTCTCGTTGCCTTCCTAACTATGCATTAATCTCCCATCTTGGCACACTCCCATCTCGACAGCGCAGGCGGCTGTTACATCAAAGGTAATGGCTCATTACTATTTCTTCCGTGAATCGTGTTTGTCTGAAAGAAGCAAAGATAACAAAGAGGAAATTATAGTTTGTGTGGAGTGATACGATTGCTTGTAAACCAAGCAGTAAAAGAGAAGTGTGCGTGAGCAATTGAGAATTCCCTGTCTGTCCTCCAGATGCAGTAACGGAGCAGAGCGAGCGGTTTATGCCCTATTCACATTGTAACTGGAGGTGGGGGAAAGACACTAAGTATCTTTCACACCTGGGAAACCCACAATTTCCTTGTGCAGGGTTGATTACACCCCTGGATAATTCTGTGGAATACCTATGCCACGTTGGGCACATCAATTTTTTATTCTAGTTCTGATTCCCATAAAAGTTCAAGCACGTCTGCACATAGAAGAGGGAGCAGCAGAAAGACAAGTGGAGAAAGTAGCATGTGTATGGATTTCTGTTGAGGTAGCCAGTACAGCTTTGTCAATATGTTACTCAGATGTCAGCCGAGATTATCCTCTCCTCTAATATCTACCTAGAAGTGACTGTTGCAAAACACTTTTTGACAGATTGCAAGAAATGTGATGCCCTTCCTGAGGACCTCCTTTTAGTTGCATGATCGACTGATTTTGAACTTCTGTTCTGTCAATGTATGCAATTAAAGACCAAGCACCACCACTAGACCACGGATCACTTTTGTTTAAATGAGAAAAAAATACCCCTCTTGGAGGTCACTTTACTTCCATCTGTCAGAAAAATTGTCATAACATAGTGATTTTGTTAGAACAAGACACTGACTGCCATATACTGGAAATTTTGAATAAACGCACAGATCTATGATGCCTAGGATTTGAATTGCCCCTAGACACACACACACACACACACACACACACACACACACACACACACACACACACACACACACACACACACACACACACACACACACCCCTGGTCGATGTACAGCCCGCATGGAGCCCCTAAAAGAGCATCTCGTCCTGCTCAGATGGCCATCTGATAACATATTGAGTGGAATTTGAAACTCAGCATTTTTCACTTAATTTCCACTAAACAGACTGCTCATGCACAGCTCTGAAGTATACAGATTTTACTAAAATTTTGAGAAAGCAAAACAAGCTAAAATTCAATGGTAAATACTCTTATTCTCCCAAGTTTCCAGGCTACTTTATGTGGTACTCTGGCTTCTCTGGCAGTCTTTCCTTCTTTCTTCTCTTCTTCACCTTCTCCTCCTAATCCTCAGGTTTCTGGATTCTTTTTCATGAGTATCAGTTACTTAGGTTCCTACAGATCCAGGCCTTTAAGGGCTTACCTATTCCTTGAGCTGCATATCAAAGTATTTTCCCCAAACAAAGAGAATTCCTTCCCTAACAAAAAAGTCTGGGGCAAGCATTCAGAGTTTTCCTTTAAATATTGCTACAAATATTCATACTGTAATTAGGAGTTGTTCAATGTGGCAACTTGTTTCCATCTGGTAAACATTCTATAGGCCACAAACAGGAAGGAACCATTAAGGGAAGAGACTTCATAAGAATTGAAGATGTAAATGATCCTCGGATATTACCTGGCTCAGTTCTGTCATATTACAAGTGGGGAAACTAAGGCCCAGAGCAATGGCATGACCTGCCTCAAGTCACACAGCTAAGTGGGGTAGTCGGCACTGGAACCAAAGTCTCCGGACTCTCAGGCCCGGGTATTTTCTCGTACTAGAATGATTCTTACACCATTTACTCTCTACTTTCTCTTTCAATCACAGGCCAGCCTGGTCTCATGAATCTTGGCATTAAAGTCAGACAATCCCAACGCTGTCACTTATTACCAGGGACTTAACCTCTCTGAGATTGTGTTTTACTGTTTGCAAAATGGGGATACTAATACCATTAAGTAAGAAAATCCAGGTTGAAATGCTCTGTTTGGGTGTGGGAAGGGCTTGCCAGAGTTTTTAGAGTCCTGTACTTCATTCACTCAACTAGTAAGCATATCTTATACATGCTTAGATACTAGTAATGCAAAGATGAATAGCTATGGTCCCACCTCAGTGAACACACCACCTAGAAAGTGTGAAAGTCAATTTATAATAGGCCTATGTGAAAGGGGAAAACAGAAGATGTGTGGACTGTGTCTCAAGGGTGGGTAGAAATTCGCCAAAAAAGAGAAAAAGGTGAAAATACTTCAGTAGGGAGATGTAGCAGTACGTGGTACAGCATGGAGACATAAAAGTACATGTATGATATGTCGATAGTATGATGAAAATGTCAACAGAGCGTTTGGGGCAGAGGGTGATAGCAGATGGCACTGGAGAGGTATGTTAGGGCGGGATGATAAAACGACTCACACGTCACACCAGTAAGTTTGGATTTTAACCTATAGATGATAGGGAAGAACAAACATCACAAAATAAAGGAAACACCCCCATATTAATCATTGGAATTATTTTTAAATCTTTTGCTGTCATCTATGTTCTTGATTTCTTTTTAATTTATGGTTACTTTACTAAAATGAAAAATATTCCAGTTCTAAGCTGTCCATCTAAAAATGGATTATGTCAAATGAGGTTGCCAAACCAAATGCTGTCATGAAGGTGAAAATACAATCTCTGCAGGCTTTTATTTAATTGAGGGCTAGCATAATGAAGGAGTTCACTGTAGCTAAAATAGTGTGTTCTCAGCCACTGGATTTAATGAAAACCTGCTTAAAGTCTATATAAAAAGGGTAGAAAGCTAGGTGCATTTTATATCTGGTGCATTTCTCAGGACTTACTAAAGATCACATATGACATATGTCACTTATTTGAGGATTGTAATTTAAAAAGGAAAAAAAACCATAATGCAGAATGTGTAATTAAAAATATTATATATATATATATATATATATATATATATATATATATAGCTGTGGCAACGTTATAGTTGTTGTTGAAGCTATAATGGCACAAAAACACATAAATAGTAAGTTTATAGATTTCCTTTTCTTTGAGAAATAAAATTCTATTTTTTCTCATATGGGGTTACAGACACCTGAAAATTTTAAAATGAAATTCTAGGAGGCATCAGTAGAAGTGTCCACGTTAAATAGCTTCAAGTGTGGGAAAGTAGCAAGAACAGAAATCTTTGGGAAAAACTGTTAAGCTGGAATAAGTTTTTAAGACAAAAAAAATCTGTTGACTTTTGCTTGACTCCTAGTCTCCAAAAGCAAACTGCATAAATGCAAAACTCTTTTCAGCTTCTGCCAAAAAGGCAGTATACTTCAGACTTGCTTTAGAGTTTAACACAGTGACCAAGACAAAGAAAAAGAATGTAGTGTGGATAAGGAACGTCAGAGTTCCAGGCAGAAAACTAATTGGAAATGTAGGAAGAACCCAGCACGTCCAACTGTGAAGAGAGACCGGAGGACATCGTCGGATCAGCAGGGCTGGGTTCTCCAAGGCTTCGTGGTATTCGAGCCCCAGGACTGAGGGAAGCTTAGTTTACACTCGAGAGCTCTTAATAATGACTTTGGGCGCAGCATCAGCATTGAGGGTCTCCAGAGCATCCACGCAGATGTACACAGACACACAGCAGATTAATGGGAGGTGAGCAAAGCTGATGTCAGTGTTTCCCAGCCCCAGGGCCCCAGGCATCCGCCTCCTGGCCCGCATTCACACCGGAAGTTTAACTTAGAATCCCCAAGAAAGCAAAAGATATTAAAACAGTTGACACATTTCAGTGAAGGAGGCCAAAGCCTGTGATATAATGTGGAAGGAAGGGAAAGGCAGAATTGCACTAATGCTTCTGGAACAGCAGGGAGTGGGGGTGTCTGAGTGAGGAGTGACAAGCCAAGCACAGGTCCTGGCTTAGTATCCCCATTTTGCAAACAGCACAGGTCTTTGCATCTCATAGATGCCCAATACAGAGAGATGTTTAGTTCTACCAAAGGAACCTCACTGGATGGTAGGAAATATCTGAATGTGGGATTGTTCATTCTGTAAGATTTTACTGAGTTGATAAACTGCGTGAGCTTTTGAAAAAGACACAGGCCAGTTTACTTCTGTTTCTATTGCACATTCACTTTTAGATATATTTCATTCTTGCTTCATCCCTGATTAGCCAAAAGCACCATGAAGACAGAGTAACTGTCTTTTCTCTCTGTTTTATCCCCCAGTGACTAGCACAGTCCCTAACACACGGAAGTTAGTAAATATTTGTTGAATGAGCCGGCTGGTATGGGTTAACCCTAAGAGAAGAGATTGGGTAATCCTACAGACAAAAATTACATTTTGCTGGGTTCTAGAACTTTTCATACTTCATTGTGCCTGACACAGGTTTAAATGCCTTTGCTAGACAAAATAAACGAACAAACACCAAAAATAATCAAAAAAAAAAAAAAACCCTGGAAACTTAATTAACAGGAATAACAAAGCTAGCACTTACGAAGCACTAAATACCTACAGTGTACTCTGAGCTGTGGCCTCACAGAGACCTGAGTTAACTCCCTGGCTTGGCTACTTCAGGGTCATGTGACTTTGAGCAAATCTCCTAACCTCTTGGATGCTCAGTTGCTTCATCTGTAAAGACAAATGATAGTAGATTCATCTCATAAGGCTTCTGTGAGGTTGGGTAGGCAAAGTACCAGCATATAGAGATATCTAATGTAACAAAGTAGCTATTCTAATTCAATGGAAACTTTGGAGAGTTTAAGATTGATTCAGTGAGATTTAATGGAAAGATGAGGCCAAACTGCAAAAGTGTCAGCTCAGCACATTTTAACTTGTTTACTGGTTTATTGTCTCCTGGATAAAACTAAGATCCATAAGCCAGGGACTAAGCTTATCTTGTTCATTCCCAGGTGGTACTGAGCACTGGGCCTGGCATATTTTAATAGAAGGGCATTAATAAACATTTGATAAATCAATGAATGGATGCATGAATAAGTAAATCCCCAGGTAAGACATCATGAATTGTCAAACTAGATTGAGTAGTTTATGGTCTACACTGGAGTTCAGCCCATCGAGGGTCAGAGAACCCTAGAAAAGATGATGGCATCTGGGTGGGGAGGATGACGAAGTGACAACACCATGATGGAAAAGAAAGCATAACAGTGTTGACTCTCATGAGGTCATGGTCATAGGTGCTTTCAATGGGGACTGCAATAGTCTTTCATGCCCTAAGCCCTGTTTTCCTCCCCTGCGTTATAGACTCCAGATATGTAAATTATTTCCAGATTCTCAAATGCTTTCTCTTCCCAGTTGGTCTTTGAATAATCCTCTGCCCAGAACACTTATGTATCCCAGTTATCTGCAACTGCTTCTGACTCTTTGGGTCCAGTTTAGACATCATCTCCCCCTGTAAGGCTTCTATAAACCCCCAGACTGGTTTCAGGCTTTAACACAATCAGAGCATTTATTCACTGTATTTTATTTCTGTGCTCAGTTGCTCCTTTCCCCCTAGCAAGCTGGGGGAAGACAGGGACAGTCCCTGCCTCACGCACACTTACCAGCCTCTGACACATCATAGTATTCACTGAATAAATGACACCGTCGGAGATGTCAAGCCTAGAAGAATCACAGGACTGTGGCTGGAGAAATAGGAAGGTTGTCAGGATGGTGGGGGCTTCAAACTGGATAATTTCAGTCTTTAGTTTTCTTTGAAGTAACAGAAAGCCCGATGAGTAGAAATCCCTCATACGCAATAGAACAGGAGTGCAAAGGAGACCAGGCAGGGCTTGCAGGGGATGCCATCTGCAGAGGAGAAAGAAGACAGACAGACATTTGGGGAACAGATGGAAGAAAAGGAGCTGACAAAGGAATGAAATATAGAAGCCTAGAGGGGAAAAATGCTTCTCAAAGGAGTAGATGGCGTCAGGCCCTGCGAGTGGAAGTTTAGAAAGCCATTAAAGGAAAGGGGCAGATGCTGAAAGGAAATGGGTGGAGAAGTGGAGTCAACTGCTCGGGCGTCCAGGGGCGAGGCTGGCTGGGCAGGATCTCAAATGCGCTCCTCAGCCAAGGGCGGCTATTAGCTGTCACCCAAGCAAGTGACACTCAGGCCCATGTAAGACAGTAAAAAAGGGAGAGATGGTAGAGAAAAAACTGAAGGAGGTGGGTATGAAACAGAAAGTCACTGGTGTTATCCTATTTTGTCTCTGAATCTTTTTTGTTCCTTCTGTTCCTTTCCGGGAGGGAAACGGATTTAGGCACGTTGCCATGGAGGATGTTTTAGCAGTTTCCCAAACATCTGATGGAGCAGGCAGCGGAGGGGTTGGAGAGGAGCAGGAAAGGCCATCTGCAATCCCAATGAATGTTTTTCTGCCTTGGGTCATAGCTCCCAGGGATTTAGGTGTTTCTGTAGCCACAGAAACTGCAGCTTGCTTATGTGCTGCTTTGGAACCCTTCCTAAGTTTTCTTCATGCACGCATAGCTTGTCGAGAAGTTTATAGTACAGTTGGGGTGACAACGGGGATATTGTCCTTTATTTCAGTGTCTTGGCAGTAACCAGTATCTACAGTACCTACTTAACAAATCTTTACTGAAGCGAAGTCAGGCTGGGCTGATGTTCTTTTATGCCATGAGGCTTCACTTACCTGCTCTTTCTTCTAAGTGGATGAGAAACACTTTAGAAAAAATTTACTCTTCTATGAATTATTAAGGAAAGCAGCTACTATATACTGAACACTGTGTGAAACACTTTACATGCATTTAATCTTCAAAACAATTCTATGAGGCAGGTACTATTTTTAATCCCCATCGCATTGATAAGGAAACTAAGGCCTGGGGAGGTTAAGGAGTTTATTAATCCAAGGTCAAGTTGCAAGTACATGGCTCAGCTGTTATTTGAATTCAGGTTCGTCTAAATCCAAAGACCCCTAGAGTGGACTGACTGCTCCTTGCACGGTCAGCTCCTCTCTGGTCCACTCCATGAGGCATCTACCCAGAGAATGTCAGGACTGTGGTAATCTGCAATGGCACTGTTCTACCTTTTTCCTGTTTTGCCCTCCAGCCCTAGTAGAAGCCAAGGTTGCTGATAGGATTAGCACAGACACTGCCTCGTTTGGCAGCAGAACCCTGATGGATAGTCTCTCTAGGCAGCCTAGTATCTTGCACACCGTGGGTCCCAAGCTGTCTTCATCCTTGCACAGAATCCCTGCTGGACACAGAATAGCTCAGTACCTGACATAAAGCTTACTCAGTTGCTAACAGGTCTGCAAGTGTCTGGGGGACAAAGCAGCAGCTGCTTATTACATTTCCTTTAGATCCATCAAATGATTTAAGCAGGGTGCTTTGAGGTAACCAATTTGAATAACTCCTTTGAGTAATTGGGGATGGCTCTGCTTGAATCTCCGATCAGCTCTGCTTTCAGGAATTCTATGAGCAAAGCCAGAGCTACAAGGGAATTTGATCTTGAAGACTTCACAGGGCTAGTCCTTAAAGCTGACCATGTCTTCTCTCATTGTCAGCCTCTGTCAGGATTTAACAGCCTGTGGCTGTGATTTATTAACGTGTCTGATTCCCTCTGGGGGCAGTCCCAGTTTTCAAGGATATCCCATGCTCCAAGCAGCTCTTTGCACAGTAGCCGTCCATCAGCGGCACCTGCTCCAGCAATCAGCAGTTCCAGATACGCTCATGCCTCACCAGACAATGCTACAATCTCCTGGGAACTGGCACACAGAGGACTAATGGATTTCTAGAAATACGCCACTGTGACAAAGTAAGAAGACAGATTAGGCAGGGGAAGAAAGCAGAGCAGGCCAGGGGAACATGGAGACAAAATCCCAGGAAATGAAGCCACACAATAGGAGCACTTAACAGGACTATCGCATCTTGATGCGTCCCTCCTACCCAGCAAAGGAATTAGCATTTGCACAAATGAGGAATCTCAAGGACTGAAATGGCCTCAGACTGGCGTGGAAGCAGTCTGAAAATCAGCAGAATTAAAAAGTTTAAGTTTAAAATTCAAGTTTCCGGTGAAACTTTCCTTGCTTCCCATCTTTTCATTCCATGTTATTTTCTTTTCCTCTTTAAAAACCATTTAGCAAGGATCCTAAAACAGAACAAAGAGAAACGGGGGAGGCGAGCAAGCTCTGTGTTGGAGGTAGAAAATTCAACTTGTGTTGGCATTATGTCACTGAACTGAATAGCTATCTGAGACTCTGTTTCCACGACTTTAAATGGGCCCCAAATGTCACTGCTATCCAAGCTGCACAGGAAGACGACAGCAGATGATATGCCCACTAAAATAGGCAGCCGCAGCCAGAAAAACGTGTAACACTTCCATTCACCACCCTCCTCTCCCTCTGCATCGACTCGTGTCATAAATTGCCATTTGCTGACAAACTGTACTGACATGAACTCGACGCTGGTTCCAGCACGAGAGCAACATGCCATTTTCCCAGTGCCAGGGAACGTGAGCCTTGCTCATCCCAAGCTGATCACCATGTCACCGGCTGGTGTAGGGGGGAAGGATGGTAGCCATCATTCATCACAGGCTCAATTTCCAGATACACACTTCAGCAGCATCAGTGACCAGAGGAGAGACATTCAACTCCTCTAGGAAGCACCAGAAATTCTGCTGACACCTACACCAGCCCTTCTCCATGCCCCCGACACCCAGCACTGTCTCGCTGGGGAGCAGGAGGGATTGCAGAACACTTCAGCATTGCATCACCTTGATAATCATTTTGAAACATTTGCTATTTTTAGCATTGTAGCTGACCACCTATAAATACTTGGTATTTAAATGTTTGTTGAATGAATGAGTGACCAAACGGATTTTAACCAAATAGATTTATCAGCTAGGATATTCGTAGTAGCTACTGTCTTCAGTGGGCTTTCATTTGATCTTCACAATAACCAAAAGCAGTAGCTACTCTACCTGTATCCTCTTACCTGGGGTTTCTTGGTAGTCGACAACACAAACTCATTCTGGCTTAACTACCTAAAGAGGGATTTTTTTTTTTTAAAGCATGGCAGGAGCTTCCACAATCAATGGAAGTCTGGGAAATGAGGACTAAAAGGCAGGAAAAAAGTAAGATAGCTTCAGGAGGCCAGCAAGTAGAAATTCTAGGAACCAGCACTGTCTGATCATGATGAAGAAACTCCAACTGGTTTTTGTCTCCTTCGTGTTCAAGAGTGATGTCCCAGGCAGAGTGTGCCAGATTGTCCCAAATTGGGTTCTTTGCCCACCTCTTGGCTCCAAGAGCGTGGGCCCAGAATACGGCTCCATTGGACTGTATTCGGTGAAGAGAAAAATCCCAAAAGGAAATCTGCAAAGGAGAAGTGGATGTTTGACAGCCAAATAACACGTCAGGGTCTACCTTATCTCCTTTACAAATAGAAACACCGATGATCAGAGCTTAATTGATTTCTTCAAAGTTACACATAAGGTGCTTTAAAAAGTGACTCAAACCTGGCTTTTCTAGTTGCAAATTCCACATTCTTTCCCATACCACAGTTACGTAATGTGCCCATTGAGACCTTGAAACAAGCCACTAGGTGCAGTGCACTACTCCAGACTGGGTCTTTAATTTAAAAAAGAATATAGGGGGCAAATTGGTAAAATCCAAATAAAGTCTATAGCTTAGTTAATAGTGTTATACTAATGTTAATTTCTTAATCTTGACAAACATGCTATGGTTATGTAAGATGGTGCTATTAGAGGAAGCTGGGTGAAGGGAACATAGAATCTTTCTCTACTATTTTTACATTTCTCTAAATCTAAAATTATTCCAAATATGTGTTTAAAATGTCGGGTCAGTAGCTCTCCTTGGACTTCTTTGGGACAAAGTGACACATGTTTATTGACAGTCTTCTGATGCAAGGCACTACGGAATTCCCAAAGATCTTGAAATCTCAGCCTTTGTATGAAAGGAAGCAATAACCTAGAAAGGGCAGTGCCATACCTAAAAGGGTATGCAGGATAGCATCATACTCAGAAATCTTGGAGGAGGGAAGGGAAATGTGGGGGAAGAGTTATAGGAAAAGTGATACTTGAGTTCATCATAAAGGATGATGAAATTTGGATCTCCAAAGAGAAGGAACTAGGAAACACAATCCCTGGATCATAGAAGAATGAGACTGAAATTGTAAATGAAGTAGGCACATGAAAGACCCCACCATCCACACTGAGAGTTTGGGACTTCCTCCTCTCTGTTGGTGGCTGGTTGAGGTCTTTCGGGCTATTCTTGGAAAGGACACTCTGACTTGGTATGTTCTTGGAAAGGACACTGATTCTAAGCAGAGAAGCAGGAGGCAGGAAGAGTGGCAGGAATATTGTTCAAAATTCAAGTTAAGATACAATTCAAATCAGTTCTGTATCCTAAGCATGGGAAATAGTCATCAATGAAAGTCTGTTTGTCCAAACATCCAGAATTATCTTATAGAGGCACCGACCACTTGCTGTTATTGCGACCTAGAAAACCAAATTAGATCTGGAATTGGACTCATGGCTTGTAGTAGTCTATAATATATTGGTAAAAGATTACCAAAATAGCATCCCTTTCCTTGCATGAAATGGCTGTTATTATTCTCAAAACGTAATTTATATGTTTAAAACATGACACTTTAATGTAACATACATTTAAAAGTTACTATCTTCCAGGCACTGTCCTAAATGCCTTACAAATATTAATTCATTTAATCTTAATCTTGTACACACTTAGGAGGGAGATACTCTGTGATCCCAGTTCTGGATGAGAGAACAGGGGAACCAGGGAGTTTAGGCAACTTGCCTATGATTACAGAGCTATTAATAGTACAGGACAGAGCCTGGCTGATCTTGATCGTGGGGATCCATAATGTTCCAGAAAGGGGCAAATAACAGAGTAATTTAGTATTGTAATAAAACATGGCTTCCAATACTTTTAAGCTCTCTCTGCCTTATTCTACCAAACCTCAGAACTCTCAGATGTCGTGGGGATCCATAATGTTCCAGAAAGGGGCAAATAACAGAGTAATTTAGTATTGTAATAAAACATGGCTTCCAATACATTTAAGCTCTCTCTGCCTTATTCTACCAAACCTCAGAACTCTCAGATGTTCCATTTGGTAGATTTTACTTTTTCTACTCAAATTGTCTTTGAAACTTGAGTCCAGTAGCTCCATGAAGTTCAGGTATGTCAGACAAAGACCTTGAAGAGAGACCTGAAGGGGAACAAGTGAGTTTAGAGCTCATGTTTGCTTTTCATTAATCATCTGTTCTTCACACTAACCCTGCCAGGAGACAGGGCGCACGTTCTGACTACCCGCAGAAGTGACCAGTGCACCCCACATCCCCACACTTTAGAAAAGAGCTGTGTGGACTGACCTCCAAACCTTCTTTACACTCCGCAATAGTTTAACTTCTACCTTGAGAAATGGTTAGAAAGATGGACGTGAGAAAATATTCTTAACTTTAAGAACATTTGGGGGCAGTTACACGTTTTCCGTTGAATAATCAAGATGTTGGGGGCATCAGTACATCTCAACTTAGGGTAGCAATGAAAAGGAAATGGTTGAGAGGCAGAAGGACCTTCCTTCTAGCTGGTTGTTTCTGTGCTTGTCACTTTTCTCTGGTCGTGTTTCCTCATTAGTAAAATGGGAAGGGTAGACTCTGCCAGAAATTATGATCAACACCCTGTCGATGCTTAGTTTAGAATATGGATGGGGATTTGGTTTTCTAATTTGAATTAGCTGCTAATATTTAAAAATTGGTGGATTTCCTATCTTTTCTGGACCCCTCATTCTTATATGGCAAGAATTGGGGATCTCCAAATAGAGCTGCTGCCTTCAGAAAGGATGGGTGGTCTGTGATTCTCCCTAGCCCCCTCTACTCCTCATTATCTCCTTGACGAGGAGGCAGAGGTTCAGTTGCCATTTATCATTGTACTTGCAGTGACTTCTGACATATTTTACTCTTACATTCCTTGCCTGGGCCCTGGAGACATTTGCAATTGCAAACCTGGACTTTATGAACTCTTAAGGTCTAGAAGGTACTGTGGTTGTCTGGTAAAATATAACATCTCAGATGGCTAAGATTGCACTATGTTGTCTAATTAAAGTTTTCCAGCAGTGGGAGCTTTGGAGTCAAAACCACAGGACTCACTTTCTCACCCAAGTCACTGTAATTTTGAAAGGAAACGCTGACTCCTGGATCTGGGAGTCCTGCATTCTGTTTAATCACATCGCCCTGCCTTTGCCTTGCTATAGTAAGCAGCCATTCATTCATGGAGGGTTTTTTTAAACTTCTTGGGTATTGATGTTCAAATCCGAACTAGAGCCAACTAGACTATTTGGCCACTGCTTTATCACTGTCTATTTATATAGTCCTTTACAATTTTCAAAATTCTCTTCTAAATACCATTTACTTTTCACACTGACCCCGACAGAGAGATAGAGTAAATATTGTGCCCACTTGACAAAAGTGAGGAAAAAATAATGATATTAACAAAGGTTTTTACATGTCAGTCTTTTTCCTTAAAACCAGATCCTGGTATTTTTGTTTTAAAGCTGTTTCCTAAATACAAAAATAAAAACATGTTTATTTAATTAAACCATCATTCTCCAAAGCCTACAGACTTCCAGACTCCATTATTCTCCTTCCCCACTGAGGCATAATTGAAGATTGATATGATACATTTTATTAATTAGGCCCGTCTGGTTTTCCCACAGAGAAAAAAGGAATGTATCGTCTTTGATGGCAGCTGATTTAAATAAAAATCCACTTGGATTTAGCCTTTTATGCTGGTGCTACACCAAAACGACCAGGATGTGAAATGTGAAATATTTACCTTTATCTTACTCTCCGAGAGAAAATGTGAATCATGGTAGCAAAATATATTCTTTCTCAGAGCACTGAGTAACTGAATATTAGGCAGGGTTTTTGTGTTCTCTTCCCTGGTAAATGCAAACCAATGGAAACAAGTTCAGTGAAATCTTGAGAAGGAATACCGAAGGGCGGATGCCGCCATCTTGACTTCAGAGGACACTGTGAGAGGGAGGGGGGTTAATGTGATGTGTAAACATGGCTGAGCCACAGCACCCAGATAATTGCTTGAACATCATTCTAGATGTTTCTGTGGAAGTATTTTTTAGATGAGATTAACCTTTGTAACAGTAGACTTTGAGCAAAGCAGATTAGGCCCCGTAATGTGGGTAGGCCTCATTCAATGAGCTGAAGGCCTCAACAGAAAAAGACAGGGGAGGGAATTCTGCCAACATACTGGCTTGGGACTTGAATGGCAGCTCTTCTTCAGCCAGCTGGCCCACCCTGCAGAGTTTGGACTTGCCAGTCTCCATAGCTGAATAGACTAATTCCTTAAAAGAAATCTGTCTGTATGTGTGTACGTGCGCATATACATGCATACACGTTCTATTGGTAGTGTTTCTCTGGAGAACTCTGACTAATGTGGTATATGTATATATATGTGTGCATGCGTGTGTGTTGAGTGTGTGTGTTACATCTTGTAACAAGTAAGAGTCTACACCAGGAATTGGTAAACTCCAAATTTCTGTAAAGGGCAAGTCAATAAATATTTTAGGCTTTGAGAGCCGTATGATCTTTGCTGCAACTATTCCACTCTGTTGCCTTCATTATTCCAAAGCAGCCACAGACAAATGGCATGGCTGCTTCGATAAAATATTTTATTTATAAAAGTAAGTGGTAAGTCAGATGCAGCCCACAGGCCAGAGTTTGCCAACCTCTGCTATCCAGCAGAGTCATAGCACATTTATTGGCTGGTAGATAAAATACTGAGGATCTTCCACATACGCGAGCATTTTATGGCACGTAATACGTACACATTTCAACCGTAACTCAAATACACAAGATATACAATGCCTTATTTTCTGTAACAACTTACTATCTAATTCCAGCTTTCATTCCACCAGACTGACAAAACTTAAACGGCCACTATAATTTCCCCAGGGCTTATCTTGTACGTGTGGAACTTGATGTCTTCTGTCCATGCTGATATCCAGTGAGGTTTTCATTGTCACATGTGATCCATAGTCTTCACAGGTCACCACTGAGAGACTCCTCATTCTTTTCTGCAAGGCTCCTTCACGTCCAGACATGCTTTGTATTCTCTGCATGCTGCTCTCAATAATTTTTCTGTTCTTGCATCACATGGGACAGAGAAAATGCCTGAAAACAGTGCTGTGGCCTTCCTGCCTAATACACCAAAAGCCAATCTTACCCAAGTTCTACCCCTCCTGGGCTCCTTCTAGTGTTGGAATAAATTGGATCTCATAAACTTCCTTTCTCTTTTGTTCTTCTCTCCTCCAGGCTCAGCCCATGGAGCAGAGTATAGGAACTGTCACCCCTACTTCTGTCTTTCATCCTTCTCTAAGCCCAGTGTACTTTATCCTGGTCCAGAAGTGAGAAAACCTTACCCTTATTCATCACGTCTTGAATCCTTCCATTCTTGTAGTCAGCTAAACTTGTCCAGCTCAAAAGGTGGCCAAAGACTCCTGTTTTCTCTGCTTCCCCTCCCCCCCCCATAACATCCTTTCCCTGAGACAGTGAGCAAAACATGCCTGGCTCTTGGATGGAAGGAATGGCCAAAGTGAGAAAGAAAATGCCAAGATAAAACACTGGTAAATATTTGATAATCCTATCCTCCCAACACTTGGAGTAATGTGAATTCCTATGTCTGACTAGCGTTTAGAGAAACTGAACCTTTGCCCAAGCAATAGACCTAGGACTCACATGACAGTCATCCTGTCCCAAAAACTAGGAGTCTGAACATCCAGTGGGTTATATTAATCCAATATTTAACAGCATGTTCTGCTATAGGAGTAGACTGCAGTCTGCTATGTCTGAAAACTAATTTGAGAGTCAAGATCAATGGAAAATAAGCAACGCAAGGCATTCTCTTGGTAGGAAATGAGTAGTATACACAAGGCTACAAGTTTAGAAAAAGCATAGATTACTGTGAGTTAGGGTAAGGCTTTAAGAGGTAGTAGTTCAGTCTTCCAGGACTAACAGGAATCAGCGGATGGGACATGTAAGTTGTGGAGAAGAATGCCTTGTCTTCCTGACTTGGAGGAAGATGTCTGGTCCATGGTCATCAGTACTTGTCCTTTCTCTTGAGATGAGGCACTGATTTTAAGCTTCAGCGCCTATCCAGCAATATGAAACATCTGTGCTTGCTCTACCCCAACCGTGAGGCCTCTCAGGGCCTACCAGCCAGTCCTTAGCCATTAGCTACCTCTTACGGGTGCTTGGAAAATTTGAGGATGCCCCTCACCTAGGGACTCTGGAACTGTCCATGTGGGGCCGGGAGCATAGGGAATTCTCTCTCTAGATACACCACTCATTCGTTGCTACTCAGACACCAAGGAAGACCTGGATTTCCTCATGGAGACTTTTGCTTTCCTCTGGTGATAATTGTGAAGCTAAGCAATGGTTAGTTTTGTTCTGGAAACCTTCCCCATGACTTACGTGTAGTTCCAGTTTGCTGATGCACATTCTCCATCCAGCATCCTGGAGCCCTGGGCCACAGGCAGTGCCTAAATGTGTCCCGCCTCAGTTCTTCTCCTGATTGCCCCTCGTTGAACTGTTTTGGGTATAGGAAAACTGTTACGATATAGAGATGCATGCTTGGAGATTTCAAACCCGTTTGCTCTTACTATTCCATGTTTGAGGGCTTAACAAACTTTCTCTCCAAATATCAACTCTTAAAATTAAATACTCCTGCTTTCAAGATCGTATCTTAGAGCTAAAAGTGAAGAATGTCACCCATTATTCTAGGATCTCTTAGAACCCGCTTCTCTCCTCATCCTCCCTACATATCCCCTACACATACACACCCCCTGCCACTGCAGGGGCATAGAAAGCCATCCTGGATTGCAGAAGTTTGGGTTTCTGGCTGTTTATTCTCTGGACCAATTAGCACTTTACTCTTAAGCTTTTTTTTTTTTTTACATGTAAAGAGCACTTGCATGTTTAAAACTGATTACCTTAGGGGGTGACAGCTAAGGAACATGGGGTTTCCTTTTGATAATGAGAATGTTCTAGAAGTGATCGTGGTAATGGTTGCACAACTCCATAAATATAATAAAAGTCATTGAATTGTATACTTTACATGGGTGAATTATATGGTATGTGAATTATATCTCAATGAAATTGTTTAAGAAAAACATTTAGATTTTTTTTAATGGTACAGCTCTCTGGGACCCCTGACTCTGTGTCCGAGGTGGACAGAAACTACTTGGAGATGTTCTGTTCCCTGAACACTGTACTTTGTTGTCCTCCTCCCATGTATCCTATACTACAAAACTCTCCCTAGTACACTTGTGCTCCTCTCCCCCAAATCCCACACATCTGTGCTTGGTCTAGAGAATCCCAACTCATCCTTTGGAAGACAAGTTGGATATTATCTACTTCCATGAATTTCCTGGACCTGCCAAATGTGAGCTAAGAGGCCCTGCCACGTGCTCACACGCTACCTTGAAGATTCTCTATCACTCGGTTGTGACTGTCTCCTTACTGGACTGTGAGCCCTGTAAGAGCAGGAATCAGGTTCATCATGTCCACTGGTGTACCCCCAGTTCCTGGAAGATAGTGTGCAGGATGGGTGGATGGATGATGGACACAGAATGCATGCATGACCTACCCACTAATATACAGTTTAGGATTTTATTTCTGCGGGATAAAAACTGATGCAAGCAACAAAGGAGGTGTTTTTCTCTCTTAAGCCTGAAGAAAGAGAAAGGAGAGGTGGTTATAACTAACATGGGTCATTTTGTTTTCTCAGAATCTTTATTTTTTTTGAGTGGCGTGTCATGAAGGCTTCCTCTGGGCATCGTGCTCGTCCATGGTTGCTGTTATAATTGACCGAGCTCTGCTGTCCTGCTGCTTTCCCTGCTTGTCTATAAATTAGAGAGCATCTTTCAACTTGGTGGGGGAGCTGTAGTCTCACACAGGAATAGCAAGATGGCAGTATGTGTAGGACAACTCAGAAACAACATTGCAGCTCGAACAGGATGTCCCACACTTTCTAGGCATGAAATCACTCACGGGAACGGGACCAAGTAGCATGAGAATTTATTTGCAGGACCAGCAATTTCTACCCAGGCTAGAAGGAGGGATAACATGTTGAAAAGTGAATATTTCTATGGTGACTGCCTCTTCTCTTTCTGTCCGTTCCCTCCCTAACGGTTCCCACAATGGTCTCACATGGGCACCAGCTCAGTACCCCAAGACTCTCTCTAAAAATATGTCAGCCTTTTACCAAAATATAACAATCAGTTGGAAGGAGCCTTCAAGGCCACATGGTCTAATCTGCTACTAATGCAGGTGTCCTTTCCACAGTACTCTGAACAGGTAGTATTTGGCTTGTTCTTTGTGCATCTCTAGCGATGATTACTCATTACCTCAAGAGACAACTGATGTCACTGTTGGATGATGACTCGGAAAGTTGGCTTCATAGAAGCAGACTCTAAAAGTGCATATCCCTGAAGACAAACCAGCCTCAGAGTCCTGGCTCTGCTCCTGACCAGCTAGGTGCCCTTGGACAAGGTACTTAAACCTCATTTCTCTGTCCGTACAAAAGGGAAGTTAGTCATATCTGGCTTATTATATTATGAAGATTAAATGAAAAATATATACAAATTTAGTATGTTGCCTGGCCCATAGGAAATATCCAATAAGTAGTCGCTTAAAAGTCAAGCAAACCAAAGAGTTCTCAAAAGGTTCTAAAGCCAGGTGCAGTGGCTCACGTGTATCTGGGAGGCCGAAGCAGGAGGATCACCCAGGAGTTTGAGACCAGCCCGAGCGACATAGTGAGAACCTGTCACTACAAAACATAGAAAAAATTGGCTGGGCATGGTGGCGTTCACCTCTAGGCCCAGCTCCTCAAGAGGCGGCTGAGGCAGGAGGATCGCTTGAGCCCAGGAGTTTGAGGTTGCAGTGACCTATGATGATGCCACTATACTCCAGACTGAGCAACAACAGCGTAAGACCCTGTCTCAAAAAAAAAAAAAAGAAAAGAATATTAATATATATATTTTTTCTTTTTTCTAAGACTGGCATGACATTTTCAGATAAAGGTCAAGAACAGAATAAGCTACAGGTACTATGGTTGTCAAAGTCAAGCCAATATCTTATTCTACTGTGTATGGCATGCTATGACTCTACCTGGATTTCAAATGACATACTGTGAACTCATTCTCCATCAAAATGACTTAAGGATCAGAAATTACAAAGCAGAGACTCTATTACATGGGAAATGGCTCAATAGCTGTCTAGATATAGAGAGGGTATTTATTTCTGGGAATCACGGCATACACTAGGGTGCTCCATTTTCCTAAGAGGGAAAAGTGGAACAGAAGAAGGGGAAAACTCTATTGGGTCCTGTCTGTGCCCCTTGGCCATCTGGCTTTGGCAAGCCTGCTGGTTAGTACCACAACTACCACTGAATACCACAAGACAACACAAAGTCAAACAAATACAATGTGTGTTGTTCCAGTGATGGATGCATGAAGGCCCTGACTTCACTACAGTGCAATATATCAGTGTAACAGAATTGTACTTTTACTTCATGAATATATACAAATGAAAAATAAATGGGAAAAAAATGAAATTTTTTTAAATACAGATGAAAAGGCCATTTCTTTATTGTAAGAGCCTGCATGCAGAGTTTGATGACTCCAATTGTGATTTCAATTCATTGTTTTCCTATTTCTGAAGCTTGAAATCACCTAGCTCATCAAGGTGATAATTGGAATCCCTGCCCAATCTCTGCAAGCAATTGGCTTGTTCTTTTCAAACAAAAGACCATTGTTCTTGATTTTCTCCTAATTACCTTATATTATAATCAAGAGAGATCTTTACCAGTAAGAAGAGCATGACTCCAAGCCCAGCTCTGAGTTCAGCAAGCCAAAATAGGAACAAGGTTTACAATGACTCCACAAGATCTACCATCACCCACTTTTACTTCCTGAAAGACGAGTTAGCACCAGAACCTGTTTCTTCAGAGTAGCCAGGAGATACAGGGCACAGAGCTCTTAAGACCTACCCGAGAGTACTTCTTGGGGGACCAAGGACTTTTCAGTGTTTTACCACGGTGGCATTGATGAAGATCTTAGACAGTTACCTACTTAATGTAAAGCACATCTCACGCATGTAAGCTAAACATAAGTTTGGAGTGAAACAGACCTCCTCAGTAACCAAGAGTGAGGGCCTCCAAGTTTCTTTTAGGACAACTGGGATCAGAGTGTTCTGGTCACCAATTTCCATCTTGTTACATCATTGCCTCCAACTGCAAAAACCCATCTGGGTCTGATTCCCCTGGAGACATCTTCAAGTTCAGGAGGAATGTGAAGACTTGTTTCTGACTGAAAGAAATTTAGGAAAATCCAAGCTTCTTTCCTTCAGTAAACTGAGCCATGCCTAACTTCTAGGAGAATTGAAAGGACTGATTTTTTTTTTCCTAAGCCCTATGTTCTTGAACCTGTTATTTTTCCTCATCTGCAATACCTTTGTCCCAGCCCTGATTCTCTTTTTTGGATAATCTTCCTTATCTTGGAAAGTCATTCCTGGACTTCCCCTAGCATCTGGCATCTGTACTTTGTATGTAGCCTGTGCTATTGTCCTGTAATTACCTGCTCTCCCTACCACCCCTGTTCCCAGGAGACTGTGAGCTCCACCTTCGTACCCAATAATGGTTTTGTTGCATAGCTCTGACAAAAATACTGTTCTAATGGAAGTATTTTTTTCATTCAACACATATTTATTGAGTTATTATACCTAAAGAATAGCAAATTATAAGGGAGCAAGTTTCCAAAGTCAGCAGGACCAAGAGAACAAATTATAGTAAAAAATATATATATCACCTTTGGAAACCTCAAACCTATAGTACATGGTTCTGTATGTTCAACCCTGTACAAAAATTCTAACATACTCTAAGGTTTGATGGCCACTGAGTCAAGGAAGGAATAAAGGGCCCGTCTACACGCACATGTCTAAACAGTCAAATCATTCTGCCTTCAAGTAATGACTGTTTTAAATTCCTAAAGATGAATCAGGGTGTGGGTAGAATGTTCCTGCTCACCTGACGGTTTCTGTAATTTGCTTTTAATATTGAGTGTCTACAGTCTCAGTGCATATAAACATAGTTGTTGTAAGAATTAAATGAGATAATATTTGTAAAAACATACAGCAGAGGTCCTGGCACCTCATGGATGCTCAGTAAATGTTTGCTTGACTTAAATTTTTCTTGACTAGAACCATATACACACTTGTCTTTGAAAGTTATAGAGAAGAGTTAGCCACTTGCATTTTGGTCATTCTCACTGTGGCGTCACTCACTGGCTGCCACTGTCAGGCCTGGGCCTTGGCATCCTGCGACTAACGAAGCAGAGAGTTTGGTTCTAATCCCAGCGCTTGTGTTGGATGCGTGATTCATGTGACCACACCATCCACGGCATGTTCATTGTGCTGGCCGTGGGGAGCTCCAGGTCAGATCTGAAAGACGTGGATTGAATAAATAACTACCAAAGGGTGCCTGTTATGGGAGAGGAAAGTTGAAGTGACAGGCACGTCTATTACAGTCTAGTCGGAGGGACCAGTGAGTTCCCTGAGAAAGTGGCATTTAGGATAAGTAGCAGTTAGCGAAGTGAACAAGATGGGAAAGTGCATAGTAGGGGAATAGAGGAGGATCCAGAGACGAGAGGAAAGACATGAGGAAAGAAGTCCAGTTTGGTTGGAATGCGGAATGTGGGCCTGACTCTTGCCTGCCACTACCCTGTCATTCCTGCCTGAGTAAACCCCATCACTGGTTAATCTAATTCTTCGCCTACCCTCTGTCTTCCCTGGGGCAGTAGACAATGGCCAGAGAACAACATACGACCATAATAACTAGTCTCTCGTTAAGGTCATGAGCCCTAACCTCCAGTGGGTTGTAAGTAGTCCAGAAATCCTCCAATGTGTCTTCAGTCCATTCCCTGCTGTACTGCCCCCAAGAGCTACTTCATACCTCTCCTTTCTCTTCAAATCTTGAACATTCCCTTGCTATACCTTCCTCTTTTCTTGATGGCTTCATTTCCTTTTTTCATGGGGAAAAAATGGTGCATTCAAGAGAGATCTTTCATGCACTCTGACCATGACATCTACCTGTGTGTTTGCCATCTGTCTTCCTCCTTTACTGGGATAAAGTGCCCATACTCCACTCTAAAGCATCCCTTCCATTCCTGCAATGGACCCCATTCCTTTCCACCCCTGTAAGGGTATTATTCCATCATTTAACCACCATCCCCTCGCCTGTATTTTCAACTTTTCCCTCTGGATCATTCCCATCAGTTGTCAAATATAAGCTCATCTATCAAGAAAAAAGAAAAGGAAGAAACCTTCCTTTAATCTCCTCATTGCCCCTGGCCACCATCCCAGTTACTGCACTTGATCTTAGTCACAAGGCAGTTCTCTGTTCTCCCCTTTTGGAAAAATTATTGAAAACCTTGATTCTACTCTGTCTTCCCATTTTTTCTTGATCTACTCCGGTAGACTCTTCCATCACTCCAGAGAATATTTTTTCCACAGGTCAATCAACTAGTGGATTTACCTCGAAACTAATAAAGGTTAAGCTTTAGTGATCCTCATTTTCATGAGCCCTTTCAAGTCCCTATGCATAATTATTATTCTCTCTCTTACAAAGAGTGCCAAAATTACATCAGCTTTGGACCCCACCAAACCTAGATCTGTCCCTGACTTCCACATTGCCATACCCAATGATCAGGATTTTTTTAGTCCCTCTCTTATTAAATCTCTCAGCAGCATTTGCTGTGGTAGATCCCTCCTCATTCTTAAGAGTTTCTTCGCTTCACTTCAGGTTTTCTTTCTCTAGATTCCCCTCCTGTCCTGCTGGCCTCTCCTTCTCAGCATCTTTGGTGTTTCTTCTCATCTCCCGGCCTCTACCCATTGCTATGTCCCCAGACTCAACCCTCAGACCTTATCTGTACTCAGCCCCTTGAGGATCTCATCTAGTTTCAGAATTTTAAATACCATCTCTCTGCTGATGACTCTTATTTGTTTTCCTCTAGCCCAGAACTTCTCCTATGAACTCCAGATTTGAATGTCTAACTAGTTACTTGCTTTCCTGTTTGATATTTAACAGAAATCTCAAATCCTAACCTGACTTCCTGACTTTTTTTCACCAATGCTGAACTCTTATAGTCTTTTGCTGTCTCAGTAAATGGCGATCCCATTCTTCCAGTTGCTCAGGCAAAAAAATATATATTCTCTTTCTTTCATGCTTTATATCCAATTTGTCAGAAAATCCTGTTGCTTCTGTCTTAAAAATAATAAACAGCATCTGACCATCTCTCATCATTGTCACAACTACTCTCCTTCCCCAAGCTGCCATTATCTCTTGCCTGGATTATTATATTGCTAATCATCTTCCTGCTTCCACAATTGACTGTTTATATTTTCTATGTTTTAGCCAAAGTCAGATCATATCACTTCCTCCCTCAAAATCATCTAATTGGGGATGGAGAGGGGAATGGGAAAGAGAAGGGAGGAGAGGCAGGGGTACCCAAGGAAGACTAGATGGGGAAGGGACCCATAAGTGCTTTTAAGGGGCTAGCTGATCTCATCCTTAGTAAAATGGAAAGTCTCTGAAGAAATTTAACAGGGGACCTGGTACAACAGTCTCAGTTTTCAGTATCCCCTAGAATTTGAGAACTTAGAGATATGCAATAACCAATATTATAATTTATTTGTACAAAAAAGCTAAAAGCAGTAGCATCTGCATGCATTGACTATGTTTTTTTTTTAAAAAGAAGACATTAGATTCAATTTCTCCCAATTCTTAATACTTGCACAAAAATAAAATGCAAAAAATTCAAATAGGTAGGTAGAAATCCATAGAACCAATTCAGCCTTATTTTTTGAGATTATATTAGGGTTGCTTTTGTGATTTGAGTCTCACAGACTTAAATAATCTTGCTCCCCTGTTTAGCTTATTTATAAATAAGGCTTCTACAGGTTAAATTCTTATCATTCCGTTGAAGTTGCCTAATCCTTCTTTGACTCTAGATACATTTGTTTTAGGTATTATAGGGTGCTATAGATAAAATGTTGAGTTAGCACTTCACCAATTGTTTAAAACAGTGCTTAAGGGCTGGGTGACTGAAATTTGCTTCATTCATGCCAATGTGCCCTCTGTTTGGGATTAATTTTCCACTCCTAAAGGTATAGCCCTGCATTTGCAGTCCTCTTAACAACTTCTTATTTCTCAACTCACCATCTTTTTCTCTATTAACTTTTTCACCCTTTTATCATAAATTCTACCTGGGCATCAAGTTAATGTTCCAGCAAAAAGGTGGATACTTTCCTTCCCTAAGTCATCCCCAAACACACTCAGTGTATTGAAATTGAAACTCATCCTAATGAAACCAAAGCCCAAAGAATCTAACTTTCTTTAGAAAATGATTCTCAATAAAAAACAATGTGATTTTTACTTTTAATTGTTCAGGAAGCTCCAGAGTCAAATGGGCTTTATACAGCTTCTTTTTCTGATGTGATAAGAGTTGTATTTGAGGGAAAATTAAATATCCAAGGCTTAATAAAGTCAGACTTTAATATTTTAATTTAGATTTTCTTCTATTTCTGTTACGATGGAGAGGAGAGTGTTCTGATGGGTTTCATGTATTTCTGCATGTTTTGAGAGTGAAGCACTAGCTGTTCTTAGTTCCAAACTCTCTTGTCAAGGATGTTCCAATGGCAGACAGCTTTAAAAGATAGAGATAGTGTCTCACTATAAGGCAAAGTGCAGCCATGCTTACTTCCCAGTATAATAAAAAATACTACCTCCCTCTAGAGCAAAAGGCAGGTAAGTTACTTCCCATTAAAAAAGCTTTGGGTTCCCTAAGCTCAGGGGTCTTGTGAGATAAGGCACTGTATTTACAGGCATCTATCTGGGCATATCTATGTTGATCCCCATGCATGGGATTTGGAGCAAGGGAAGTCGACTGACATGACATTGCTTATAGTGCTTGCTGTGCCATGAGTAATAAAATCCCTTATCTCTGACCCAGGAGTCTCCTGTCTTCTACCAGCATCCATGAAACTGTGGCAGGCTACCTTGTTAGTCTGCAAGTAGGATGAAATCTCACATTCTTCACAGTTATTGCTAACTATGAAAAACATATTTTAAAATAATGTTAAAACAAGGAAAAATAAAACACTGATTTAAAATTTATAGTGGTTAATTCTGGAACATGAAACATATGCCTCAGAGTTTGCCCATACTTTTTCTGTCTTTACTCAAGCTATCCTTCTGCCTGGAATTTCCTTCCTTCCACATATGTATCTAAGTCATTCAACAGCTGGCATTTGGAAAGTTTTTTGAATATCATTGCTTTTTAATTTGCATTTAAGAAATCAATGGTTCATGCTATGAAAACTGATTGAAATAAACAGATTCGTCATTAGTCACATTTTTGTACTGTGCTAGGCAACGCTTTTACCAGGGAATGTTCATTCACTCTTTTGCTCAAACATTTATTATGTACCTAATGTGCAAGGCATAATGTTGGACCTTGAGGATACAGAGATAGGGAACTCTGAGTTCAGTGATGCCCAGGAGTAAATGAATATAAAATGATAAGACAAAGATGTGACAAATCTATGACAGTATAGATCTAATTTTCTCCCACCATTAATGCCTCATAAAGAGCAAAGTTTCCACCAACCATGGCTTTGTACTGCTTTTGTGGCTCAGTGTGGAAATGATGACTCTTAACCTGCCATCTCTTCTTGGTTCATTATCATATAACACTAAGGGAGAAATGAACCCCACCATACCGGCAAATTATTAGAACTTTGGTTGCAAGTGAAAGAACACTTAAGCAGACTTTTAAAGGGTTGGGGGAGAGTAGTGTTTGGCTCACATCACTGAAAAATCCAGGGGGTAATATGCCTCAGACACTTCTGGATCCAGGCAAACAAATTGTATTAATTAAAATTCTACTTTACTCTTTTCATTTCCAAGTTCTTTTTTCCCTTGCATGGCTTTCATTCTCAGGAAGACTCTCCCATAGTTCTGTCAAGATGCCTGCCAGGCTTCCATCCCGTCCTTTAATTCATCCCAGAAGGAAAGAGAAATAATCTCTTCTCTACAGTTCCAATAAAAATCCTGGTATGAAATCCCAGTGACCTGCCTTAGATCACACGCTTATTCCTAAACAAACAATGGTTAGCCAAGGGAGTACAATGCTCAGATTGTCCAGGGAATAGGTTATATAGCTCTTCCTAGAGTTGGAGATAAAGGCAATATTACCTGAATACATGAAAGAGGGGGATCCCCAAAGAAATTCAGTTTGCTGCAGCTAGATGAATGGGAGATGAACAATGGGCAAACATAAACAAAAGATGCCTATTGTTTACCTAAAGATTCTTTTTATTTAAGATGTTCAAATATAGAAACTATATATAAAAATTTCTTGAAGTCAGAAAATATTTATAGTAAAATAGGAAAGTTGTTACTTTTAAGTCTGTTAGTAAAGCAGGTATCAACTAAGTAATGATAAGATATAAAATAGTATGTTCATTTTACTGCTTTAAATGTTGGTCTGAATTGTCTAACATCATTAAAATGTAGTGAAAGCTTCACTATATAATCTTCCTCTTTTTTTTTTTTTTATTCGGCTAATAATACCTGTAGGATGCCAGCGTAGTCATCCCTAAGGTACCACCATCCATCTGGTGGTAGCTTGCCTAAATTTAAAAAAAAAAAAATCTGAAGTGCTAATCTCAAAATCCTACCTAGCCAGCTGGGCATGGTGGCTCTTAGTACTTATAGTCCTAGAGCTTTGGGAGGCTAAGGTGGGAGGATCATTTGAGGCCAGAAGTTCGAGACCAGCCTGAGCAAGAGCAAGAGCAAGACCCTGTCTCTACGAAAAATAGAAAAATTATCCAGCAGTGGCACACACCTGAAGTCTCAGCTATTTGGGAGGCTGAGGCAAGGGGATCACTTGAGCCCACGAGCTTGGGATTGCTGTGAGCTATGATGACAGCACTGCACTCTAGCCCAGGCAACAGAATGAGACCCTGTCTCAAAAAAAAAAAAATGAAATAAAATAAATTAAAAATCCTACCTAGCTATTTTCTTCCTATTAACATCAACCCAAAGAACCAAATCTAAAGTAAAAGTTAGAGATAGATTGGGAGAAATGACATTTTAGCTGTTCCTTGAAGATCTTTAATTTATAATAAGTCATGCATAATGATGATTTAGCAAACTTTTATTAAAAACTCCTGTATAGCAGACACTGTTATAGGCATCCTTAATATGACAGTTAATCAAAGTAGGTACTTCCTTACTCACAAATTAAAATGCTAACTTATAAATTGAGCCATCTTATTACAATAATTGTATAGGTAGGTTGCTAAAGAAAGTCACTTGTGATAATAGAAAGGATATCTATGTTGTATTTAGATTGTATACAATCTAAATTGTATTACAGCAAAATATATTTGCTCCCCTTCTCTGCCCATGTCAGGGAATCACATAATTTGCTTTGACCAAGGAAATATGAGCATAAGTAACACATACCACTTCCAAGCAGAAACTTTAAGGGCCATTGCTTGTTTTTGCCATGTTCTCTGTCTGCTGTCATATCAGCAATTGTTTTTGTTAAGCCCTTGAAATACTGGGTCCTTGTTATTACAGCATAGCAGCCTAAACTGAAACTGACCGATATAAATCCAAAAAATTAAAAGGATATTGTATCATCTTACATGTGATTACCCTTTTGATATGCAAATAGAAAGCTCTTCTAGTCCCTCCCAGCTGAAGGTCAGAGAGATACAGTCTGTACTGAGAACTCAATATGTTGAGTATTGGCAATGAGCTGTGTGTGACTGAATTGCATTGATTCTGCTTAGACATTGCATAGCTCTCAAGGAAGATGAGTTTCTTTGTCATGACTCTGTGATCACAGGTATTGAATAGTCCCTTACTAATTTGCTTCAGAGAACTCTAATATTTTATTTTTTGTCTTGGCCAGTCTTTAGTAGTGATGGGACTTAAATCTTGCCCTTCACTGCTATCTTCTAGTATCTTTTTTTCAAATTTATGACAAGTTAAAATATTTACGAAACTATTTCAACCAACCTGGTACAATCATATTCAATTTGGTAAGACTTTATATAGTATAATAAAAGTCACTTGAAGGATATATTTAAACCCATATTTTCTCTTTTCTTTCCCTTCTCTTTGAAGGACAGAGTAGTTTAGCATATTTTATAATCCTAAATTATATGCATCTATAGCAGGTAAAACTTCCAACCTGTAGGGATGAAATTTTTAAAAGATCAACTTTTAAAAAATTCATGTAGAACACCTATTCTTCTACATAGCATAAATTTATCATCACTTAATTCAGGACATCACCATCCTTCATTCTCGCTCTGATCATGTAGCTCAATCATCGTGGAAGTACATCATGTCAGGGCTTCTGGGCAGTAAAAGTTGGACCCTTGTCGTTTTCCACGTACACTGGCATCAGTCATGAGTGGTGCCAGGATACTCCTGCATCCCCCTAATCCTGACCAAGAGACCCTGCATTCCATCCATTGTCTATGTCACATTCCTGCTTCCCTTAGACAGTAGGAAACATCTTGCTCCTTCCTGTGCCATTCTCAGAGACATACTGAAAAGCCAAGAACTTGACTGTCTTATGACTCCATCTTTCTGTCATTTCTTACTTGAAGTGGTTTGCATGGAACATAGTATCGGTTACCTGAATAGGGAAAAGGGTTACAGAATAATAGAAAGGAACATGTGTTACAAAAAGCACAGTCATTATCATATCAAAATATTATTCTATCACATGTCCACATATAAAGATGTATATTCATAGATTAAACAAAACACAAACTGGGCTCTTGGTACAGCATCTTTTGATCAAAGACCAGACATTTTCATATGCAAACTAGTATTTGTTTTCATTGGTCTGTCCACCTATTCCTGTCTGCAGAACAGGGTGGTGTTTTAGAGGATACTAGAAATCTATGCCAACCAGCATGTCATGGAACCCACTAACTGGCTTCATGCCTATTCTATTCAATAAAATTATTCCTTTAGAGAGACAGCCTCTTCATTTATTGTAATTACTGCTCTCAGAAAAGAGGGCTTGAATGTACTCAAATATTACATGTTTTAATGCATTATCAGATCTTCCCATAAGACCCCATCTTTTCTCTTTTAACAAGAAAAGTTTCATGGTAATTCTAGACAGCAAGCTCTTGAGCTAACATGAAAGAAAACAACCAAAATGAACACAATCAAATTAAGGATACAAGAGAATACAACCAAATAAATGAGAAATATGTGTCCCTGGTTTATGAAAACTAGTCTGTATTTATCTTTTATAATAAGCAATTATTCCTTTCCTTTTAGAGATAATCTTAACATGAGAAGAATCTTGAGCTAGATTATTGGACAAGCCATTAATGATGTAGATTGAACCAATGATGATAAACACACATGACAGGGAGACTAAAAATAACCTTTGTTATTTTCCATTTTTCCCAAATGAGAATTCTGTGTACTTGGAAAAACCACTTACTTAAGGGTCTAAAAGAGGTTCTAAGTTTGACTCTTCCACTAATAAGTAATTCATTTCATTTATCTGAGCTGTATTTTGTTCAACCATAGCAAGAGACTGGACTATGACAGTGTTTCCCACAGTGTGGAAAGCATACCACTGGTGTCACTTGAGATCATTTGAGGTGGCATATTAAGTAACAGTGAGAGAGCCATTCCCTTGTGAACTCTGCCGTCCTGATTAACCCAAGGATAAAGTCCTGTTGGTGTTAGCTTTGGGGTTACTTGGTGTTATTTTTTTTCCCACTTTTTAGTGAACAGAACGAACCTTGAAATTAGAGCTTTTGGATATGTAACAGCTTCTAGATAAAACATTGTTGTGTGTTTATTTACTTATTTTGCTTATCTTCTTTGGTACAAGGAATGTTGATTTACCACATATGGTCATAGAACAGAGTTGCCTTTTAAAATTTGAGAAAAGTATTCATTGAAAAAAAATGTAAGTAAATGATAGTGCAGGTAGAATGTGTATGACTCAATTTTCGACACTGCTGAATAGGCCATCTAAAAGGACATTTCATTGAGTCCAATTTTATTTTGTCTTACCTTGGTTTTTGTCAAGATAAAAAACAGTGTGGTAAAAGTGAGGTTTTCCCCCCTTTGGCCAATGAAGCAGAGTGCATAGAGCTTCAGAATCTAAACAGTACACATCTTCTGCAGCATCCACGTTACTTGAAGACTTCAGCAGTTACATACATACACAACACACATACAAACGGACGCATTCAAGAATGGATGTGAAATGTGTTTGAATTTGCAGAATAAGCCACTAGCCTTCAAACACATTTATTGCCTGGTGTTGAATGGGCAGAATTGAGCGAATGGGAAAGTCCAGTATTTTAGAGAAGGGAAAGGTGTCAGATTACGTTAGTGGATATAGAATCTGGGATGCCCTTAAATACAGGATGTCAGGGAGGAAAAAAACAACTCCTCTACCCTCTTAAGTGATGCCTGGGACCCTGCAAAGTAAATTGATAGAGGCCAGATTAATAGGAGAAAAAGGTTTATTGCATATGTATAGGGAGGGGACCTCACAGAAATGAAATGAAAACCCCAAAGAGGCAGTCAGACCCAAAGGCTTATATGCCATTTTTGAAAAGAGCAATAATTTGTAGAGAAGACAAAAAAGGTTTTCAGCTTCTATGGGCAGGAAATTCTCAGAAGGTAAATATATGGGGGAAACTAATGGAAGATAAGGGTGGTTTTTGTAAGACTTGTTACACATACTCCTCTCTGTACCATCTCTGGGCTCATAGAGTCTAGAGTTTTGCTGAGATTGGGGGAGGGGAGCACCTTCACTGTACCCATTAGTAACATTGCCAAGAAAGAAACTTGGGTTTGGGTTCAGAAACAGCAGAAAATCATTCTCCTGGTGATCTGTGTGATGGGCTTAGAATGGAGTAGCGGAAACTTCCCGCTGCTCATATTACTTCCCTCCTCCTCTGGGGAGTTGGGAAAAGAATCATCATGGAAAACACACTGCACCTCTATACCCCAGTGTCACAGTCCCTTGGGCATCAGGGACTTTTGATGGAAGACTTTGCAAAGTACCCGGAAAGGGGCCAGGCTTGGCGGTCTTAAAGCCCTCAATGAGTGTTGCAGTCATGGGACCCTGGGGGTGTTTTCTTGCTTCCTGAGCCCCCACTTCCTTATCAGTCTTGTCTACCAAGAATGACAGGATTCCGCTCTCCAGCCCTCTCTCCCTGGCTTATAGAGTAATGGTGGACAAAAAAGCCAAGCTAGGAGGTTTAAGAAAAAAATCAAAAAGTGCATATGTTTCTACATAGATCAAGGCTTGACAGTGAACAGGTGCTCAGTAAATACTCAATGGATGATTGGATGTCAGTGCCAATGCTAATACCATTAGAAAAACAAGCCAAAGTGTGCCTCTCTAAATAAACAAATTTTTTGACCTGGGGCAGGATCACTTGCCAGTTATACCAGGTACTTTGAAAAATATTTCCACTTTTCAAACCGAGTACAATATTCTAAGAAGATTTATAATGTTTTCCCCATAGAGGCAGAGTCCTAGAATTTCCTACTGTACTAAACATTGTGTGTCCACACCGTCAGTGGCTCTCTACCAAGTTAACATTAAGTTACTGCAAATGTGTCTCTCATTATCTTCCTCCCAGAGCAGGCAGAGATAAGAGGGAAAATGAGGTTGGGGAAAAAATAACTTTTTGATGCAAGCAGCTCTGGCAGCCGTCAGCATCAACATACGGATGATACTACTTAATCCATTGTATTTTGCCAGAGGATGGCCCTCTGTTAGGAGTGGCAACTACTGCACTTGACATCTTGCTGTGGCTGCAGGGAAAGGTCTTCCCCAGGCCCTGACCTGAGTTTGCTTGGTAAGGGATCCCTGGGAGCTGTAACCTAGTGGGTGCAATTTTTCGTTTATCAGGTTTTATATTCTAATGACTTTCTCAAATTCCCCAAAGCAAAAGTACATCATAAACACATCTCTCTGCAGAGGTATGACAGTCTGATAATGAGGGCCAGTTGTTGCAGGATGGGGTAAGGTATGCTACAGTCTCGGCAGATCTTTGGAAAACTTTCAAAACGAGCTGTTGGTATGGAGAATGTTATGGCAGCCAGATGACAGTCATTATTTTATCAACTCATATTTAATACGTTAAAGTTTATTTTCCCAGCCAAGGTAATGTTCCCATTGAACTATACCAACCAACTTTCCCATTAGGTAGAAATTGTTAGTTACAAATATTAGAAACTAGACAGACTTGGGTTAAGAAAAAACAGAGAAATTTATTATAAGCTTGCTGGGCATCTCTCAGAATCCAAGGACCAGCCTCCAATGGCTCAGGAAACACTAGAGGCAAGATCTGGTCTCCACTCCACCTCCTCACTCTGTTTCCTAGTCACATGGCGGAACCAGCCCATCGCGATGGTCACACCAAGCCCTGTTCTCCTCCCTGCCCTTGCCTGTGCTTGGCCGTGGACTGGCATGAGCCCTTCCACAGGCTCCTACTACTTCTCCTCCTCCAGAGTGGCAGTGCCCAGCCCTTTTTCCAGAAGATCCTGGGCTTCTACCCAGTTGCTCTCTATTGCCACATTCTTCCCTTCATAGCACTTAAACCAATGGAAACTGTCTCACTTGTTGACTTGTTTGTTATCTGTCCCCCACACTGGAATGGAAGCTTCATGACAAGCTTGTTCACCTCCATATCCGGTCATGTAGATAGTGCTTCCCACATGATATGTAGTCAATAAATGGGTTGAATATATACATGTAGGTTCAGCTATGAGGAACCCACCAATCAATTTCTTGTTAGGTACAAATCCCCTATGATTAGGGGTGACTCAACAGGTAAAGGAGACTATTGTGCATGAGGATATAGTCCCCAAAGTGTCCACTGCCACTTGGCTACATAGAGGAGACCAGAATTTCCTTTCCTCCCTCCTTATGAAGATTTGATAATAAGAATATATAAAATAAGCTGCAAGTAAGAGGAGAAAAGGTATATAAATTCATTAATGCACTTACAGACAAGGAAGGCATACAAAGTATGAGACTCAAAGAAAGGACCAGATGACTGAAGTTTGTATACCAACCCGAGGTTACAGGATGAAGAGGGACTTGAAGCACCATCAGACAGGTCACGGGGAGAGAGGGGAGGAAAGGCCTGGGCACAAGGCTGTCCTGTTATGCAGATGAACCCTCACAGGTAGCCACTCTCAGAAAGAATAGATGGTAGCCAGTGATAAAGTTTCTCTGCCAGAACTTTGACAGTGTTAGACTTTAGTCTCCTTTTCCTGTGAGCTAATCTTTCCTAGATCCAGATAAGGAGGCCCTCAGAGAAAGTCTGTTTGCATCTGCTGTTGACTTCACTTCACTAATGTAGACTTCCTCTGCAGATGCAAATCTCCCACACAGAAGAAAGCCTTTCAAGGCTATTCTTGTGGTTGCAGCCCCTCTGAATAGACATCTCAAAATGTGCCACAAAGTAGTATATTTTGGGGTGAAATATTCTGATGTCTTTAAGCTACCTTAACCAACTTCTAGTATTTTCTCAACTAAGGATGAGGAGGTATATTGCACACTGGCCCTGCCTTTGAACTGCCTAATCCTAATCCCCTCACCAATCCAATCAGCTTTTTCACCAGCTCAGAGCTACATAATTATGCCATTCATGGCGGACCATGGTATTGGTCCCAATCACTTCACTCCAACATACACGAAAGGAATCATGACTGAAAGCTTGTGATCAGTATTTACAGTTGATCCTCATTATTTGCAGATTCTATATTTGTGAATTTGCCTCCTGCTAAAATTGTTTCGTAACTCCCAAATCATAGTCACGGTGTTTCCAGTTATTCATGGACAATGTATAATGTAGTAAGAAATTCGAGTCGCCCAACATACACGTTCCCAGACTGAGGTTGAACGAGGCAATGTTCTACTGCCTTCTTTCAGCTTTCGTTCTATAAGCATCTTTTCTGTGGCCTATTTACTGCCAAATGTTTTGCATTTTTGTACTTTTTCTTGGTGGTTTTGCCACTTAAAATGGCCTGAAACCATGGTGTTGAAATGCTGCCTGGTGTTTCTGAGCACAGGGAGGCTGTGATGTGCCTTACAGAGAAGATGTTAACACACACGTTAGATAAGCTTCATCAGGTATGAGAGACAGTGGTCTTGGCTGTGAGGTCAATGTGAATGAATCAGCAGGATGTATTAAATGAGGTGTCGTTAAACAGAAGCTCACATAAAGTTACGTATCGATCAGGTGATGAAAATGTCATGACCAGAGGCTCACAGGAACCTAACCCTGTATTTCCCCTAAGAGTGCTGGCTCGGTATTTGTGATTCCAGCATTCAGGGTGACTTGATAGAACATAGCTGTTGTGAATAATGAGAACTGATTGTATTAATCCAGCGAGACTTAGTTTGAGAGATTTTTGTACCTGTTTTTACTCTCTATATCTTTGTTTCTTTCAAACCAAGCCATTCAGAACCCAAACCCTTGATTAAAAAAAAAAATGGCATCCTTTCAATGAATCACTTTGGTTTTCTTTACCATTGGTCTCAATTGATCTTAGGCCATTGGAGTCAGGTTTGTGAGAACTATATATACACATCCATAAATACCGGAGGCTGAATGTACTTTTCTACTGTTGACTAGAGAAAGAGATTGTATTTCTTATAGTTCACTGTTGACAGGCTCAGGAAAGGGCTCACTGAGCCGTGAAAGTTGACATTTGGCAAAATTCACTCTACCTCCGGAGTAGTGAAGCTGCACGAAAGCATGGACCATGCTTTCCAACGTGTCTGGTCAGTCATCGTACGGCTCGCCACTTGTCTTGGTCCCAAAATTAATTAAGAAATGATGGGGAGGGGGAGGTGGTGACTACATAAGATGAGTAATGAAAATTCAATTCAATGTAGTTAGTATGAACTGACTCTAGAGTAAATGGAAAAAACAGGACATTATAGCCATTAAGGCCGGTAGAAGCTCATCCGAAAAGGGCAATGTGGTTGCTGAAGTCAAGCTTCAAACTCGAGGAGGATTATGGAGGGAAAAACCGAAAAGAAAGGTGTACTCATCACTCTTGCACATTTAGAGTTTGCAGATTGTCCCCTTTTCTGGCCAGCTTTGGCTTGCTCCTCCTGGTGGCTTTCCTCCACCCTGGGTGACTAACCCACATTGCCACTTCATCATCACTGTCACCTTCATGCAAAACACATTTACTTGGAGCTGCTATGAGATGCCAGGCAAGATGGAATTTGGGAATGTTATATTGTCTATGTTTAAGTGTTAAGACTGTGATGCGAGACCGCCTGGGTTTGAATTACAGCTCGCCACTTATTAACTGCGTTGTCTTAGGCTGCCTAATTAACCTGCCAGGGCCTCAATTTCTACCACTGTCAAGCATAGATAACATTAGCACCCACCTCATAAGGCTGTCCTGAGGATTAAATAAGATAATCCACATATCAATGCTCAGCACAGTGCCTGGCAGAGAGTGAGTACTTGTCTGAGAAGCAGAAGGGTGGCCAGAGTGCCAAGGTGTCCTTAGCAAACAAAGAGTGGTGCGAGATGAGGGAGGCAGGCCACCTCCCGCAGGGCCTCGTAGGTAGCCGAGGTAAGGATGTTTAAAGTGATTCTCAGATGCTTTTGCGTGGTTTTAAGTAGGACACTGACAACATTGTTTGCCAGAAAAGAATGTCTATACTAAATATGTCTGCAACATACTAACTTGAACAATTTGCACGACAGCCTGACTACTTGAATTCTCTTCAGTTCTGACTGGCTTCTGAGCTACCCCAGGGGTGCTCCTAAATACTCTGACACAAACTTCTCCTGGGACCCACTAACTTTGTCCAGTGTTGATGATGGAAGTACTCGTAAAAGAAGTATCAGCAATGGACATCGGTGACATGACTGCCCTTGCCAGGTGCACATGCATTATTTTATTAGAACCTCACAACTACTTTCTAAGGTTTTGGGGGTTTTTTGTTTGTTTTTGGGGGGACAGAGTCTTGCTGTGTTGCCTGGGCTAGAGTGAGTGCTGTGGCGTCAGCCTAGCTCACAGCAACCTCAAACTCCGGGGCTCAAGCGATCCTCCTGCCTCAGCCTCCCGAGTAGCTGGGACTACAGGAGTAGCTAATTTTTTCTATTTTTAGTAGAGACAGGGTCTTGCTCTTGCTCAGCCTGTTCTCTAACTCCTGAGCTCAAGTGATCCCCTGCTTCGGCCTCCCAGAGTGCTAGGATTACAGGTGTGAGCCACCACACTTGGCCCCTTCTAAGGTTTTATCATCTCATTTTATGGATGAGGAACTGAGGCTAGAAGTCTCACAGCTAGGTAGCACCTGGAGTTCAAATGCACGTTTTCTGCTCTGGGCCTCACAGGCTTCTCACTGATTTCTGGACAGAACTTGAATGTGATGGAGAGAAAGCCCTGAAGTCGGACAAGCTGTCTTAGCTCTGCCTCTGTGCTCTCAGTTTCCCTATTTAAAAAATGTGAATACTACCACCTACTTCACAGAGTGGTTATGAGAAATCACTGTGGCGTCAATGCAAGGTGGTCAGCACAGTGCCAGGCATACAGTAAGCATGCCATAAATGTTCTACTGTTGCTCTTATTTTGCTGCATTGCCAGTTTGCCGTTGTGTTCTCTGGCTCTAGTGCACAGAAGTAGCAGAATGTTTTGGTTCCTTAAGAGGCTCCCTCTTCCCCCTAACCCTCCCCCTGTCATCTCTGAGGCGGTGTGTCATGCGTGAGAAAAACACGGCCCGTCCCCTGGGAAGGCCTGCTTGTATCATTTACAGACCTGGTTCTAGGGGAAGCTTTCCGTGCACACAATCAGGATGTTAGGCCCCAATTCCTTCTAAACTAGTTTTCTCCAAATTATGCTTTTTAATTAAACCTTTCAAGGTTTACTTAGGAAACAACATGAGTCATCTTTGTTTCTGAAAATGTATTTGTGCTTTGGCTAATTATGTAGTGAGATTAATACGATTTCTCATCATGTGTGAAATTAATACATTGAATATCTAAAAAAGGAAAACATCTAAAGCATTTACCTGGGCACCAGGTTGACAGCAAATAAATAGTTCAAAGGAGTTTTTCTTCCAGTGATGCTGGAAAAACTGAATGGTTTTAAATGGGTCATTTTACATCGGATGCCTCAGAGAAACACATGCACTCCGTGTCTTAACTAAGACTTCTAATCGTGTGCCTTTAGTGTCACCTCAGTGCTTGGAGATAAGATCAAGGCTTCTCTTCAAAGTGGGTGCTTTGCTCTAATTCCAACTCACCCCCCACACACACACACACACCTCCTGCATGATTCTATAACTGCATCGTTCTCCAAAACCACCAGGCTCCTTCAGGCATTGGTGGCTTTGTACGTGGTGTGGCCCTCCCTGCAATGCCTTGTCCCATGTCTTTTGGATAAATTGCTCTGCATCTACAATGTCTTTATTTTCTGTGTTCTGAAGCTTTGCCCATGGGGCATTGTGCTGACCTGAAGGAACTGTCCCTTTCAGGGTTAGTGAGTTCCTGGGGATAGCAGACAACTGCCTGCCTGCAAGTCCCCCTTTTATATGCAAACCAGCCACCTCCATGATCAGACTGACATTGTGGATGACTAGGGACAGCCCCACTGACATAGCCCTCAAACTTGCTTACGTGCCTTGCTCGTTCCCTCCCATGGAAACCATAAGGTGCACTTGTCCACGTTTTCCCCTGACCAGCCCTGGTGTTTACTCATGGGCACCGCTGCTGCCCCCAGTGGCATGTCGTGCCTCCTGCGTCTCACAAACTTAAGAATAAGCTCCTTCCTTTAAGAAAGTCATTTCTGTGTCTGCATATCTTGCCATTCTTGATTAAAACAGCATGTTTCAAAGTTCAGCCCAAAGCCACTTTCTGCAAAGACGCTTGCTGTCTGTGCAAGCTGCATGTAATACAAATGTGTCTGCTCCTCATTTGGCTGGGCTACCCTAAATTCCATGCCATGCTCGTCTCTGAATGCCCAGCATTTAGCATGAGGCCTGCAGCTTTGCCCTGTTGAGATGGTCAGCAGCTGTAGGTTATGAGAAGTGCAGGGAATCAGGGCAATGGAGAATCAAAGGGTGTCCAGCAAAGGGCTGTCTTCTCAAGACTTGTACTCTGGCACCAAAGTGCAATCTCCCAAAGAAATGCTGTTTATTTTCTAATTCACTCAGAGGTACATTTTGCTTGTAAAGGGATGATTTCGGTCCAGAGGTGCCACCTTTAATTAAATGCCGGCTTCTGTGAATAGTAAAGACTATGAGGGCAGGGAGGAAATGAGGGTGCCTTAGGCTAGGATGGTAGCATTAGACATTTGAAAAGGGCTTAGATTCTGATGTATACTGAAAGCAGAGACAACAAGATTCCCTGACATATTGGTGTATGAGTGTGGGAGAAAAAAAGGCATCAATGATACCCTCAATGACTGAGTGATTGTGGCCGTAGCAACTGGAAAATGAGGTTGCAGAAAGGGGATTTGGAGGGGAAGAAATCAGGAGTTTAAATGTGTTAAATTTGAGATGTGTGAAGTTGGATATATTCAGATGTAGAGATGGTAACCAGGCTGGGACGCCGGTTAAGATCCACCTGGGAAGTGAACAATATTGATTGAGCTCAGGGAAATGAGGAGGGACTAGTTTATAAATCTAAGACAGCTCTGCCAGCGAGTTGAAAGAGAGAGAGATGTCTCAGTAACCAAATGTTGTAAGTTTCAAGAAGGAGGGAGCAATGAACAGAGGCAAACACTGCTGAGAGACTGACTAATTAGACTGAGACTGGACCAGTGGGTTCTTCCCCATAATGAAAATGGAGAGAGAAAATAGTGAAATATTTAAAGGACTTTTTATATGAAAGGGAGAGAAATTAGGCAGTAGCTGGAGAGGTATCTGGCATCAGCAGATCTAATGCAGCAAGTCTCTATGCTGATGAGAATGATGCAAAAGAGAAAGGAAAACGGATGCTGCAGAAGAGAGAAGAGCAAGATGGTACACGCAAGATCCAGAGTGTAAGCAAAGGGTGGGAGCGTGGGGGGGTCCATGCACAGTGAAAGGAGGGCAGACGCAGGATGAGGGGGTGGTGGGAACATATGGAGCTCCTCTTCTGATTGTCTTTTTCATAGTGAAATAGGAAGCAAGGTCCTTAGCAAAGCAAAGGAGGACACTCACTTTCTCTTCTGATTCCATTTGCTCCCATAGTGGACTCCAGAAGGACAGGCGCAATTGATCATGAAAGTACTTGACATCTGAAAAACAGGGGGGAGTGATACAGAGATAATTGATTACTATGTCCTCAATGTGTAATCCTCATAAGTTCTATACAGTTTATTCCTAGGGTGGAACAAAATTCCACAGGCAAAGACGATTGAGAGATGTACATAACGAGTGGAATTCCTTCTTAAAAGATATAACAGGGAAGCAGCCTCACAGTCCACAGCATTTGATATTGGTACCCCACCTTCTCCACGCCTCTAGCCCCAAACCCACCCTTCCAGCCCTGCAGCCCACGGGGTGGTTGGTTCTCCTTCTGTGCTCCTGTCTTTTTGACTCTGGCCTCTTCTCTCAAGCTGTGTCTCCAAATTCTGAAAGTTCTGGAGAAGAAAACAAAAAACAGAGCAGCAAATCTGAGCAGGCAAGGCCAAGTTTATTTTTTGACAGACATGGGGAGGAAGGAAAGCTGTGAACATTCCACACATTAATAATTTTTGTATTCCCACAACTATAATCAAAGCCCTGATGACAGTGTTGTCAGAAAATCTGCACAGCCACTACTCTGGGCTTGGGCTTACTCTAGAGCCTGGATTACAGGCTTAGAATTCACCACAATAAATTCTTCTATGGCTGTGCAGGCTCTCCTTATCATACCATCTTTTAGTACCTCGTCCCAAGCTTACATGTACTGTACAACAAATGTAGAATATAGAGAAGGAAGCTTGGAGTTCATCTTATCCAACACTTCTTCCTGTTCTAGATTTATAACTTCCCTGAGAGCTTGCCACTCAAACTTTATTAAAAACAGCCTTAGCTGTAGTCTTCACCACACCACAAGGCAGATCATTCCACTTATGGAATGTTTCGCATTGTAACAGACTGAAATCTTTCCCTTCTACCTCTACCCTTTGAATCTCTGATTACCCTGTGGGGCCACAGAGAAAATACACTTCCTGTCCGCTTTTTGTGGGGAACTAGCCATGTTCTTTCCTCCATCTTACCCGGCAAACATCCAGTCACCTTAGGAATCACAACTACACCCACATTCAGAGCAAAAGCTTTTTGCCTAGTCCTTGCCTACTAGTAAATTAAACATTTTAAAAGAGAGAGAATATACCTACTTGAAGTGAGGTTCTGAATAGTCCTTTAATGCCTGCACTATCAAATCTAATGGAAAGATCGGAGCTGGATGAAATTATGTTTAAATGATACATCTCCCAGGACTTCTACAAGGAATGAAAGGGAAGGAGCACCCTCATTATCTAAGATTGAGAGACAAGACGAGAGAGAATCGCTTACTTTCCTGTTAAACTCAGGTTTCAGTTCTGCCCTTCCTGCATCTTTCTTCCGTTACATATTCATTCAGTGCCTGCAGATTCCAGTTTTGGAGCTAGGTGCCAGGGTTTCAATAGTGAGCTTTCCTTTACTTACTCAATACCTATTTATTTTGGACCCAAACGTTACCAGCACTGTCCTACCAATGGGATCTAGAAGTGAACAGAACAACCAGAGAAAGAATATCCCTCTCTTTGTACAGCTAATTGTCTAGTAAGGAAAATAAGTGAATCAAATAATCCCAGAAACATATGTAAAACTGCAACTGTTACAGATGCTATGAAGGGAAGATTCAGGATGCTAGTAGAACTTTAATAGGAGGAACCGGAGCCTAGGCCCAAAGATTAGGAAAGCCTGTCCTGAGGAAGTCAGTGATCCTTGTGTTGGGCTGTAGAGCATGGGCAGGAGAAGGTCACTGGCAGGGAGTGGCTTGTGTGAGGGCTGGAAGGAAGGCCGTGTGGAGGACCAAGATCAGAGGTGAAACGTGGGAGGTAGGGAGGATCCAGACAAAGTAGGGCTTTATGGGCCATGTTAAGTTTTCCATGTTCAGCCTACGAGCAGTGAGAATCCACCAAAGTGTCTTAAGCCAGGTATGTGTGTGTGTGCAAAAGTACAATGTGATCAAATGTATATTTAGAAGACGTCACTCTTGCTGCAGTGTAGAGAATAGATTGGAAGGGACCCTAGTGAAGATACAGTTAGGAAACTATCAACAATGGGACAGAGGAGAGATGTCAGTGACTTGGACTAGGGTGATAGCAGTTGGAGTTGGAAACGAAATGACAGATTTGCAAGAGTTCCAAGAGATAGCATGGTGATTTAGAAATGGGAGGCAAGGGAGAACACGGTAACTGTAGGCATCCCTGGCCAGGCCTGTCACGTTCACCAGTCGGTCATCTGCCATGGAAGATAACTTACTGCACGTGGCCGAACACTGGGCATCGTTACGGGGTTGAATGTGATGTTCATGTAAGACACCTAATCACTATTATGTAACTTCTGGACCGTGGAGCAAGATAGAACTGTGATGTTGAAAAATATAACTGGACATTATTCCAGGTGATGTGACCTTATGAAGACACTTTCTTATTTACAAATGTAGAAGTTAATTGTGCTAGAGTTTCAGAATGATATGTTTAGAGGGTACAAGCCCCCATTCAGGGTATTTTTGCAGACTAGCAGGAACCCACACTGAACTGAAAGAACTTCATCGCCATCAATCCAAGCACATCTTCTGGGATGATCTGGAGAGAACTGAGAAATCTCTCTCCTTCAACATCCTCCCACTTGAGATCTGGTGCCTTGCTGAGGATGTCTCTTTTGTGTTTATTGGAGTAAAATATAACTTCTCTAGGATAGACATGTCAAGGTGCTTATTTTTATTGAGCCTTTCACATAGTTTCCTGTGGGACATCTGCAGTATCAGGAATAAATCCTAGGTGGTGACCGAGGGTGGCAATGCCACTCACTGGGATAGGAAGCACTGTAAGAGGGCCCGACTTGGGGAGGAAATGCTGCAGTTGAATTGGGGACATATCTAAGATGAAACACGATAATGGAGATGTTAACAAACAACATGATTCTGGAGTTTAAGGAGTTGTCTAGAATGCTGCCTCTAAGGAAAACTTCGACTGTCTCAAGGGAGGGCCATGCTTGATCAAGAAGCATTGTATATCAGAAGTGTTGTTGTAGAGGGTCATTTATCCAAGGAAGGCTGGGTCAGAGCCTCCCTACTCTGAGGTTCCATGATTTATTAATAGATAGTCTTAAAACCACTTGGGCATCTGGTAAAAGCTGCCTTAGTACTAGATTCTAATTGGACTCTATTGCATAGTCCTGTTTCTTTCTAACCAAAGTCACTGGGCTGATGGGATCCATAGATAGGAATTGGGCACCATCAGTAAGTCAGGCAGGTCATCCCTTCCTCTGCAGGTGAGTGTCCCCTGCTCCTGTTGTAGGTCAAACACAATGGTTGCCCCACCCAGAGTGGTCCACAGAGACTGGCTCATTGCACATTCTTGCTCCAATGACAGAACCCTCTTCAGCCCATCTCCAAGCATCTCTGTCCAAGGAGACTTCCCTGAGCCCACTGCTTACTCAGCAAGGGTTTCAGGAACAGAATTTCTAAGAATCGGTAGCATCAGGCCTCACAAATTGACTACTGTGTCTGCATCACAAAATAGTTAACGATCCTCCAATCTCTGAAGGAGGAAAAAAAAAAAAACTTTCTGCTTTATAATCAACAACTCTTAATTATCTTGATGGTTACTAATTTGTACATCCATATTTCTCCTTGGTGAATTATTAATCGTATGCTTGCGGTCTACCGTATTTTCTGTCACTTTGAAGCCCTGGATATTAAGATTTCCTTTTTCAAATTCTAGTCATCTCCCTAGGATTTTACACTTCTCAATTGTATTTATGTCACTGTTTGATCTTGTGTTGTCACTAAGTAGTTATCTTCATGTAATCCATCTTGAAGATGGCTATACTTAAAAAATTCTGAAAATCCCTGAAATACTTTAGACATATTTGCATTCTTATTTATCTTTCAGAGACCTTGCCTATTACAATAATTATGAGCAGGGTTAGCCTCAGAGCCTAATATAATAGCCCACTAAGATGTTCATCTCTCTTGAAAATATCATAGGCACCTGAACCTGTCTGAAACTGAACCCCTTAGCTCCACCCTGCTCCTTGTCCTGTGCTTTCAAAGTGACTAAATGGCAACATACAAACATAAATCTGGTTGCCATATCCCTCTGCTGCATTAACCCTCTAACCTGTGTAAGTACGTTCTGTCATACCTACCCTCTGGAATATTTTACCTACCTGCCACATGGTCCTTCTAAACACAGTCCTATCATGTCTCTCCCTGTTTAATGGCCTTCAAAGGAAGGACACCACGCTCCTTCCCTTGGCAAACTGGTCCTAAGGGCCCATTTTCATTTTTGGTGTACCATTCACCCTTACACTCCCCTCAATGCATAATAAACTCCTATGCTCACTCTGCCTGGAGAAGCTTCTTCCCCATCTCCTATTCCTTTCTCCTTGGGAAAGTGTGACTTGCCTCCCCATTGCCAGCTTAGATCCTCCATCTCACTTTACTTGTCTTATAATAAATACTTTCTGCTATGTATTTTTTATTTCAAAATATTATGGGGATACAAATGTACTGGGTCACATGTATTGATTTTATTGTGCTTGAGGCAGGGTTATAAGTGTGCCCATCACCCAGATAGTGTTCATTGTACCCATTAGGCAGGTTTTCACCCATCCCCTTCTCCCCACTGCTTGATTTCCACTGCATTTTACTTCCTTCTGTGCACATGTGTGCTCATCAGTTCCAGTTTAAAAGCAAGTACATGTGGTGTTTGTTTTTCCATTCTTAAGATACTTCACTTAGGATAATGGTCTCCAGTTCCATTGAAATGGTTGCAAAGAGCCTTAATTCATCCTTCCTCATGGCTGAGTAGTACTCGATGGTATATGTATACTATATTTTGTTACTCCATTCATGAATTGATGGGCACTTGGGTTGATTCCACATCTTTGCAACTGTGAATTGTGCTGTAATAAACATTTCAGTGCAGGTGTCTTTTTGATAAAATGACTTCTTTTCCTTTAGGTAAATAGCCAGGAGTTGGATTGCTGGGTCAAAGGGTAGGATTACTGTTAATTCTTTTGAAGTCCTATCAACAGTGTATAAAGCATTCCTTTCTCTGTATCCATGCCAGCATCTATTATTTTAAAGCTTTAATAAATAAGTTTTAAAGGGGTAATGAGAAATTTCCTTGGGGTTTTAATGTGCATTTCCCTGATGATTAGTGACATTGAGCATTGTTTCATAGGTTTAGTGGCTATTTGTATATCTTCCTTTGAAAAGCTCCTGTTCATGCCTGCTCTTAAATGCTGTTGTTTGCTTAAGTTCTTTGCAGATTCTGATTTTTAGCCCTTTATCTAATGTATAGCATGCAGATATTTTCTCCCATTCTGTAGGTTGCCTATTTGCTCTGCTGATTGTTTCCTTAGCTGTGTAGAAGCTCATTAATTTAATAAAGCCCCATTTATTAATATTTGTTTTTGCTGTGATTGCCGTTCTTTACCTAGGCCAATAACTAGAAGAGTTTTTCCTTTGTTTTCTTCTAGAATTCTTATGGTTTCATGCTTTACATTTTTAATTTTTGTGAGTGGTGAGAGAGATGGATCCTGCTTCCTTCTTCTGCATGTGGCTATCCACTTTTCCCAGCACCATTTATGGAATGGAGATTGTTTTCCCCAGTGTATATTGTTGTCTGCTTTGCCAAAGACAAGCTGGCTGTATGTGCATTGTTTATATCTGAGTTTTAAGGTCCATTGGTCCATGCCTCTATTTCTGTGCGAATACCATGCTGTTTTGGTTACTATAGCCTTGCAGTATAGTTTGAAGTCTGGTAATGTGATGCTTCCTGATTTGTTCCTTTTACTTGATTGCTTTGGCTAATGGTTCCAAATGAAGCATAGAAATATTTCCTCTAGGTCTGTGAAGTATGATATTGGTATTGTGATGGGGATTGCACTGAATCTGTAAATCACTTTGGGTGCTTTGTACCAATCCAGGAGCATGATGTGTGTTTCCATTTGTTCACATCATCCATAATTTCTTTTCTCAGTATAGTGTAGTTCTCTTTGTAGAGATATTTTACCTCCTTGATTAAGTATATTCCTAGTATTAATATTACTTCTGTTGTAGCTATTGTGAATGGTACTGATTCTTTGATTTGACTCTCAGCTTGACTGTGATTGGTGTATAGGAATACTACTGAATTGTGTACATTGATTTTGTACCCTCAGACTTTGCTGAATTCATTTATCAATTCTAGAGTCTCTTGGGGGAATCTGTGGGTTTTTCTAAATATAATCTGTCCCTCTCTCCAGATGGCAGCCCACCTGGAATGTCCAGGATCTGGAGTTACACAGGACCCTGCAGTTCCTGCAGCCTGGGCTGGTGTTGGGAAATGTTTGTGTGGGGAAAAAGCCAGAGGAAAACTGAGGGGTGAAGCCCCCTGAGGAGGACAGGGGTACACAATGTAGCACCTGCTGTCTTGGCTCAGCTCTGTGGAGACTGGAAGATCCCCAAGGGGCTGGCAGTGTGGTGCTTTGTCCTCAGGAAGCTCCCAGTTCACTGGCAGCTGTAGCTTTGCGGCTCATGAGAGTGGAAAGGCTCTCCCGCAGCTCAGATGCCTGCTTGACTGCCAGAGATGTGAGGGAGTGAGAAATAAACTGCTCCATTTACCCTTTTCACTGGACCCCAAGCCTCTTGGGGGTTAACCTCTGGTGTTGAATCTGAAGGAAAATTGCCAGACCCTACACAAGATTCCACAGGAAGAAGTTGCAAGATATCTGCAGTCGAAGATTGTTTACATTCTTTCTAAGACAATCTGGCAGCTGGTATCTCTGGTCAGCCATCTTCCCCAATCCCCTTCTCCCCCACCAAAAAAAAAAACCTCTGCTATATTTTAATTGTCACTTTACAGGTTTGTCTTCCACAGGAGAGGCAAGTGAAACAAGCAGTGATTTTAGAACCAGAGTACTTGGGTTCAAATCCAAGTTCTTCCTCTACCCATCTGTAGGAATGTGGGCAAGTTCTTAACAGAATCTATTAAAAAGTCATGGTGTTAAAAATGAAGTCAGACTTTATTCAGGACCATTGCAATAGGTGCAGGGACCAGTGTAATGGGAGTTTACACCAGGGAGAGAGATTGGGCTCAACTCTAAATACTACTGAGACAACTGGAAATTTGTAGCCAAGGAATCGGGTTGGGGCGGGGGTGGTCAATGTAAAATAAGCAACAGGAAATATCACAGGTAATAGGAGCTCTGGCTAAACTGACCTAATAGGATTCTTGCTGAAGGGTGTCGGACATCACCTGGAGTATGGTGGAGGAACCCTACTGGTAAAAGGGAGGTGGGGAAAACGTTCTAGCAAAAACTAGATTTTAAAACTAGGAGAAAGGTCAGAACCCTGACTAAACTTTGGTGAAGAAAAGAATATTTGAATATTGAGCAATACCTGACTGTCCCTTAATACAGGTAAAGGCAGGCATGTGACAATGTAGATAGACTGATGCTATCTTCTAGTCAATTCTTTAACATATATAGAACTCAAGAACACTCAGGTTCTTAAAGTGATACAAAATGTCAGTAAGAATTGAGCAGATGTTGACCAGGTATATGCTAGAAACTAAATTGTTAATCATACTGGAAAGAATACAAATCGTGAAGTTAGATCTGGGGTTGAGGTCTACCCTTTGTTGTTTATCTACATGCTCCATAAGGTAAATCCCTTTTTTTCCCTCGATGTAGTTTCTTCATATATAAAATGGGAATAATAATACTATTATATATAGTAAGTCATGAATTAAGATTGTATATATGAATTACCTACCACAGTGGCAAACAGAAAAGGTAATCAATGCATTGTATTTCCCTTGGTAAATGACTTTCCATCTTTTATATAAGTTTACCTTCAATGTAAAGTACAGAGGGTAGTTTTAGAAGAACAGGTAAAAATTTCCTCTTTATCCCATGAATATTAAATCATTAACTCCATAAACAGTAAAATAGCTAAAATGTTTGAACTACCAAAGTAGCCATAAGCTACTCTAAGTCCCTCATTTATCCTCCCAATGCTCCTATGAGGTCAGTACTAGTGATATCCTCATATAACAGTTGGGTAAAGTAAAGCTTGGAAAAGTTTTTAAAGACCACCAAAAGATAATCAGAAACAGGGAAGAATGACTTTAGGACACATCCCAGAGTCCATTCAACAGGGAAAGAAGCCATCTCAAAACAAAAACACACAATAGATTTTGGGATTCTTATAGTAATGATACCCTCCTTCCTATCTCCCCTCCCACTTAATAAATACTGTAGTGCCATTCAGGAAACAGTTATTGCAAAAGGTAAAGCCACTTTACACACTTGGCATTGGTAGCACTTGGTGGTTCTTCATTAGCATCCCTCAGATAAAGCTTTTTAAAATAGTGATTGACATTTTCCTGTCCTAATCGGTCATCTCTTGGCCATGCAATAACCCAAAAGTTGTTGAAAAGCATAATTTCTTTTCACTTCACTGTGCACCTTCTTTCCCCATTAGCCCAGGATTCAACCACATTAATAAACATGCTCGAAAAGCATCACTTTTAGAACAGACTTGCTCTATAACTGTTGGAAATTACCTCATGATTAATGTTGTCTAACCCAGAGAACTATATTGCAATGAGGCTGAGGATTTATCGATAAATGTGATGATAATCCTCTGTCTTTGTTTACATCTGTAATTAATGTAGTTCAGGAGGGAGCCCTTGAAACCTTATATAAAAAAGATTTATCCCCACTGGAATAGATTACAGCCATATGTCACCATTCAAAAGGTAATTGGTACATTTCATTAGAAAGTAATTGAAAAAAAGATTTATTTTAATGCCTTGTAATAAATAATCTTGATAAACATTATTGTTAGCAGAGATATCTGCACCATGCAGAGAATTTGCTTTACATTAAAATATAGTATATACTATATATCATACTTGGGTTTTTCTGAGAAGCATTTACTTACCTTGTTGTTTCTCTAAGTGAAGAATAACACATAATTATACTATTATTTTTGTTTTCCTCCTTATGGCCACATTCCTTTACCATTCTGATGTTCATTGACAGTAAAATCCGTATTTACTCCCTATCCCTCAAATGAACATCTCCTACATGTATTCACACAAATGTTTCTAACAGTGGGTTAGAGCAAAGGCCTTAGAGGCAGTGAGCCTGGGCTAGGAGGTCTCTCCCTTGGGCAAAATGCAGCTACTGATAGGGTTATAGCACGCATGCTGTGAGATGATGCAAATCTTGGAATACAGGAAGTAGTCCATGAATATTAATAAATGGTATTATCATTTCTATCAGTGTCTTGCTGCTCTGATCTTTTAAGGAGAGACATCCTGAGTTCTAGAGTGAGCTTTTATTTAAATTGCATTATAAAAAGAAGAGTAGTATGTACAAGCATATTTTTCTCCATTTCTAACAAGTGCCTGAAAAACACTCAAATGTACAATATTCTCTTCATCAGCTACAAGCAGGACGACTTCTGTCCTCCCCCGATCCCTGCAAAGGCCCTGAAGTGAAAACACAATTATTTCTAGAGTTTTAGTGACTTTGTAAGCCCTATAGATTAAAGCCATTCCATTTAGATCTTGAAATGAAGAAAAATACAAAAAGGCCATCCACAGAGAGAACTGAAATTGTGCTTCAAGCAGGGAATCAACTGAAATATCAAAACAGTGGCCAGAAAGAAGTGAGTTAACCAATTTCATTGTGCATCGCCAACAATTAAGCCCTATCAGAGAGGTTTTCTCCATCTGCTTTCACAATTTACCACACTAGAATAGCCCAGACCTGTGCTAAACACTACATAAACATACATTAAAAGGATACTATTGGAACCATCATTACGTTTATTTTATAGGTGAATACGTTGTGCTCTTGTCCAAAATCACATCTGCTCACTGACATAACAGATTGTTTACTTACTCTATTGCACTCTTGTTCCTCTTGGAAAATATTCTGCCTAAAGCTTTGGGATAGAAGTCAAATAATAAATCACATTTCCATTACATTGGGATAGTTTATGTGTTGAACACCACCCTTGTTCAACTTTTTAAGCTGAACACAAAAACACTGGCCCTTTCATGAGTCAGTCCCTAGACCCCCACCGGACGTACTGATCCTCTGTGATAGTTGGCAATTCAGTGGGAAGTTTTGAGAAGGCTACTTGGAAGCCAAACAGTCCTGATTACCTGAGTCCCGTCAGTGAGTGGGGGGCCTTGGGCAAGTCACTTCACCTTCCTGAGCCTCATCTGTCCAATGGGGATTCTACCACGTACCGTGTAAGACACCCTGAGAACTCCCTGGACCATGTGGAAGGCTAAAAGCCTAAGAGGTACTCAGTACATAGTGATCATTGTTAAACATAATCCCTCAGCTAAGCACACTGAGCCCAAGACAAGAGCCATCCGCCCCTCTCTGCATCATCATCATTTGTTTTTATTTCAAAATATTAAGGGGGTACAAATGTTTTCGGTTACACAGATTGTTTTTGTAATGCTTGAGTCATGGTGGCTTGTCAGTGTGCCCACCCCCTCAGGCTTCCCATGTTACCATTTTGACTAACAGAGGCTCCTGAAAGGGTAATGGAAAATTGCAAGGTAGGTAGGCTAGTTACCGACCAAATTATTTCATAGCTGGACCCAAAATATAAGTTTTTCAATTAATATCCAAAGGTGAACCATTTACTTTCATTTTAAATGGATATATCCACTTTACCCAAAATACCTCTCAACACAAATTAAGTATGCCCTAAATTTTATTTGATTATAATTTACTTCCCCCCGCCAGGAGCTCTAAAAACTTAGTCTATTACTCTAACATTTTCTTATTCTTAGTAAATAGAGGCGGTTTTACGGTAGCATCTTAAGGTGTGTGTTCTAGTGATAGAGATGCCGTTGGAACATCCACTCTGCTGTGTGACCTTAGGCTTAACATCCCAAAGCTTTACTTCCCCCATGTGTAAAATGGGGATAATGATAACATTAGTTCTAGCAGGGGTTTCCTCCTAGAATTGTTTTGTTTAGCACATTGCCTGGTGCGTAGTACGTATGCAATACTTTTAAGCTACAATTTTTTATTAAATACCTTAAATTTGAATAAATGATAATTATTTACATATGAGACATCAATTCCTGCTTTAAGCCTTTTTAGAGCTTTGTAGCTCACCTATTTTGGTCCTCACAGAGATTCCTGGACAACGTATAAATATTAATAAGCAGATGCGCAGTACTCTTGAGGATGTCTGTTGAGTGTTCGCATGGGAGACAAAGAAAGCTCACTGTGACCACTTGAGTCAGTGCAAGAAATCTCTTGCATTATAATCGTAAGGCAGGCAGTATACTTATTTGCTATTAGTATTCCAAAATATGCTTGCTGATAAAAAATGGGAGGTGTATTTTAGGGCTGAGAGAGGTACCCTTTCAATTGCCAGTCCCACCCTTTCATTGTATGGAAGAAAATGGGTCCTCATGGTAGTGGCAAACTCAGTGACAGAAATGACCTCCTGGTCCACTGCCCCACAGGGCTGAACTGACTTCCAATTATGATCAAAGCTGGACATTTCATTTAAATGAGAAATCCAAATAGCATTTGTGAATGTCTTAATTTTAATTGCTAATTAAAGTAATCAACAGGTTAGTTGCATAGGTCATGAGATGCTCCGAGAGCATTGGGCCTTACTGCAAAGACTTGAAAATTAGTACTCTGATGAAAGCTGGGAATGTGGAAATGTACATCCTTTCTTTGATACTCAAATCAATTCTTTAGTTTCTATCTCACTTAAGAAAGAATTACAGTGTAAAAAATGTAATGGTTTGGGGATGGTGTATATGGGGAGGATTAGAGAGAGAGTTCCTCTGGAAAGTGCAATTATCATGTCTATGGTTTCATATGCTGTCACCTTGGAAACCTCAGGTTCTGAGGAACATGATTTGCTACAGCATCCCAGCTTCTAATCACAATTCAGAAGCCCATCTTACACTACTGAGGCACGCTATTTGTGAACATTTTTGACCTATGGCAAAGGTAATCAATAAATTCTACCGAGAATCTGCCAAGCTTTTCCCTTCTCAAAGTCCTTGAAGTTTTAGTAAATCTTATAGCAATCAAAACATAGCATAAAGGAAGAAGGCTTCTTTGACTACTCGCTGTTGAACATTTTGTATTAAAATTACTCTCTGCATTCAAGCTCTTTGTAAAGTCTGTCATCTGGCCACCATGTAAAATAGGATGCTTCTTTTGCGTGATAAAATATAAGAAAGGCAGAAAGGGGATTTGAGTTAGGAATAGAAGAAATCATCAGTTCTACCTTGTTTAAGAGAAGGAATGAAGAGGTGTTAACTGAATTTTTATCTAGAGGAACATAATAACACCTATCACTTCTTACCATATTCTGCATACCTTTTCCTTGACTAAGGCTTTTCTTATATTTCCAACAGTCCTATGAGGGAGACACTGATATCCCTGTTGAATATGAGAAATAGCTCAGCCTCAAAAAGGCTTCTTCAAGGTCAAATATCCAGTGGATGGAGGTGCTTGGGGCTCCACATTCTGAGCCTGAAGCTCAAGCTTTGACTACTATCCTACCTTTCCTTTTAAGACATTTGGAATAAAAGATTCTAGGGTGTAATGAAATTGCTAATATTTTAGAAGAATGAAGAATTTAAGGAATTTAACAGGGGGAAAACTATGGCCCTCATAGAAAATCTAAAAGGTAACCCAGCAAAATGTTGACCTAGCAGCACAAGTTTTTTTAATATAAGTTAAATATAATACGGCTATAACTGCCAATTCTAATGAAAGTAGACTGCAATAATAATCTTAAATTGTTCACATTCAGAATTTTACCAGGAAGGTAAGGAGAAGAAAAGAAAGAGTTTTTTTGATTGTTTGTTTTTGTTTTTGTTTTTTTTTTTTGGTCCCTAGACCTTGCTAGAAACATAATAGGAAACTTGTAGTCAATGCAAGGTAGCAGATTCTAAGAGGGACATTGATTTGACAAATATTTATCAAAAACACCAGGCAGTTTCCTTGATGCTGGGTATAAATCAAGTAGAATTACCGCCCTTACAGAGCTTAATCTAAAGGAAGAAAGAAACTAAAACCAGTAAACAGACAAATAATTCTATATGGCATCCACTGGCATGCAGCAAATGTCACTAGGTGATAGAGGAGTGGTCAGGGAAGGCCTCTGTAAAGAGTTAGTATTTAAGGAAGACTTGAACGATGAGAAGGAAATAGACATATCAAGAGTTACAGTATAGAGTGGGTCTACCATATGCTGCAGGGCAGGATGACCAAGACCATTCAAGGCCACTTGCCAGGGGAACTGCTGAAGATCCCTTTGAGATTGAATAAACAAAACATCAGGATAACGAGAATGTACGTCTTTAAAAATCTGCTATATTAACCTCTGAAAGCTCCAGATGACATCGCAGGTTACAGAAAAAGAGATTTCTACTCAATATGTAAAACTACTTTGCAACCCTAAGAACCATGGAATATTACAAAGCATACAGCTAGGAACCAGGAGAGCTGGGTTTAAACCACAACTCTCTAGGCATGTGGGTCTTGGCCACACATTTAACCTCTCTAAACCTCCTCTCACAAATGGAGGTGGTACTGAATACCAGACGGAATACCTTACATGAACAGTATACATATGTATATAATATGGATTCACTAAGCTATGTGAATCTAAATCTGTCACTAGAACTTGACACAGGACTTTCATTTCAAAACCCCAGGTCTTTTGAGGTTCCTTTGAATCAGACTCTGGAAAAGCGTAACTCGAAAAAACAGGATGAGTTGCAAGAAAATGATGTGAGAGGGGACGTTATTAATTTTCAAGCAGACAACTAATTGGACCACATAGTTCAATGTGATAGTAGCCAATACCCCAATGTTAAAAGGTCATCTGGCATTAAAATCTCACTAACCATGACTTTGAATGGCCCATTACATTGATATAGATGTGTTCTTAAGAAGGGCTGTTGGGTCACTAGTTTATCACAAAATACAACTTTTAAAGCACTTTTCTTGAATCAGAATTTAAACTTTAAGCTAATGTATTTCAGATCAATGAAGACATTGAAAAATGCACAGATTTTAAAAGTTGCCTTAAATAATGTCACCTTCTTGGAAATACCTTTTGAACAGAGAATTCCACTGAATTGCCGAAGTTTTATATACACAGTGTCATTCGACGGGCAGCACAGAAATGGAGTGGGCACTGCAGAGCTTCATTTTATCAAGTATACTAATTTAGCTCTTGTGGTTACAACTTGGATTATTTGTCCAAAGTGATATAATAACCATGCTGTTCTCATCAGTGGAATAGTAGCGTGCCTCCCGTATTAACGTTAGAAGATCTGCTGTCAGTGGTTCTCAACCATCTCTGTACATAGGAATTAAAACATCTATAGATGCCCCCACATTCCAATTTAATTTGTGTGGGGCATGACCCAAGCTTCAGACGCTCCCCTATTTGATTCTGACCACACTGAAATTTCCCAGCCAATCTGAGAACTACTCAAGTGCAGCTACTTTTATGGACCACATATCCAATTTTATAACCCTCCCCCACCAGTTTTTTTTTTCCTCAGTGTTTTCCGTTTCAATAACTTTCTCTGATTATTTTTTTCCTCAAACTTATAACACAGTAATCCTAGGTGTTGGTGTGGTTCTGATGTTTCCTAGGAAAGAGCAAAGCTAACCTTCTTCTATTTCAGCTACCACATACATTATTGGGTTTTTATGATGTTCTGAAGGTCGCTCCCAAAAGTAACAAAAGCCATTGTCTCCATTCTCTGAGGATGGAAGTAAAATATGATCTAAAAGCTTGTCTCGGTTTGGAAGTGATTAATGTAGATTCTTATGATGAAGGAAATGAAAACGAGAAATCTGGATAAGTAATCACTGTTTCAACAAAAACAATTTCAACAAAAAATGAGCCTGAGACAGAGAGAACAAACTGATAATGCCAACAGTAAATAAATTATTCTCTGAGTTTTAAAACGGACCTTGTGATAGCAGTTAAAGTTTTGTGGCTTTTTTTGATTCATGAGACTTGGGAATATAACCGAGAAGGAAAGGGCACAGTTGCTGTCCTGCGTTTCACAGGTACTCAGAATGGAATCTGAGCAGAGGAGAGGCTTCAAATCAATGCAGAACTGTGCCGGGAAACTAAGGCTTGATAGAGAAAAATCTCTTCAGAGCTTCCTGAACCTAGGAGACATGGCCAGTTTTCTCCTTGGACCAAAGCTAGTGCTTCTTCAAACAGGAGCTGTGAAAGTATCTCAGAGAGCGAAAAACAGAGGCTGGGCACTTTGGAACGGTGGTCAGGGCTTCGCTTCCTTTCTAGCTGTAGAAGGAGAACATTTCAGAGGAAATGTTCACCCTGGTAGGGAACGAGCTCCATGGCTAACTGGCGAGACAACCAGCTCCCAAAGTACACCTTGTTAATGGTCAGCTGACACTCCATAGAGGCTGATTGTGTTTTCAAATATCTGAGGTTCGATATACACACATACCATTTACTCAGCAATACCGAAATATACCACCAACCACAAATATACCTCCCATTTTACTGTCTATGTCTCAAACATCTCCTATTCAATATATCTAAAACTGAACTCATAATTTGCTATCTTTGTACTCCATGAACATTCTGCTTATACTGTTCCTTTTCGCAGTGGCTGGCCCCTACCAGTGTCCAGTCACAAAATCCACACTGGAAATCAGCCTGGAAGCATTTTTCATCTCAAATCACCATCTTCTGTCACGTAGACAATAATCCTCTTTCCCCTTCTTATCTACTCTCCACTCAGTAGGGAGAGCCACTATAATAGAGAAACAGAAACAAGAAGAGATAGATTTATTGTAAGAAATTGGCTCCTGCAATTATTGATCTGTTGTCTGTGAGCTAGAGACCCAGGAGAGGCAAGGGTGTGGTTTCAGTCCAAGTCTGAAGGCCAAAGACTATAATGTGGTCAGGCAGACAAAGTTCTCTTACTCAGCTTTTGTGTTCCATTCAATTTCTCAATGGAAGCCCACCCCCATTAAGGACAATCTGCTTTACTCCTTCTTCAGATTCACATGTTAACCTCATCCAGATACACTCTCACAGACATACCCAGAATACTGTTTGACCAAATGTCTAGGCACCCTGTGGTTGAGTCAAGTACACAAATAAAAGTAGCCACCACAGTAGTCTTTGTAACATGGAAATGAGATCATGGTGCCTAGCACTAATATTTTTTACCCCCTTATATCATCACTCCATTTAAAATATTTTATTATATCACCATATGATGCAAAACCACACCTCACTTGCCTCCTATTTCTTACTAATACCACATTCTCTATCTACCTTCTTTGAATTTCTTTTAACTCACAAAATTATTTTCCCCCTAAAAGTCTTCATGCTGCTCCCTCTGCTTGGAACTCTCATCAGGCTACCTCCTCATCCTTCAGGTGTCAGCGTCAGCCTTCCCAGACCCCAAATCCTCCCACTACCCAGTCCCCAGTTACAGGTTTCTACAAGGTCCTATACTTCTCTATCAGAGTTCTGATGACCATAAACAAATAGTTAATGTATCTCATCGTTCTCAATAAGCAAGTAAACTGACTGGGAAAATAATTAGGTCTGTCTTGTTTATAGCTGAAACCCCAGCAATTTGCACATACTAGGAAATCAATAAATGTCTGAACAAACAAATGAGCCAATTTCTAATGAACCCTCAAAACTTAGACTCTGCCAATCTAGGATACAGCCCACTTTTCTGTGTCACCTTTGTTCTAGTATAATAAATGTGTATTAAATACATCAACAAGCTCTATAGGGAGAAAGAAGCATTGATTCAAAAGAATTTTTTGTGATGGTCAAGCTTGCATATCATGAAAGCAAATCTCAGAATGGTTTTGCTCTAGAAGACAGAGTATCACTGCTTTTCTGAGAGGAATGGCCTTCAAATGAGACTATCCAATCCATTTCTTAAATCTTTGGGGCAGAACCCAAGACTATTATGCATAGATTTTTCAACCAATCACTACAAACTCTGCATCATCATTTGTAAAATTTAAATACCTATTGCAGATAAGAGGAGCTTGAGTTTCAGAGTGACCCGTATTTGACTTAAAAGTGGAACTTATCTAATTAGAAAAGCTTATGTTTCTCCTTACTGTTTTCAGATGATTGAATACCATGTGTTCAAGTCAAAGCAGACACTTAAAACATGGATAATATGATGGGATGGATTTGTAGTATATCATCAATTTAGATAAGCTGGGACTACATTTGCCATAATTTCTTCCCCCAGTTCGCAGGACTATAGGTGGTTAGCAGGTCTGGAAGGCGGGAGTATAGAAGTTGCCATACTCCTTTTTTTCTAGAATATCAGCAC